>NC_057801.1:620420953-620756205 GCF_018294505.1 Triticum aestivum
TTCTGGTGTTGATCATGTTTTGCTTGCGAGAGAGGTTTAGTCAACGGATCTGCGACATTCAGATCCGTATGTACTTTGCAAATATCTATGTCTCCATCTTGAACATTTTCTCGGATGGAGTTGAAGCGACGCTTGATGTGCCTGGTCTTCTTGTGAAACCTGGGCTCCTTGGCAAGGGCAATAGCTCCAGTGTTGTCATAGAAGAGTTTGATCGTCCCCGACACATTGGGTATGACTCCTAGGTCGGTGATGAACTCCTTCACCCAAATTGCTTCATGCGCTGCCTCCGAGGCTGCCATGTACTCCGCTTCACATGTAGATCCCGCCACGACGCTCTGCTTGCAGCTGCACCAGCTTACTGCTCCACCATTCAACATATACACGTATCCGGTTTGTGACTTAGAGTCATCCAGATCTGTGTCGAAGCTAGCGTCGACGTAACCCTTTATGACAAGCTCTTCGTCACCTCCATAAACGAGAAACATGTCCTTTGTCCTTTTCAGGTACTTCAGGATATTCTTGACCGATGTCCAGTGTTCCTTGCCGAGATTACTTTGGTACCTTCCTACCAAACTTACGGCAAGGTTTACATCAGGTCTGGTACACAGCATGGCATACATAATAGATCCTATGGCTGAGGCATAGGGGATGACGCTCATCTCTTCTTTATCTTTTGCCGTGGTCGGGCATTGAGCCGAGCTCAATCTCACACCTTGCAGTACAGGCTAGAACCCTTTCTTGGACTGATCCATTTTGAACTTCTTCAAAATCTTATCAAGGTATGTGCTTTGTGAAAGACCTATGAGGCGTCTCGATCTATCCCTATAGATCTTGATGCCTAATATATAAGCAGCTTCTCCAAGGTCCTTCATTGAAAAACACTTATTCAAGTAGGCCTTAATGATGTCCAAGAATTCTATATCATTTCCCATCAAAAGTATGTCATCTACATATAATATGAGAAATGCTACAGAGCTCCCACTCACTTTCTTGTAAACGCAGGCTTCTCCATAAGTCTGCGTAAACCCAAACGCTTTGATCATCTCATCAAAGCGAATGTTCCAACTCCGAGATGCTTGCACCAGCCCATAAATGGATCGCTGCAGCTTGCATACTTTGTTAGCATTCTTAGGATCGACAAAACCCTCCGGCTGCATCATATACAGTTCTTCCTTAAGATGCCCGTTAAGGAATGCCGTTTTGACGTCCATCTGCCATATCTCATAATCATAGTATGCGGCAATTGCTAACATGATTCGGACGGACTTAAGCTTTGCTACGGGAGAGAAAGTCTCATCATAGTCAATCCCTTGAACTTGCCGATAACCCTTAGTGACAAGTCGAGCTTTATAGATGGTGACATTTCCATCCGCGTCCGTCTTCTTCTTAAAGATCCATTTGTTTTCTATCGCTCGACGATCATCGGGCAAGTCAGTCAAAGTCCATACTTTGTTTTCATACATGGATTCTATCTCGAATTTCATGGCTTCTAGCCATTTGTTGGAATCTGGGCCCGCCATTGCTTCTTCATAGTTCGAAGGTTCACCGTTGTCCAACAACATGATTTCCAGGACAGGGTTGCCGTACCACTCTGGTGCGGAACATGTCCTTGTGGACCTACGAAGTTCAGTAGCAACTTGATCCGAAGTACCTTGATCATCACCATTGTTTTCCTCTTTAGTTGGTGTAGGCATCACAGGAACATTTTCCTGAGCTGCACTACTATCCCGTTCAAGAGGTAGTACTTCATCGAGTTCTACTTTCCTCCCACTTACTTCTTTCGAGAGAAACACTTTTTCCAGAAAGGATCCGTTCTTGGCAACAAAGATCTTGCCTTCGGATCTTAAGTAGAAGGTATACCCAATGGTTTCTTTAGGGTATCCTATGAAGATGCATTTTTCCGACTTGGGTTCGAGCTTTTCGGGTTGAAGTTTCTTGACATAAGCATCGCATCCCCAAACTTTTAGAAACGACAGCTTAGGTTTCTTCCCAAACCATAATTCATACGGTGTCGTCTCAACGGATTTAGACGGTGCCCTATATAAAGTGAATGTAGCTGTCTCTAGAGCGTATCCCCAAAATGATAGCGGTAAATCGGTAAGAGACATCATAGATCGCACCATATCCAATAGAGTGCAATTACGACACCCGAACACACCGTTACGCTGAGGTGTTCCAGGCGGCGTGAGTTGTGAAACGATTCCACATTTTCTTAAGTGTGTACCAAACTCGTGACTTAAATATTCTCCTCCACGATCCGATCGTAAGAATTTTATCTTTCGGTCACGTTGATTCTCTACTTCATTCTGAAATTCCTTGAACTTTTCAAAGGTCTCAGACTTGTGTTTCATCAAGTAGACATACCCATATCTACTCAAGTCATCAGTGAGAGTGAGAACATAACAATATCCTCCGCGAGCCTCAATGCTCATTGGACCGCACACATCGGTATGTATGATTTCCAACAAGTTGGTTGCTCGCTCCATTGTTCCGGAGAACGGGGTCTTGGTCATTTTACCCATGAGGCATGGTTCGCATGTGTCAAATGATTCATAATCGAGAGACTCTAAAAGTCCATCAGCATGGAGCTTCTTCATGCGCTTGACACCAATGTGACCAAGGCAGCAGTGCCACAAGTATGTGGGACTATCGTTATCAACTTTACATCTTTTGGTATTCACGGTATGAATATGTGTAACATTACGTTCGAGATTCATTAAGAATAAACCATTGACCATCGGGGCATGACCATAAAACATATCTCTCATATAAATAGAACAACCATTATTCTCGGATTTAAATGAGTAGCCATCTCGTATCAAACGAGATCCAGATACAATGTTCATGCTCAAACTTGGCACTAAATAACAATTATTGAGGTTTAAAACTAATCCCGTAGGTAAATGTAGAGGTAGCGTGCCGACGGTGATCACATCGACCTTGGAACCATTCCCGACGCGCATCGTCACCTCGTCCTTCGCCAGTCTCCGCTTATTCCGCAGCTCCTGCTGTGAGTTACAAATGTGAGCAATGGAACCGGTATCAAATACCTAGGAGTTACTACGAGTACTGGTAAGGTACACATCAATTACATGTATATCAAATATACCTTTAGTGTTGCCAGCCTTCTTATCCGCTAAGTATTTGGGGCAGTTCCGCTTCCAGTGACCCTTTCCCTTGCAATAAAAGCACTCAGTTTCAGGCTTGGGTCCATTCTTTGACTTCTTCCCGGCAACTGGCTTACCGGGCGCGGCAACATCTTTGCGTCCTTCTTGAAGTTCTTCTTACCCTTGCCCTTCTTGAACTTAGTGGTCTTATTGACCATCAACACTTGATGTTCTTTCTTGATTTCAACCTCTGCTGACTTCAGCATTGAAAATACTTCAGGAATGGTCTTTACCATCCCCTGCATATTGTAGTTCATCACAAAGCTCTTGTAGCTTGGTGGGAGCGACTGAAGGATTCTGTCAATGACCGCCTCATCCGGGAGGTTAATGTCCAGCTGGGACAGGCGGTTGTGCAACCCAGACATTTTGAGTATGTGCTCACTGACAGAACTATTTTCCTCCATCTTACAACTATAGAACTTGTCGGAGACTTCATATCTCTCGACCCGGGCATGAGCTTGGAAAACTAGTTTCAGCTCCTCGAACATCTCATATGCTCCATGTTGCTCAAAACGCTTTTGGAGCCCCGGTTCTAAGCTGTAAAGCATGCCGCACTGAACGAGGGAGTAATCATCAGCGCGAGACTGCCAAGCATTCATAATGTCTTGGTTCTCTGGGACGGGTGCATCACCTAGCAGTCCTTCTAGGACATATTGTTTCCTGGCTGCTATGAGGATGATCCTCAGGTTCCGGACCCAGTCCGTATAGTTGCTGCCATCATCTTTCAGCTTGGTTTTCTCTAGGAACGCGTTGAAGTTCATGTTGACATGAGCGTTGGCCATTTGATTTACAAGACATATTTTGCAAAAGTTTTAGACTAAGTTCATGATAATTAAGTTCATCTAATCAAATTATTTAATGAACTCCCACTCAGATCAGACATCCCTCTAGTCATCTAAGTGTTACATGATCCGAGTCGACTAGGCCGTGTCCGATCATCACGTGAGACGGACTAGTCATCATCGGTGAACATCTCCATGTTGATCGTATCTTCTATACGACTCATGTTCGACCTTTCGGTCTCTTGTGTTCCTAGGCCATGTTTGTACATGCTAGGCTCGTCAAGTTAACCCTAAGTGTTCTGCATGTGTAAATCTGTCTTACACCCGTTGTATGTGAACGTAAGGATCTATCACACCCGATCATCACGTGGTGCTTCGAAACGACGAACTTTAGCAACGGTGCACAGTTAGGGGTAACACTTTCTTGACATTATTATAAGGGATCATCTTATTTACTACCGCCGTTCTAAGTAAACAAGATGCATAAAACATAATAAACATCACATGCAATTATATAGTAGTGACATGATATGGCCAATATCATACAACTCCTTCGATCTCCATCTTCGGGGCTCCATGATCATCTTTGTCACCGGCATGACACCATGATCTCCATCATCATGATCTCCATCATTGTGTCTTCATGAAGTTGTCATGCCAACGACTACTTCTACTTTTATGGCTAACGCGTTTAGCAATAAAGTAAAGTAATTTACATGGCGTTCTTCAATGACACGCAGGTCATACAAAAAATAAAGACAACTCCTGTGGCTCCTGCCGGTTGTCATACTCATCGACATGCAAGTCGTGATTCCTATTACAAGAACATGATCTCATACATCACAATATGTCATTCATCATTCATCACAACTTCTGGCCATATCACATCACATGACAATTGCTGCAAAAACAAGTTAGACGTCCTCTAATTGTTGTTGCATCTTTTACATGGCTGCAATTGGGTTCTAGCAAGAACGTTTTCTTACCTACGAATAACCACAACGTGATCTTGTCAACTTCTATTTACCCTTCATAAGGACCCTTTTCATCGAATCCGCTCCAACTAAAGTGGGAGAGACAGACACCCGCCAGCCACCTTATGCAACTAGTGCATGTCAATCGGTGGAACCGGTCTCACGTAAGCGTACGTGTAAGGTTGATCTGGGCCGCTTCATCCCACAATACCGCTGAAGCAAGATAAGACTAGTAGCGGCAAGCAAGTTGATAAGATCTACGCCCACAACAAAATTGTGTTCTACTCGTGCAATAGAGAACTATGCATAGACCTAGCTCATGATGCCACTGTTGGGGAACGTTGCAGAAAATTAAAAATTTTCCTACGGTTTCACCAAGATCCATCTATGAGTTAATCTATGCAACGAGTCACGGGAGAGAGATTGCATCTACATACCACTTTGTAGATCGCGCAGAAGCGTTCAAAAGAACGGGGTTGAAGTAGTCGTTCTCGTCGTGATCCTATCACCGGAGATCCTAGCGCCGAACGGACGGCACCTCCGCGTTCAACACACGTACGGTCAGTGTAACGTCTCCTCCGTCTTGATCCAGCAAGGGGGAAGGAGAGGTTGACGATGATGGCTCCAGCAGCAGCACAACGGCGTGGTGGTGGTGGAACAGCAGCACTCCGGCAGGGCTTCGCCAAGCACGTGACGGAGGAGGAAGAGGTGTAGCAGGGGGAGGGGGCGCCAGGACTTCAGGGTGCGGCTGCCCCCCTCCCCCCTCCCTTTATATAGGCCCCCAGGGTGGCGCCAGCCCTGGGAGATCCAATCTCCCAAGGGGGCGGCGGCCAAGGGGGTTGGAGTACCCCCCAAGGCAAGTGGGCCCCCCCACCCTAGGGTTTCAACCCTAGGCGCAGGGGGTGGGCCTAGGGAGGCGCACCAGCCCACTAAGGGCTGGTTCCCCTCCCCACTTTGGCCCTTGGGGCCCTCCGGGATGGGTGGCCCCACCCGGTGGACCCCCAGGACCCTTCCGGTGGTCCCGGTACAATACCGGGTGACCACGAAACTTTCCCGATGGCCGAAATACCACTTCCTATATAGTTTTCTTTACCTCCGGACCATTCCGAAACTCCTCGTGACGTCCGGGATCTCATCCGGGACTCCGAACAACATTCGGTATGCTGCATACTCATACTCATACAACCCTAGCGTCACCGAACCTTAAGTGTGTAGACCCTACGGGTTCGGGAGACACGTAGACATGACCGAGACGGCTCTCGGGCAATAACCAACAGCGCGATCTGGATACCCATGTTGGTTCTCACATGCTCCTCGATGATCTCATCGGATGAACCACGATGTCGAGGATTCGAACAACCCCGTATACAATTCCCTTTGTCAATCGGTACGTTACATGCCCGAGACTCGATCGTCAGTATCCCAATACCTCGTTCAGTCCCGTTACCGGCAAGTCACTTTACTCGTACCGTAATTCATGATCCCGTGACCAAACACTTGGTCACTTTGAGCTCATTATGATGATGCATTACCGAGTGGGCCCAGAGATACCTCTCCGTCATACGGAGTGACAAATCCTAGTCTCGATCCATGTCAACCCAACAGACACTTTCGGAGATACCTGTAGTGCACCTTTATAGTCACCCAGTTATGTTGTGATGTTTGGTACACCCAAAGCACTCTTACGGTATCCGGGAGTTACACAATCTCATGGTCTAAGGAAGAGATACTTGACATTGAAAAAGCTCTAGCAAAACGAACTACACGATCTTGTGCTATGCTTAGGATTGGGTCTTGTCCATCACATCATTCTCCTAATGATGTGATCCCGTTGTCAATGACATCTAATGTCCATAGTCAGGAAACCATGACTATCTGTTGACCAACGAGCTAGTCAACTAGAGGCTCACTAGGGACATGTTATGGTCCATGTATTCGCACGTGTATTACGATTTCCGGACAATACAGTTATAGCATGAATAAAAGACAATTATCATAAATAAGGAAATATAATAATAACCCTTTTATTATTGCCTCTAGGGAATATTTCCAACAGTACCAACACTTCCACCTACCTTTGTCTGCTCAAGCTTTTGATGAGTTAAACTTAATAAGAGATATGTTAGACTCCCATAGAAGAGATGATACTTGTAAGGATTTATGGTTATGGCAGGGCTCTTCAAAGGTTTACAAACCTAAGCTGTTATATGGTCATGCTTTCCAGAATGAAACTTTCAACCACTTGTTGTGCTGGATCTGGATATCCTCTTGCACTATTAAGATCAAGGTTTTTGCTTGGTTGCTCATCATGGACAGACTCAACACCAAGGATATGGTTGATAGGAGGTACTGGCACATGGATGATGGTGTTACTTGTAGGCTCTGCCCCCTTCAAGTAAGAGAAACCAGAGACCATCTCTTTTTGAACTGCAATTTCAGTGTCAGAGTTTGGAATTATTTGCAGATTGATTGGTCGGCTGGAAATTCTATGACTGATTTGGTCATCCAGGCAAGGAGAAGTTTTGACAAGCCCTTTTTCACCGAAGTAGTGTTTATTGCCTATTGGAATATCTGCATCATCAGAAATGCCAAGGTCTTCAGAGGTGAGAGGGCAAGTTTCAATAAATGGAGAGGAGCTTTCAAGCATGACTTAACTCTGATGCAGCACAGAATTAAATCTGTTTACAAGGATGACTTGCTTAAGTGGATTTCTTTCCTGCCACCTTAAGTTTTAGCCTTCTCTTTTTTTGTTTTCTCTTTACGCTTGGTTACCTCTTGTAATCATGTTGTTGTAACTGTTGCCTGGTTTTAATAAAGTTTTGAAATGTTGTGGGGGTTTTGCCCCACAGTTCACAGTCAAAAAAAACAGCGATGCCGGCACAAAAGACAATAGCACTCCGGACGATGCCGAAGACAATGAAGATCCCAAAGATCCAGCCATGAAGTAGGACGGGCAAGGAAATGGCGAACACATTCCGGGGCCACTGTCCGATTACAGTGATGCCGAAGACACGAGTTATCAACCTGTCTCTGAAGAGGAGAACAATCTGGATGACGATGCATTCATCATCCCTGAAAAACACGTGGAACAAGAGCACCTCCAAAAGAGACTTATTGCCACTGCGAGGAGCTTGAAGAAGCAGAAGCAACGGCTTAAAGCTGTACAGGATACTCTCAATGACAAATGGAAAAAAGTGCTCGACACTGAGGAAAGATACAGCGGCAATCGCCAAACAAAGAGCTATCGGAAACGTAAATTGCTGCCTGAATTGGACGATGAGACTACCGCGCCCATATCGCCGAAAAACAATACGGCCAACCAGCCAGACCGACCACCTCGTGGCCGAGATAGAATGGCTAACAATGCCACACACAAACTAGCACCCCCTCCCCATAAAGGGAGGGAGGTCGCAGCCAAGTACTAGAAACACGATCGACGTGAGCACCTGGACAAAAGAGCTGGCATAACCAGGTCCATCTACGAATCTAGGGAACATGTTCCTATACAGGATCATGGCCACCAAACCGACCATACCGGTCGCCTATCAGTTCAGAATCAACACCGAACACTACAACCGTCGGACCCATGCCACGACATAGCCAAATATAGGGGCGCTGCGCACCCCCTGTGCTTCACCGATGAGGTGCCAGATCATGAATTTCCAGAGGGGTTTAAACCCGTAAACATCGAGGCATACGATGGAACGACAGACCCTGCGGTCTGGATGGAGGACTTTATTCTTCACATTCGCATGGCTCGCTGAGATGATCTCCACGCCATCAAATACCTGCCCCTCAAGTTGAAAGGACCAGCTCGGCACTGGCTGAAAAGCCTCCCCGAAAATTCCATTGGAAGCTGGGAGGAACTCGAGGACGCTTTCAGGGCTAATTTTCAAGGGACCTATGTCCGACCTCCGGATGCAGACGATCTAAGTCACATAACTCAACAACTCGGAGAGTCAGCCCGTAAGCTTTGGAACAGATTTCTCACCAAGAAGAACCAAATTGTCGACTGTCCGGATGCCGAAGCCCTAGCAGCTTTCAAACATAGTGTCTGGGAAGAATGGCTTGCCATACACCTCGTCCAGGAAAAGCCAAGGACTATGGCAACCCTAACTACTCTCATGACCCGCTTTTGCGCGGGTGAGGACAGTTGGTTGGCCCGTAGCAGCACCAGCGATCCAGGCACATCCGAAATCAGGGATGGCAATGGAAAACCACGACACAATAAAAGCAAACATCGAAACAATGAAGATAACCCAGACAATATAGCAGTAAATGCCGGATTCAGGGGCTCTAGACCCGGTCAACGGAAAAAGTCATTTAAAGGCAGCAGAGATGGTCCGTCCAACCTAGATAAAATTCTAGACAGGTCCTGTCAGATTCATGGCACCCCCGATAAACCCGCTACTCACACCAATAGAGAATGTTGGGTCTTCAAGCAGTCTGGCAAGCTCAACACTGAACACAAAGGGAAGGGGCCGCAAAGCGAAGACAAGGATGAATCTCTCCAGTCGAACACAGGGGGACAGAAAAAATTTCCACTGAAGGTCAAAACAGTGAACATGATTTATGTCACTCACATCCCAAAGAGGGAGCGCAAATGCGCACTCCGAGACGTATATGCTGTAGAGCCCGTCACCCCCAAATTCAACCCATGGTCAGCCTGCCCGATCACCTTTGATCGCAAGGATCATCCGACTAGTATCCGTCACGGGGGTTCGACTGCCTTAGTGCTCGACCCAATAATCGACGGATACCACCTCACGCGAGTCCTCATGGACGGCTACAGTAGTCTCAATCCGATCTATCAGGACACTGTCCATAAGATGGGGATAGACCCGTCAAGAATCAACCAAAGCATCACTACCTTTAAAGGAGTCATACCAGGCGTAGAGGCCCGCTGTACGGGCTCTCTAACTTTGGAGGTTGTATTCGGTTCTCCCGATAAATTTCGAAGCGAAGAATTAATCTTCAACATCGCTGTGTTCCGAAGCGGATATCATGCACTACTCGGAAGAACGGCCTTCACCCGTTTCAATGCAGTCCCGCATTACGCTTATCTCAAGATCAAGATGCCCGGTCCACGTGGCATTATCACGATCAGCGGAAACACGGAGCGTTCTCTTCGTACAGAAGAATACGTGGCGGCTCTAGCAGCCGAATCACGAAGTTGCCTTTTCAACCCGAGCAACTCATCAGTCTTCAAGACCGCGAACACAGCTAAACATGTTCGGCACACACCTAGGTGTAGCAACTCAGATAAACCTGAGCTTGATTAGCGGCTATGCCCCCATAAGAACAACCCATAAGAAGACTGTACATGTCTCCCCGTACACATAAATATACACTCAAAATTCCCTATGTGGCGGTAGGGACTGCCTGCATGCAAGAAGTCCATAGTTCGGCTTGACCCTATTCGAAATCAAGAAACTACATTTTCATGGTTCATTAAAAGAAACCAACTTTACTCATGGTCACACCAGATACTTTCAGCTAGTTTTTTCTTTTTTTTACAGATGGCCACGATGCTATACCCCTCAAGGATACGGCACAACAGAGACAAAGGCGCGGACGTGCAGCAGGGCCCCATTTAAAGGTTTCTTTTCAGATTAAGACCCTGTGTAAACCTTTTTATTATCTCTTGTTGTTTCGTACTCTCCTGGCACTTAAAATGACCAAGAGGGATACTGGCGTTATTGGCGAGCTTATGATTCGCTGTACTAAAATGTACGTCACAGAAGCAGCAACCAGTGTGTCTTTGAGATCTATGCTCTCACCACATGCGCTCTTTTGTCACGCCGGATTGCTGCACGTACCTTGAAATCCAGGGTTCATTACCAGGGGCTGTATTTAGCCCGATGTACGTTGCAAAGTCTGAATACCTTCGGGCGTGTTCGGCGTCGCGAGTTTGGCCTTATATGCATCAGCTCCAAATCATGTCTTTAGTCAAATGTTGGGTTTGCCCGGCTCCCTTGTTTTGCTACCTTACGTTTCCGCTATATCGGCTAAGGTGGCACAGGGAGAACTACTGTGATTGTGCCCTGATTCATCCGGATGAGCACCTCCGTAGAGAAAGCCGAAAACTGACTGTCATGATAAGGCGAGAGCTAGTCAACCACTCGATGACTCAGCAGAATCTTCACGATTCCTCCGCATTAATGAAGGACCGGTTTCCCGGTCACGTATGTAAACGCACCGTATTCGGATAAATGCAAACATACCAGGGGCTATATAGTAGCCCCACCGTCAAACTCCTATGGCTAAGTGAAAGTGTTAAAGCTCTATAGTCTGATTGCCTAGTTCACCGCACTATCACCTCCTTAAACAGACCAAGACATTGGATTAAAGTGTGATCAAGTGCTTTTCCAAACACCCCCGCGTTATACGCGAGGGGGCTGAAGCCGACGACTGCAAACTTTCAGGTTATATACATATATACGTAAACGGCCGCATAGGAGGCACTAAAATACTTTACGGGCAAAAGTATAAATATAGCCTTTATTATCAAAAGCATTGTTTTTACAATTCGAATACATGTCATTCGAACATGATATTTTTTGAGCACTGAGCCTCTATTAAGCGAGCACCCTCTAAGACTTCTTTGAAATAGTGCTCTGGCAGGTCTTGGCCCCCGGGTGGACCCCTTGTTGCAATATCGGTGGCCTCCGTCTTCGCCCAGTACATCTTAACACGGGCAAGGGCCATCCGTGCACCCTCTCTGCACGCCGACCGTTTGACAGCGTCGATATGCGACAACGCATGAATAAATCGTTGCACCAAACCAAAATAACTATCCAGACTTGGTTCCTCCCAGCCGCGATCTCGCCGGCTTGCCGGAGCTCCTCCCGAGCCGCTCTGATCTCATATCGAGTTTCCTTTGCCGCTTGTAAGGCCTTCTCTATGTCCGTCGTTTTTGCTTGGTTCTCCCTTTCGAGAAGCTCACATCGGCCAGCGGCATCCTTTAGCTCAAGAGCCATGTTGCCTATTTTTTCCTCACTTCGGTGATGAGGAGCATGTTTGGCTTTTAATTCAACAGCTTCCTTTTCGGCAGCCGCGTTGCTTATCCTGGCTTGCTCCTTGGTGCGGGCAAGCTCAACCCGAAGAGTCTCCACGGCGGCAGCACCATCTGCAGTCAAAGCATATTATAAATCCTAGCATCATGCTCTCATTCATACTCACTGACCGCCCAAAAGAAATACCTTGCGCCTCGTCAAGGCGCTTATTCACGAGCGTGATGTCCTCATCCGCCACATCAAGTTGCCGCTTCAGTTCGGCAAGTTTGGCAGCCCGGGAAGTTGCAATAGCATCTTTGATGTCCTTGGGACATGGCATCTTTTCAATAGCATCAACCTTGGCATATCAACTTCAAAACCTCTTTCAGAAACTTTGTGCCCCAAGACAATACCTTCATTAACCATAAAGTGGCACTTTTCCCAATTCAAGACAAGATTAGTTTCTTCACATCTCTGCAAAACTCGATCAAGATTGCTCAAGCAATCATCAAAAGAGGAACCATAGACGGAAAAGTCGTCCATGAAAACCTCACAAATTTTTTCACAAAAGTCAGAGAATATAGCCATCATGCATCTTTGAAAGGTAGCAGGTGCATTACATAAACCAAAAGGCATACATCTATAAGCAAAAGTACCAAAAGGGCATGTAAAAGTAGTCTTTGATTGATCTTTAGCCGACACAGGTATTTGAGAGAAACCAGAATAACCATCTAGAAAGCAATAATGAGTATGTTTGCATAATCGTTCTAGCATTTGATCAATAAAAGGTAAGGGGTAACGATCCTTCTTAGTAGCTTTATTTAATTTGCGGAAATCAATTAGCATCCTATAACCTATGATACTTCTTTGTGGGATAAATTCATCTTTATCATTAGGGACAACTGTAATACCTCCCTTCTTAGGGACACAATGGACAGGACTTACCCACTGACTATCAGCAACGGGATAAATTATACCTGCCTCCAGAAGCTTGAGTATTTCTTTTCTTACCACCTCTTTCATTTTAGGATTCAAACATCGTTGAGGATCACAAACTGGTTTGGCATCCGCTTCCAAATTTATTTTATGTTGACATAGAGTGGGACTAATGCCCTTAAGATCATCAAGTGTATATCCAATAGCGGCACGGTGCTTCTTCAGAGTTTTCAATAATCTTTCTTCTTCATGCCCTGAAAGGTTAGCACTAATAATAACATGATATATTTTCTTTTCATCAAGATAAGCATATTTAAGATTATCGGGCAACGGTTTAAGCTCAAACACGGGATCACCCTTGGGTGGAGGAGGATCCCCTAGAATTTCAACAGGCAAATTGTGTTGTAGAATAGTTTCCTGTTTAAAGAATACCTCATCTATTTCCCTTCTTTCATTCATGAACATATCATTCTCATGGTCTAGCAAATATTGTTCTAAAGGATCATTAGGAGGTACAGCAATAGAAGCAAGACCAATAATTTCATCCTTACTAGGCGATTCTTCCTCACGATGTTGTTTACTAAATTTAGAGAAATTAAACTCATGAACCATATCATCCAAGCCAATAGTAACAACAATCTTTTCACAGTCTATCTTAGCATTAACAGTATTCAAGAAGGGTCTACAAAATATAATGGGACAAAAGCTATCTTGTGGAGAACCAAGAACAAGAAAATCGGCGTGATATTTGGTTTTCCCACACAAGACTTTAACATCTCTAACAATTCCCATTGCAGATATAGTATCTCTATTGGCAAGTTTAATTGTAACATCAATATCTTCTAACTCAGCAGTTGCAATATCATGCATAATCTCTTTGTATAAGTCAAGGGTATTACACTAGCACTAGCACCCATATCACATAAGCCATGATAACAATGATCTCCTATTTTAACAGAAATAACAGGCACTCCTACCACATGTCTATGTTTATCTCTATCACAAGGTTTAGCAATTCTAGCAATTTCACCCTGGAATTGAATAACATGCACATCGATATTATCAGACAAGAGATCTTTAACAATAGCAATATTGGGTTCTACTTTGACTTGCTTAGGATGTGTATAAGTTCTAATATTGCTTTTACGAACAACAGTTGAAGCTTTAGCATGATCCTTCATTCTAACAGGGAAAGGCGGTTTCTCAACATAAGAAGTGGGAATAATAGGATCATTATAAGTGACAGTCTTTTCTTCAACTTTAATTGGTGCAGCTACTTTTACTTCTATGGGAGGATGATATTTAAACCACTTCTCCTTGGGGAGATCAACATAAGTAGCAAAGGATTCACAAGAAGAAGCTACTATCTCAGAGTCAAGTCCATATTTAGTGCTAAACTTATGGAAAATATCGGTATCCATAAAAGATTTAACACAATCAAATTTGGGTGTCATACCTGACTCCTTACCTTTGTCGAGGTCCCAATCTTCAGATTTGCGTTTAATTCTATCCAATAAATTCCATTTAAATTCAATAGTCTTCATCATAAAAGAGCCAACATAAGAAGTATCAAGCATGGTGCGATTCTTATCAGAAAGCCGATTATAAAAACTTTGCATAATTACTTCTCTCGAGAGCTCATGATTGGGGCATGAATATAACATTGATTTAAGCCTCCCCCAACCCTGAGCGATGCTTTCTCCTTCGCGAGGCCAAAAATTATATATATAATTGCGATCACGATGAACAAGATGCATAGGGTAATACTTTTGATGAAATTCCAATTTCAATCTTTTATAGTTCCATGATCTCATATCATCACATAGCCTGTACCATATCAATGTGTCTCCCTTCAAAGATAAAGGGAAGGCCTTCTTCTTAACAACATCATCGGGTATACATGCAAGCTTAAATAGTCCACAAACGTCATCCACATAGCATAGATGTTCATCAGGATGCCTTGTTCCATCTCCTGTAAAAGTGTTAGCTAGCAGTTTTTCCATCATACCCGAAGGAATCTCAAAAGGAGTTTCATTTTTAATAGGTTCAGTAGGTTGAGTAAGTTGAGGAGCAACTCTTTGCTCTACTGGACGGGGTGAAGATACCCCGAACAAGCCCCTCAGAGAATTACTTTCCATAGTAACAAGTGACAGAAAATTTCAGCACACTAAATAAAATTTTCCTTACCAAAGGCGCTTCACTCCCCGGCAACGGCGCCAGAAAATAGTCTTGATGACCTACAAGTATAGGGGATCTATCATAGTCCTTTCGATAAGTAAGAGTGTCGAACCCAACGAGGAGCAGAAGGAAATGATAAGCGGTCTTCATCTAGGTATTCTCTGCAAGTACTGAAATAAGTGGTAACTGATAGTTTTGTGATCAGATAAATTGTAACGAGCAACAAGAAACAAAAGTAAATAAAGTGCAGCAAGGTGGCCCAATCCTTTTTGTATCAAAGGACAAGCCTGGACAAACTCTTATAATAGGAAAAGCGCTCCCGAGGACACATGGGAATATCGTCAAGCTAGTTTTCATCACGCTCATATGATTCACGTTCAGTACTTTGATAATTTGTTATGTGGGTGGACCGGTGCTTGGGTACTGCCCTTACTTGGACAAGCATCCCACTTATGATTAACCTCTATTGCAAGCATCCGCAACTACAACAAAAGTATTAAGGTAAACCTAACCATAGCATGAAACATATGGATCCAAATCAGCCCCTTACGAAGCAACGCATAAACTAGGGTTTAAGCTACTGTCACTCTAGCAACCCATCATCTACTTATTACTTCCCAATGCCTTCCTCTAGGCCCAAATAATGGTGAAGCGTTATGTAGTCGACGTTCACATAACACCACTAGAGGCTAGACAACATACATCTCATCAAAATATCGAACGAATACCAAATTCACATGACTACTAATAGCAAGACTTCTCCCTTGTCCTCAGGAACAAACGTAACTACTCACAAAGCATATTCATGTTCATAATCAGAGGGGTAATAATGTGCATAAAGGATCTGAACATATGATCTTCCACCAAATAAACCAACTAGCATCAACTACAAGGAGTAATCAACACTACTAGCAACCTACTAGCACCAATCCCGGACTTGGAGACAAGAATTGGATACAAGAGATGAACTAGGGTTTGGAGATGAGATGGTGCCGGTGAAGATGTTGATGGAGATTGCCCTCTCCCGATGAGAGGAGCGTTGGTGATGATGATGGTGATGATTTCACCATCCCGGAGGGAAGTGCCCCTGGCAGAACAGCTCCGCCGGAGCCCTAGATTGGTTCCGCCAAGGTTTCGCCTCGTGGCGGCGGAGTCTCGTCCCGAAAGGTTGCTTCTTATTTTTTTTCTCATCGGAAGACTTCATATAGGAGAAGATGGGCGTCGGAGAGCCACCAGAGGGCCCACGAGGTAGGAGGGCGCGCCCAAGGGGGGGCGCCCCTGTCACGCCCAATATGCGACCCTATCCAAAAGGAACTCGAAGGTCCCACCAAGGATAGACCCCCATATTGAAACGCTTTTGCAAGGTGGACATCATTACATCAACATTACATAATAGATGGGGATACATACATAAGGCATACAATGCCACTCGAATACAACATCACAATACATAAGATCAACATCTGACTACGGATGAAACACAAACAAAAACTCAAACGACATCCACCCTGCCAGCCCAGGCTGCCGACCTGGAACCTATCCCCTGATCAAAGAAGCCGAAGAAGAACTCAACGCAAGCAAGCATCGCTCTCGCATCATGATCATCGCATAACCTATACCTGCAACTGTTGTTGTAGTAATCTGTGAGCCACGAGGACTCAGCAATCCCATTACCATGGGTATCAAGACTAGCAAAGCTTAAAGGGAATGGAAGGGGTAAAGTGGTGAGGTTGCAGCAGCGACTAAGCATATATGGTGGCTAACATACGCAAATAAGAGCGAGAAGAGAGCAAATGGAACGGTCATCAACTAGTAATGATCAAGAAGTGATCCTGAACTCCTATTTACGTCAAACATAACCCAAAGACCGTGTTCACTTCCGGACTCCACCGAAAAGAGACCATCACGGCTACACACACGGTTGATGCGTTTTAATTCGGATCTGGTGTCAAGTTATCTACAACCGGACAATAACAAATTCCCATCTGCCTATAACTGCAGGCACGGCTTATGAAAGATTATACCCTGCAGGGTGTCCCAACTTAGCCCATCATAAGCTCTCGCGATCAACGAAGGATATACCTTCTCCCAGGAAGACCCGATCAGACTCGGAATCCCGGTTTACAAGACATTTCGACAATGGTAAAACAAGACCAGCAAAGCCGCCCGATGCGCCGACAATCCCGATGGGAGCTACACATATCTCGTTCTCAGGGCAACACCGGATGAGACATCCTACGAGTAAAACCAGACCTCGAGTTTCCCCGAGGGGGCCCCGCAGTCTACTCGGTTCGGACCAACACTTCGACAAGCACTGGCCCGGGGGGGCTAAAATAAAGATGACCCTTGGGTTGGCCGACCCAAGGGAAAGGTATAGGTGGTGGTGAGGCAAATGGTAAAACCAAGGTTGGGCCTTGCTGGAGGAGTTTTATTCAAAGCGAACTGTCAAGGGGGTCCCATAAATCACCTGACCGCGTAAGGAACGCAAAATCCGGGAACATAACACCGGTATGACGGAAAACTAGGGCGGCAAGAGTGGAACAAAACACCAGGCATAAGGCCTAGTCTTCCACCCTTTACCAAGTATATAGATGCATTAATAATATAAGAGATATTGTGATATCCCAACCAAAATCCTGTCCACCATGGAGAAATCTTCAACTTCACCTACAACTAGCAACGCTATAAGGGGGCTGAGCAAGAGCGCTAACATAGCCAAGCAATGGTTTGCTAGGAAGGGTGTCAAAGGTTAGAGGTTCATGGCAACTTGGGATGGCTTGATAAACAGGTGATAGGTAGCGCAGCAAAGCGATAGAACAAAGCAACTAGCATAGCAAAGATAGTAGTGAGATCCAGGGTAGCGGTCATCTTGCCTGAAATCTCGCAAGGAAGAAGAATGAGTCCATGAAGAAGATGAAGCCACGAAGACGAACCAAACGTAGACGAACGAATCCTCACGATCGCAACGATACGGGAACTATCGTGAAGAAGCACACAACATAGTAAACACACCACACATGAACAAGGCATGATGCACAAACAAGCATGATGCATGATAAAGCTACATGAAGCTACTCATGACAAGAGATGATGCAAACAAAAGCAACACATCAAGGCAAGTTTAAATGAGGCCGGAAACAACATATAACAATTCCGGTAAGTCCTCATATGCAAATTTCGAAATTGGTCCAGATCTGAATAAACCTTATGTTCAAGTTGTTAAACATCAAGTTAAGATGCACAAAGATGATCTACACGAGATTCTAGTCAAGTTACATATAAAGTTCATTTAGTTCGGAGCTACGGACTAGAAGATATGAGCAAAACAAGTTAAACATGGCATTGATGCAAAATGCATACAAACATCAAGCAAACACCTCAAAACAAGGATGCAACATGATAATATGAAACTACATGCAATTCTAAGCAAGTTTCATATAGAGCACACCCAAAACGGAGCAATGGTTCAACACACACACTCTATACAAGTCATAACAACAATCTGCCCAAAACAGCAACTAGGCATATTGCAAGCATCAAAACAACATGCTACAAGACCTCAACATAAAAACAAAAGGCATGGACATGATGCACAGGTAAAGCATAACAAAACATGAACACTGAGCTATCTCCATAAATCACTAGAACATGCTCAAACACACATGGCAAGATTGCAAATAATAACAGTTCAGACTTTGCAGAAAATAACATCAGGTTGCAATGTTTAGAGCCATCAAACAACATGTTACAGGAACTTATCATGGCAAACAAAGGCATGGCATGAACCTACTAATTACATAGATCAAAAGTCCCTTACTGACCATGAGCTAAAAAGGATCAGAAAATATGATGGCACCCATGTAAACATAGCAAGTTTCGTTAACAGATTCAGCAAACAGGGCATGGCAGGAACAACGATAAGTAGGCATGTTGGTGATCTTGTACTACTCACCACAGAGCAATAAATGACATGGAAAGGCAACCAACAGTAAGAAGACATGTTTATGAAGCCAAGCATGGAAAGAGCAAGTTCATAGGGTGCATGTATCACTAACAACAAGCATGGCAACAACTGAACTTAATGTTAATAGGCTGACAGCAACATTATTTAGCAACTTTGGAGCAAGTTTACAACAATCTACAGCAAGCTATAAATGCAACCAGGAGCATGCGTGGATAGAGCATAACATGTAGAACAAAACACCCTTAGTGAACATCTCCAGATTATGCATAGAATGATTTGTAGAAGCAGGTTTACATAGCATCACGAAATAACAGATTCAGCCTAGCAAAACAGCAACAACAAGTACCCTACTTAACAAGCTCGTTTCACTCACCACAAGTCATTGCATGACAAGATAAGCATAGCATCAGCAATAAGACATGTTTGTGAAACAAACCAAGGCAAGAACAAGTTCATAGCATGCAAGGATCAACTACAACAACCTTGGCAAAATTGAATAACATGTAAACAATCTGCCAGGAAACATTTTGTAGCAAAAGTAGAGCATGAAAAAGACATGCTACACTACTCCATAATTGCAACCAGGGCCATAAATGGATAGAGCATAACCATATGTTCAAACATCCTGACTGAAGTATCTCAAAATAAGCATGGATCTCTCTATAGCATCATGTTTACATGGCATCAAAATAACAGCAGAACAGGGACTAAAATCAGCAACATCACGAAGCCTAGTTTACATGCTTGTGCTAGTCACCATATTGATCACAAAAATACATGGTAAGCACATCTGTAAATAAGACATAGCATAGATCAAAACACATGTAGAAATCAACCTCATAGGATGCACACATCAAACATGGCAAAAATGACAAATGAACATGTTTTGTTAAGAAACAGGAACTAACATTATGAAGCACTCTTGCAACGATGATTCAAGCATCAAGATGAGCTCAAATGAACATGATGCAATGGAATGAAATGAAGTACTCGTTGAGGCAAACAATTTGACATATTACACGCACGAAACGGAGCTACGGATGCAGAGATATGATGCGATGAACATGGCATGATAATGTCAAAATTTACGAGGACTTGAGCAAAATTCCAGATCTGAAAACTGAGCGTTGAATAGCTAAAAGACGCCTGGGCGGGGAATAGGGCATCTCACCACGTGGTCTTCGGCCCAGAGGGAAGGGAGAGGCGGATCGGGCCGGCTGGGCCGGACGAGGCCCACGCAGCACTGGGGCGGCCCCGAGCTGCTGCTCGTCCTCCTCCTCGATCCCGCCTAGATCAGAGGAGGCAGGGGCGGTGGCGCCATCTCCGGTGACGCAGGACGGCGCTCCGGCGGTGGAGGAGACCGGCGGATGGCGGGGATGGGAAGATCCGGCCATCCCCTGCCCGGATCTTGCGGGAGGAGGCCGGTGGCGAGGTGGAGAAGGCGGCGGAGCAGGGCGGCGCCGGTGTGGTCCTGGGGTGGCGGCGGACTCGGCAGGACGCCGGAGGATGGCGGAGGCGGTCACTAGAGGGCGGCGACGGCGAGCAGGTGGCGGGGCAGAGATCGCCGGCGGCGGCGCGGAGGCGAGGGGCTGCGCTGGCGGAGCAGAAGGCACCCGGGCAGCGGCGGAGCGCGGCTCGGGCCCGGCACGGGCCCGAGCGGGCCGGCCGTGGGCCCGCAGGGCCGTGGCGGCGCGGGGAGGAGAGAGGGGCATGGTGCGGGTGACGTGGAAGGCGTCGATTGGCTGCGGTGGCGGGGAAGGTGACGTGGCACGACGCTATTGGACGGAGGGACGTGGCCGGCGGACATGTCCGGCCGATCCGGACATGTCCGGCGGCGGAGAGGGCTAGGTTAGGGTTTGATCTACGAATTTCAGGGGAGGGGGCTATATTTATAGGTAGAGGGAGCTAGGAGAGTCTAAATGGGGTGTGGTTTTCGCCCACACGATCGTGATCGAACGACCGAGAGCATGGAGGGGAGTTAGATGGGTTTTGGGCCACTTTGGAAGGGTGTTGGGCTGCACAAAAGAAGGGGGGTTTCAGGCTACGCGGTTAACCGTTGGAGTATCAAACGGACACCAAATGGCACGAAACTTGACAGGCGGTCTACCGATGCTATACCAAGGCCGCTTGGCAAGACTCGGTCCATTCCGAGAACGTTTAACACCCGCTCACAACGAGAGACAAAAAGGGGAACACCGGAGGGCATAGGAGCGCCGGATTGCAAAACGGACAACGGGGAAAATGCTCGGATGCTTGAGACGAACATGTATGCGATGCAATGCAATGCACATGATGACACAATGCGAATGATGACATGGCAAAATACAACATGCAAGCAAATGACATGGCAACGATGGCGAATAACTGGCAGACACCTGGCATCGAATCCGGGGCGTTACAACACTCCTCCACTAACAAGAGATCTCGTCCCGAGATCTTAGGAACGAGACGGAAAGGAAAAGGGATGAGGTGAAACAAGAACTCAAGAGAAGAAGCAAGGAATCGAGAGCACTCGAGAATAAAAGAGGAACGACAAGAATGACAAGAATCGAAAGCTCACGGAATCAAATAGATTATGAAACCACTCCGGTTAGAACGAGATAAGAAACGAATAATACTGAAAGGATTTAGGCAGCACTCCGGCTGAAACATGGAGGAACAGAACACGAGCTTCACAAGATGGAATGACACTTGACGAGATGAACAACGCAAAGCCTCCGGAATAATTGGAAGAAGGAATGAAAAGAACTTAGAAGGAAGGATTGAATGGAGTTGTTGAGAAATTCAACAATAAAAGAATAAGCTTGATGTGGACTTATCAAAAATAACTCAAAACTTGAGGTGAAATTATGCCACAACCAAATGCTTGAATATCTGGGAATAACGAAGAAATGCAAAACTCCACTTGAAAATAATACGGAGAATTAATTGCACTTCGAGATGCGAGAAGAAAAGATACTTGAACTCTGCCAACAAGAATCTTGATGAACTCTTGAAAGAATGAATTAAATCATAAAGAACCACCATGAAGAACTCCGGTGACAAAAGGATGATGAGATAAAATTGAAGAATGAAAGAATAAGATGAGCATTGCGATGATTCCGATGGGGGTTCCGACGAGATGGCGAAGGAAATTTTGAACTCCGGAATAGAAAAGGTGAACGACTTGGAATCGAGAAATTATTCAACATGAACAATCTCCGAAGAAAGGGGTTATTTACTTGAACGCAATAAGAATAAGATTTATTGTATGCTTATCCTTCATCACATTAAATTGATGACCAACAATGGATTTATGCATACTATTTATTCTTCTTGAAAAAAAAGGATAGAGAAGGGATAGCACAAAAAAACTTGTGAAAGTCTTCATGAACCACCGGTAGGATTGAGAAGAACGAATGAATTAATATGATGACAAAGGAAAAGAATCTGAATGAACCGCCGTAAGAATTTGAAAATGATTGATGAAAGAGAATGAATCACCGGGAAGAATTAGAAGAACAAATAAGCTAGAGGGGATTTAGATGCAAAAGAACAAAGAGATCAACGAGCTGATCAAAGAATACTTGACAGATGCACCGGGATAATTGGATAACGGTAGCTGAAATGTGGGGACGAAGAATTCTTCTGGAACGATGGCCTCTGGTGAAAAGAAATGGAAAAACAACTTCTGACATACTCCGGATGGGTAAGAGAGAATATCTGACAAACGGAATAATTCGAGAGGATGACATGAAGCTAGAACCACGAATCTTCAAGAGAACGGGCAAAATTTAGAGGAAAGACTCTTCTTCGGTCTTCAAAGCTGAGAAAGACAACAAGAAACACCACCGAAATTTCTGAGGTACTCCGGAAGAATGAAAAGTGAAGAGGTTGAGCCAACAATGAAATGATTGGAAATCGATCTTGGACAAGCATCTTCGATCACACTTTGAAAAGAATTGAGAAAAACTCCGGGGAAATTAGAAGAGTCAGGTAAGATCCTGGCAAAAGACATGTGGGTTAGGGCCCACTGAAGTAGAACACCGTTGGAAAGGGATGTTGAACAGATAGATGATGCACCGGAACAATTGAAATATTTGAATGAGGTGATAACCTCGAATTAATTCGAACACAAACGAATCTCCTGAGATGTCTTCCGAACTCCGGAATGATTGAATGGCGAGAGGCAAACAAGCAAGGAGAACACTTCGAGGAAAAGGATATGATCACCCGAAAAATTTGAATTGAGTCCATCGGAGAAGAAAAGAGATGAAGAATGACGAACGAGACGAGAATTCACCGGTTAAAACAATTGACGAAAGACTGAAGGGTTCCGCACGAATGAAATAGATTGTCGAGAGAGACTCAGACTCCGGGAAGAAAAGGGCGGGAGGGCGGGAAAATGAAGACAACTTGGAAGGGGAAACGACGAATATCTTGAAGAGGAAAACACCGGTTGAAATCATTGAGGAAAGAAAGAAAAGACTTCACACGAGTAGGATGGATACTCGATTATGGACTCTGGTTCTGAGAAGAAGAAGGGTGGGCGGGTGGGAAAGAAAACGACTAAGGATTGAACTCAAAGATGAAGAGGGTCGAATCACCTTGATGAGAAATGCACTAGATAAAAGAGCTGAGGAGAAACGATCGAAAAACCAACTGCGTGAACCTAAAGAAAAATTTGAAGGGGAAGAGGAGTAATTCAAAACACCTACGTCAAGATTCCTTACCAGAGCGACGAAGGGGGCTGAGGAGTAAAAAGAATTCCTACTCTCCGATATAACTAGACTCCGAAAACAGTTTTTCTTCTAGACTCAACAACGGCCAAACTACACGATCAATCAAGGGGGCTCCTAGGGTCGGTCGAGGCTCTGATACCAACTTGTCACGCCCAATATGCGACCCTATCCAAAAGGAACTCAAAGGTCCCACCAAGGATAGACCCGCATATTGAAACGCTTTTGCAAGGTGGATATCATTACATCAACATTACATAATAGATGGGGATACATACATAAGGCATACAATGCCACTCGAATACAACATCACAATACATAAGATCAACATCCGACTACGGATGAAACACAAACAGAAACTCAAACGACATCCACCCTTCCAGCCCAGGCTGCCGACCTGGAACCTATCCCCTGATCGAAGAAGCAAAAGAAGAACTCAATGCAAGCAAGCATCGCTCTCGCATCATGATCATCGCATAACCTGTACCTGCAACTGTTGTTGTAGTAATCTGTGAGCCACGAGGACTCAGCAATCCCATTACCATGGGTATCAAGACTAGCAAAGCTTAAAGGGAATGGAAGGGGTAAAGTGGTGAGGTTGCAGCAGCGACTAAGCATACATGGTGGCTAACATACACAAATAAGAGCGAGAAGAGAGCAAATGGAACGGTCGTCAACTAGTAATGATCAAGAAGTGATCCTGAACTCCTACTTACGTCAAACATAACCCAAAGACCGTGTTCACTTCTCGGACTCCGCCGAAAAGAGACCATCACGGCTACACACACGGTTGATGTGTTTTAATTCGGATCTGGTGTCAAGTTATCTACAACCGGACAATAACAAATTCCCATCTGCCTATAACCGCAGGCACGGCTTTTGAAAGATTATACCCTGCAGGGTGTCCCAACTTAGCCCATGATAAGATCTCGCGATCAACGAAGGATATACCTTCTCCCAAGAAGACCTGATCAGACTCGGAATCCCGGTTTACAAGACATTTCGACAATGGTAAAACAAGACCAGCAAAGCCGCCCGATGCGCCGACAATCCCGATAGGAGCTGCACATATCTCGTTCTCAGGGCAACACCGGATGAGACATCCTACGAGTAAAACCAGACCTCGAGTTTCCCTGAGGGGGCCCCGCAGTCTACTCCGTTCTGACCAACACTTAGACAAGCACTGGCCCGGGGGGGCTAAAATAAAGATAACCCTTGGGTTGGCCAACCCAAGGGAAAGGTATAGGTGGTGGTGAGCCAAATGGTAAAACCAAGGTTGGGCCTTGCTGGAGGAGTTTTATTCAAAACGAACTGTCAAGGGGGTCCCATAAATCACCCGACCGCGTAAGGAACGCAAAATCTGGGAACATAACACCGGTATGACGGAAAACTAGGGCGGCAAGAGTGGAACAAAACACCAGGCATAAGGCCGAGTCTTCCACCCTTTACCAAGTATATAGCTGCATTAATAATATAAGAGATATTGTGATATCCCAACCAAAATCCTGTCCACCATGGAGAAATCTTCAACTTCACCTACAACTAGCAACGCTATAAGAGGGTGAGCAAGAGCGGTAACATGGCCAAGAAATGGTTTGCTAGGAAGGGTGTCAAAGGTTAGAGGTTCATGGAAACTTGGGATGGCTTGATAAACAGGTGATAGGTAGCGCAGCAAAGCGATAGAACGAAGCAACTAGCATAGCAAAGATAGTAGTGAGATCCAGGGTAGCGGTCATCTTGCCTGAAATCCCGCAAGGAAGAACAACGAGTCCATAAAGAAGATGAAGCCACGAAGACGAACCAAGCGTAGACGAACGAATCCTCACGATCGCAACGATACGGGAACTATCGAGAAGAAGCACACAACATAGTAAACACACCACACATGAACAAGGCATGATGCACAAACAAGCATGATGCATGATAAAGCTACATGAAGCTACTCATGACAAGAGATGATGCAAACAAAAGCAACACATCAAGGCAAGTTTAAGTGAGGCCGGAAACAACATATAACAATTCCGGTAAGTCCTCATATGCAAATTTCGAAATTGGTCAAGATCTGAATAAACCTTATGTTCAAGTTGTTAAACATCAAGTTAAGATGCACAAAGATAATCTACACGAGATTCTAGTCAAGTTACAAATAAAGTTCATTTAGTTCGGAGCTACGGACTAGAATATATGAGCAAAACAAGTTAAACATGGCATTGATGCAAAATGCATACAAACATCAAGCAAACACCTCAAAACAAGAATGCAACATGATAATATGAAACTACATGCAATTCTAAGCAAGTTTCATATAGAGCACACCCAAAACGGAGCAACGGTTCAACACACACACTCTATACAAGTCATAACAACAATCTGTCCAAAACAGCAACTAGGCATATTGCAAGCATCAAAACAACATGCTACAGGACCTCAACATAAAAACAAAAGGCATGGACATGATGTACAGGTAAAGCATAACAAAACATGAACACTGAGCTATCTCCATAAATCACTAGAATATGCTCAAACACACATGGCAAGATTGCAAATAATAACAATTCAGACTTTGCAGAAAATAACATCAGGTTGCAATGTTTAGAGCCATCAAACAACATGTTACAGGAACTTATCATGGCAAAAAAAGGCATGGCATGAACCTACTAATTGCATAGATCAAAAGTCCCTTACTGACCATGAGCTAAAAAGGATCAGAAAATATGATGGCACCCATGTAAACATAGCAAGTTCCGTTAACAGATTCAGCAAACAGGGCATGGTAGGAACAACGATAAGTAGGCATGTTGGTGAGCTTGTACCACTCACCACAGAGCAATAAATGACATGGCAAGGCAACCAACAGTAAGAATACATGTTTATGAAGCTAAGCATGGCAAGAGCAAGTTCATAGGGTGCATGTATCACTAAAAACAAGCATGGCAACAACTGAACTTAATGTTAACTGGCTGACAGCAACATTATTTAGCAATTTTGGAGCAAGCTTACAACAATCTACAGCAAGCTATAAATGAAACCAGGGGCATGGGTGGATAGAGCATAACATGTAGAACAAAACACCCTTAGTAAACATCTCCAGATTATGCATAGAATGATTTGTAGAAGCAGGTTTACATAGCATCACGAAATAACAGATTCAGCCTAGCAAAACAGCAACAGCAAGTACCCTACTTAACAAGCTCGTTTCACTCACCACAAGTCATTGCATGACAATATAATCATAGCATCAGCAAGAAGACATGTTTGTGAAACAAACCAAGGCAAGAACAAGTTCATAGCATGCAAGGATCAACTACAACAACCTTGGCCAAATTGAATAACATGTAAACAATCTGCCAGGAAACATTTTGTAGCAAAAGTAGAGCATGAAAAAGACATGGTAGAATACTCCATAATTGAAACCAGGGCCATGAATGGATAGAGCATAACCATATGTTCAAAACATCATTACTGAAGTATCTCAAAATAAGCATGGATCTCTCTGTAGCATCATGCTTACATGGCATCAAAATAACAGCAGAACAGGGACTAAAATCAGCAACATCACGAAGCCTAGTTTACATGCTTGTGCTAGTCACCACATTGATCACAAAAATACATGGTAAGCACCTCTATAAATAAGACATAGCATAGATCAAAATACATGTAGACATCAACCTCATAGGATGCACACATCAAACATGGCAAAAATGACAAATTAGCATGTTCTGTTAAGAAATAGGAACTAACATTATGAAGCACTCATGCAACGATGATTCAGGCATCAAGATGAGCTCAAATGAACATGGTGCAATGGAATGAAATGAAGTACCTGTTGAGACGAACAATTTGACATATTACACGCACGAAACGAAGCTACGGATGCAGAGATATGATGCGATAAACATGGCATGATAATGTCAAAATTTACGGGGACTTAGGCAAAATTCCAGATCTGAAAACTGAGCGTTGAATAGCTAAAAGACGCCTGGGCAGGGAATAGGGCATCTCACCACGTGGGCTTCGGCCCAGAGGGAAGGGAGAGGCGGATCGGGCCGGCTGGGCCAGACGAGGCCCACGCGGCACTTGGGCGGCCCCGAGCTGCTGCTCATCCTCCTCCTCGATCCCGCCTGGATCAGAGGAGGCAGGGGCAGTGGCGCCATCTCCGGTGATGCGAGACGGCGCTCCGGCGGTGGAGGAGACCGGCGAACGGCGGGGATGGGAAGATTCGGCCATCCCGTGCCCGGATCTGGCGGGAGGAGGCCGGTGGCGAGGTGGAGAAGGCGGCGGAGCAGGGCGGCGCCGGCGTGGTCCTGGGGCGGCGGCGGACTCGGTAGGGCGCCGGAGGACGGCGGAGGCGGTCGCTGGAGGGCGGCGACGGCGAGCAGGCGGCGGGGCAGAGCTCGCCGGCGGCGGCGCGAAGGCGAGGGGCTGTGCTGGCGGATCGGAAGGCGCTCGCGCGGCGGCGGGCGAAGCGAGTAGCGGCGGAGCGCGGCTCGGGCCCGGCACGGGCGCGAGCGGGCCGGCCGTGGGCCCGTAGGGCCATGGCGGCGCGGGGAGGAGAGAGGGGCACGGTGCGGGTGACGTGGAAGGCGTCGATTAGCTGCGGCGGCGGGGAAGGTGACGTGGCACGACGCTATTGGACGGAGGGACGTGGCCGGCGGACATGTCCGGCCGATCCGGACTTGTCCGGCGGCGGAGAGGGCTAGGTTAGGGTTTGATCTGCGAATTTCGGGGGAGGGGGCTATATTTATAGGTAGAGGGAGCTAGGAGAGTCCAAATGGGGTGTGGTTTTCGCCCACACGATCGTGATCGAACGACCGAGAGCATGGAGGGGAGTTAGATGGGTTTTGGGCCACTTTGGAAGGTTGTTGGGCTGCACAAAAGGAGGGGGGTTTCGGGCTACGCGGTTAACCGTTGGAGTATCAAACGGACTCCAAATGGTACGAAACTTGACAGGCGGTCTACCGATGCTATACCAAGGCCGCTTGGCAAGACTAGGTCCATTCCGAGAACGTTTAACACCCGCTCACAACGAGAGACAAAAAGGGGAACGCCGGAGGGCATAGGAGCGCCGGATTGCAAAACGGACAACGGGGAAAAGGCTCGGATGCATGAGATGAACATGTATGCAATGCAATGTAATGCACATGATGACACAATGCGAATGATGAAATGGCAAAATACAACATGCAAGCAAATGACATGGCAATGACGGCGAATAACTGGCAGACACCTGGCGCATCGAATCCGGGGCGTTACAGCCCCCCACCATCGTGAGCAGGGTGTGGGCCCCCTGGCCTTCATCTTTGGCGATGATTTTTCTTTATTTATTTTAAGATATTCCGTGGAGTTTCAGGACTTTTGGAGTTACACGGAATAGGCCTCTAATATTTGCTCCTTTTCCAGCCCAGAATTCCAGCTGCCGCATTCTCCCTCATCATGTAAACCTTGTAAAATAAGAGAGAATAGCCATAAGTATTGTGACACAACGTGAAATAACAACCCATAATGCAACAAATATTGATATAAAAGCATGATGCAAAATGGACGTATCAACTCCCCCAAGCTTAGACCTCGCTTGTCCTCAAGCGAAAAGCCGATAAAAATAAATATGTCCTCATGTTTAGAGGTAGAGCCGTCGATAAAAATAAGATACGGGCATGAAGGCATCATGATTATTTCCATAATAGCAACATATAAAGATTTTGTCATATGATTACTTATGTTCAAGTGATGATCTTTTCACAAAGCAAAAAGTATGAATCAGAAACCTTATTGAGCACCAACAAATTATAACCTCAGTCATTGAAGCAATTGCAATTTATCATAACATCGGAAAGAGTCTATGTCAGAGCTTAAAAGCAAGTCCACATACTCAATTATCACTTAGTCCTTCATAATTGCTAACACTCACGCGATACTTGTGGTTACGGAGTTTTAATCGGACACAGAGAAAGATAGGGGCTTATAGTTTTGCCCCACAACCTTTTACCTCAAGGGTAATGTCAAAAATAACAATTCATGCTCCCCTACATCCAATTAGATATATATAAATATATATATATATATATATATATATATATATATATGTCATGTTCTTTCCAACATGCCGAGCTTGCCAAAGGATAAAATGAAAAGGAAAGGTGAAGATCACCGTGACTCTTGCATAAGGTAGAGGATAATAATAAAGGATAGGCCCTTCGCAGAGGGAAGCAGAGGTTGTCATGCGCGTTTAGGGTTGATGCACAAAATCTTAATGCAAAAGAACATCACTTCATATTGCCCCTTGTATGTGGACCTTTATTATGCAGTCCGTCGCTTTTATTACGTCCACAACAAGTTCGTACAAAGCTTATTTTCTCCGCACTAATAAGTCATGCATATTTAGAGAGCAATTTTTATTGCTTGCACCGATGACAACTTACTTGAAGGATCTTACTCAATCCATAGGTATATATGGTGGACTCTGATGGCAAAACTGGTTTAAGGGTATTTGGAAGCACAAGTAGTATTTCTACTTGGTGCTGAGAATTTGGCTAGCATGAGGGGGAAAGGCAAGCTCAACATGTTAGAGGATCCATGACAACATACTTTATCTTAGATATAATAAAACATAACTCATCATATTGTCTTCCTTGTCCAACCTCAACTCTTTAGCATGTCATATTTTAATGAGTGCTCCCAATCATAAAAGATGTCAATGATAATATATCTATATGTGAAACCTCTCTTTCCTTATTACTTCCTATTAATTGCAACGATGACCAAGGCTATATTTGCCAACTCCCAACAACTTTTAATCATCATACTCTCTCTATGTGAAGTCATTACTTTCAATAAGATCAATATGGACTCTTTGATTCTTTTTATTCTTTTCTTCTATTCACCCAAGATCATGGCAAAATAATCAAGCCCTTGACTCAACACTAATCTTTATTATATAGCTCACGGACTCGATTACAAAGAAGGATCGTAAAGCAAAATTCAAAACTAGATCATGCCATGACTTTATTCTACTAAATCAAGATACTACTAAAAGGATCGAACTAAGAAAAACGGTAAAGATAGGAGTTGTGATGATGATACGATACCAGGGCACCTCCCCCAAGCTTGGCAGTTGCCAAGGGGAGTGCCCATACCCATGTGATTATATCCTCGGAGGTGATGGAGGTGGTGATGATGACGGTGGATAATCGCACGTCGAGCGTAAAAGTTCCTCCAACTTGCGGATAATGCCCTTGAGCCCAGCAATATGATCCTTCAACAAAATATTCTCCTGTGTAAGATACTTGTTCTGTATGCGGGCTAACTCAATCATCTTGAAAGATTCAATCTCTGTTGGAGTGAAAAGGTTAGGTAAAGGTTGAGGGATGTATTCTTCTTTCACCACCGGAGCTTGAACCTCCATGGCCTTCTTGATCCTTTCATCCTTGTTGATTTCTTCTGGTTCCTCTCTTTTCAACTCTATCTTCAATAGCCAAGCATCCTTGTCTTCGTTGTTGGAGGAGGGAGAAGTCATGGTGCTCTAAGTCTGCAATGGAAATAGCTCAAAACGAAAACAGAGGATATTTGCGTGATACGGTGGTCAAAACCTTCGGGGGTATATATAATGAATTTTTACCGACCAAAATACGTATCATACAAGAAAACAAAGTCCGGAGAGCACACGAGGTGCTCATGAGGTAGGGGGGCGCGCCCAGGGGGGTAGGGCGCGCCCTCCACCCTCGTGGAGGCCTCGTGTCCTTCCCGGACTGCCACTTATTTTTCTATTTTTCTAAATATTCCAAAACGGAGAAATATTGCCTTAAAAATTGTTTTGGAGTCGGTTTACATACCTATTCCTTTTCAGGGTCTGAAACTGGATGATAAGTGTCCCTTATGTATTCCTCCGGGGTTACGGTTTCAATAATATTGGTTTCAACATTTATAGGATTACCTGAGATATAATGTTTGATTCTTTGACCGTTTACCACCTTCGGGTTTGTGCCTTCAAAGTTGTTGATTTTTATGGCACCAGAACGATAGACCTCCTCGATAACATAGGGACCTTCCCATTTGGAGAGAAGTTTTCCTGCAAAAAATCTTAAACGAGAGTTGTATAGAAATACATAATCACCTACATTAAACTCACTCTTTTGTATCCTTTTGTCATGCCATCTTTTAACTTTTTCTTTAAACAACTTGGCATTTTCATAAGCTTGGGTTCTCCATTCATCAAGTGAGCTAATATCAAATAACCTCTTCTCACCGGCAAGTTTAAAATCATAGTTGAGCTCTTTAATAGCCCAATATGCCTTATGTTCTAGTTCAAGAGGTAAGTGACAAGCTTTTCCACAAACCATTTTATACGGAGACATACCCATAGGATTTTTCTATGCAGTTCTATAGGCCCATAATGCATCATCAACTTTCTTGGACCAATTCTTTCTAGACCTATTAACAGTCTTTTGCAAAATTAATTTCAGCTCTCTATTGCTCAATTCTACTTGACCACTAGACTGCGGGTGATAAGGAGATGCAATCCTATGATTAACGTCATATTTAGCAAGCATTTTACGGAAAGCACCATGAATAAAGTGTGAACCACCATCAGTCATTAAATATCTAGGGACTCCAAACCTCGGAGAAATAACTTCCTTAAGCATTTTAATAGAAGTGTTATGATCAGCACTACTAGTTGGAATAGCTTCTACCCACTTAGTAACGTAATCAACAGCAACTAAAATATGTGTGTATCCATTAGAGGCAGGAAAAGGTCCCATATAATCAAAGCCCCAAACATCAAATGGTTCAATAACAAGTGAATAATTCATAGGCATTTCTTGACATCTACTAATATTACCAATTCTTTGACATTCATCGCAAGACAAAACAAACTTACGGGCATCCTTGAAGAGAGTAGGCCAATAAAAACCAGATTGCAATACCTTATGTGCAGTTCTATCTACAGCACGGTGTCCTCCATAAGCTTCGGAGGGACACTTACGTAGTATATGTTCCTGTTCATGCTCAGGTACACAACGTCTAATGACACCATCTACTCCTTCTTTATAGAGATGTGGGTCATCCCAAAAGTAATGTCGCAAGTCATAGAAAAACTTTTTCTTTTGTTGGTATGTGAAGCTAGGTGGTATAAATTTAGCGACAATATAATTAGCATAATCAGCATACCAAGGAGTGCTACGACAAGTTCTTATGACATTTAATTGCTCATTAGGGAAGCTATCATCAATAGGTAGTGGGTCATCAAGAACATTCTCTAATCTAGATAAGTTGTCTGCAACGGGGTTCTCAGCTCCCTTTCTATCAACAATATACAAATCAAATTCTTGTAGCAAAAGAACCCATCTAATGAGTCTAGGTTTTGCATCCTTCTTTTCCATAAGATATTTAATAGCAGCATGATCAGTGTGAATAGTAACTTTAGAATCAACAATATAGGGTCTGAATTTATCACAAGCAAATACAACTGCTAAAAGTTCCTTTTCGGTAGTAGCATAGTTTCTTTGAGCATTGTCTTGAGTCTTACTAGCATAATGGATAACATTTAATTTTTTATCAACTCTTTGCCCTAGAACAGCACCTACAACATAATCACTAGCATCACACATAATCTCAAAGGGTAAATTCCAATCAGGTGGCTGAACAACAGGTGCAGAGACTAATGCTTTCTTAAGTATTTCAAATGCTTTTACGCAATCATCATCAAAGACAAATGGTACATCTTTTTGTAATAAATTAGTCAGCAGCCGAGAAATTTTTGAGAAGTCCTTAATTAACCTCCTATAAAATCCGGCGTGACCAAGGAAACTTCTTATACCTTTGATGTCCTTGGGACATGGCATCTTTTCAATAGCATCAACCTTGGCATATCAACTTCAATACCTCTTTCAGAAACTTTGTGCCCCAAGACAATACCTTCATTAACCATAAAGTGGCACTTTTCCCAATTCAAGACAAGATTAGTTTCTTCACATCTCTGCAAAACTCGATCAAGATTGCTCAAGCAATCATCAAAAGAGGAACCATAGACGGAAAAGTCGTCCATGAAAACTTCACAAAATTTTTCACAAAAGTCAGAGAATATAGCCATCATGCATCTTTGAAAGGTAGCAGGTGCATTACATAAACCAAAAGGCATACATCTATAAGCAAAAGTACCAAAAGGGCATGTAAAAGTAGTCTTTGATTGATCTTTAGCCGACAGAGGTATTTGAGAGAAACCAGAATAACCATCTAGAAAGCAATAATGAGTATGTTTGCATAATCGTTCTAGCATTTGATCAATAAAAGGTAAGGGGTAATGATCCTTCTTAGTAGCTTTATTTAATTTGCGGAAATCAATTACCATCCTATAACCTGTGATAATTCTTTGTGGGATCAATTCATCTTTATCATTAGGGACAACTGTAATACCTCCCTTCTTAGGGACACAATGGACAGGACTTACCCACTGACTATCAGCAACGGGATAAATTATACCTGCCTCTAGAAGTTTGAGTATTTCTTTTCTCACCACCTCTTTCATTTTAGGATTCAAAGGTCGTTGAGGATCACAAACTGGTTTGGCATCCGCTTCCAAATTTATTTTATGTTGACATAGAGTGGGACTAATGCCCTTAAGATCATCAAGTGTATATCCAATAGCGGCATGGTGCTTCTTCAGAGTTTTCAATAATCTTTCTTATTCATGCCCTCAAAGGTTAGCACTAATAATAACAGGATATATTTTCTTTTCATCAAGATAAGCATATTTCAGATTATCAGGCAACGGTTTAAGCTCAAACACGGGACCACCCTTGGGTGGAGGAGGATCCCCTAGAATTTCAATAGGCAAATTGTGTTGTAGAATAGGTTCCTGTTTAAAGAATACCTCATCTATTTCCCTTCTTTCATTCATGAACATATCATTCTCATGGTCTAGCAAATATTGTTCTAAAGGATCACTAGGAGGTACAAAAATAGAAGCAAGACCAATAATTTCATTCTTACTAGGCGATTCTTCCTCACGATGTTGTTTACTAAATTTAGAGAAATTAAACTCATGAACCATATCATCCAAGCCAATAGTAACAACATTCTTTTCATAGTCTATCTTAGCATTAACAGTATTCAAGAAGGGTCTACCGAATATAATGGGACAAAAGCTATCTTGTGGAGAACCAAGAACAAGAAAATCAGCGGGATATTTGGTTTTCCCACACAAGACGTCAACTTCTCTAACAATTCCCATTGCAGATATAGTATCTCTATTGGCAAGTTTAATTTTTTTGACAGAAAGACTGTAAGGGAACCCCCTACAGTATAATTGGTGCAACAACCCCAAATTGCAAGTACCATGCCTTGAACCTGGGTGGGTGGGAAGGCATCAGCCCCTTCCCACCACTATGCTATGCCTTAGCCTGCTATTGGCAAGTTTAATTGTAACATCAATATCTTCTAACTCAGCAGGTGCAATATCATGCATAATTTCTTTGTATAAGTCAATGGGTATTACACTAGCACTGGCACGCATATCACATAAGCCATGATAACAATGATCTCCTATTTTAACAGAAATAACAGGCACTCCTACCACAGGTCTATGTTTATCTCTATCACAAGGTTTAGCAATTCTAGTAGTTTCACCCTGGAATTGAATAACATGCCCATCGATATTATCAGACAAGAGATCTTTAACAATAGCAATATTGGGTTCTACTTTGACTTGCTCAAGAGGTGTATAAGTTCTAATATTGCTTTTACGAACAACAGTTGAAGCTTTAGCATGATCCTTCATTCTAACAGGGAAAGGCGGTTTCTCAACATAAGAAGTGGGAACAATAGGATCATTATAAGTGACAGTCTTTTCTTCAACTTTAATTGGTGCAGCTACTTTTACTTCTATGGGAGGATGATATTTATACCACTTCTCCTTGGGGAGATCAACATAAGTAGCAAAGGATTCATAGAAAGAAGCTACTATCTCAGAGTCAAGTCCATATTTAGTGCTAAACTTACGGAAAATATCGGTATCCATAAAATATTTAAGAAAATCAAACTTAGGTGTCATACCTGACTCCTTACCTTCGTCGAGGTCCCAATCTTCAGAGTTGCGTTTAATTCTACCCAATAAATTCCATTTAAATTCAATAGTCTTCATCATAAAAGAGCCAGCACAAGAAGTATCAAGCATGGTGTGATTGTTATCAGAAAGTCGGGCATAAAAACTTTGCATAATTACTTCTCTCGAGAGCTCATGATTGGGGCATGAATATAACATTGATTTAAGCCTCCCCCAAGCTTGAGCGATGCTTTCTCCATCGCGAGGCCAAAAATTATATATATAATTGCGATCACGATGAACAAGATGCATAGGGTAATACTTTTGATGAAATTCCAATTTCAATCTTTTATAGTTCCATGATCTCTTATCATCACATAGCCTGTACCATGTCAACGCGTCTCCCTTCAAAGATAAAGTGAAGGCCTTCTTCTTAACAACATCATCGAGTATACCTGCAAGCTTAAATAGTCCACAAACGTCATCCACATAGACTAGATGTTCATCAGGATGCCTTGTTCCATCTCCTGTAAAAGTGTTAGCTAGCAGTTTTTCCATCATACCAGAAGGAATCTCAAAAGGAGTTTCATTTTCAATAGGTTCAGTAGGTTGAGTAAGTTGAGGAGCAACTCTTTGCTCTACTGGACGGGGTGAAGATACCCCGAACAAGCCCCTCAAAGAATTACTTTCCATAGTAACAAGTGACAGAAAATTTCAGCACACTAAATAAAATTTTCCTTACCAAATTCCACCTACCAAAGGCGCTTCACTCCCCGGCAACGGCGCCAGAAAAGAGTCTTGATGACCCACAAGTATAGGGGATCTATCGTAGTCCTTTCGATAAGTAAGAGTGTCGAACCCAACGAGGAGCAGAAGGAAATGATAAGCGGTTTTCAGCAAGGTATTCTCTGCAAGTAGTGAAATAAGTGGTAACCGATAGTTTTGTGATAAGATAAATTGTAATGAGCAACAAGAAACAAAAGTAAATAAAGTGCAGCAAGGTGGCCCAATCCTTTTTTTAGCAAAGGACAAGCCTGGACAAACTCTTATAATAGGAAAAGCGCTCCCGAGGACACATGGGAGTATCGTCAAGCTAGTTTTCATCACGCTCATATGATTCGCGTTCGGTACTTTGATAATTTGTTATGTGGGTGGACCGTGCTTGGGTATTGCCCTTACTTGGACAAGCATCCCACTTATGATTAACCTCTATTGCAAGCATCCGCAACTACAACAAAAGTATTAAGGTAAACCTAACCATAGCATGAAACATATGGATCCAAATCAGCCCCTTACGAAGCAACGCATAAACTAGGGTTTAAGCTTCTGTCACTCTAGCAACCCATCATCTACTTATTAATTCCCAATGCCTTCCTCTAGGCCCAAATAATGGTGAAGTGTTATGTAGTCGACGTTCACATAACACCACTAGAGGCTAGACAACATACATCTCATCAAAATATCAAACGAATACCAAATTCACATGACTACTAATAGCAAGACTTCTCCCTTGTCCTCAGGAACAAACGTAACTACTCACAAAGCATATTCATGTTCATAATCAGAGGGGTAATAATGTGCATAAAGGATCTGAACATATGATCTTCCACCAAATAAACAAACTAGCATCAACTACAAGGAGTAATCAACACTACTAGCAACCTACTAGCACCAATCCCGGACTTGGAGACAAGAATTGGATACAAGAGATGAACTAGGGTTTGGAGATGAGATGGTGATGGTGAAGATGTTGATGGAGATTGCCCTCTCCCGATGAGAGGAGCGTTAGTGATGATGATGGTGATGATTTCCCCCTCCCGGAGGGAAGTGCCCCTGGAAGAACAGCTCTGCCGGAGCCCTAGATTGGTTCCGACAAGGTTCCGCCTCGTGGCGGCGGAGTCTTGTCCCGAAAGGTTGCTTCTTCTTTTTTTCTCATCGAAAGACTTCATATAGGAGAAGATGGGCGTAGGAGAGCCACCAGGGGGCCCGCGAGGTAGGGGGCGCGCCCCAGGGGGGGCACCCTCGTGAGCAGGGTGTGGCCCCCCTGGCCTTCATCTTTGGCGACGATTTTTCTTTATTTGTTTTAAGATATTCCGTGGAGTTTCAGGACTTTTGGAGTTGCGTAGAATAGGCCTCCAATATTTGCTCCTTTTCCAGCCCAGAATTCCAGCTGCCGGCATTCTCCCTCTTCATGTAAACCTTGTAAAATAAGAGAGAATAGCCATAAGTATTGTGACACAACGTGAAATAACAGCCCATAATGCAATAAATATTGATATAAAAGCATGATGCAAAATGGACGTATCACCCCCTGATAGGGATCTCTTCCCTCGCTTGGAGTCCTCTGCCTTCAAGTCTTTGGGGGCGGCCCTTTTCTTCCCGTGGGGGAGGGAATACTAGATTCTCCTCCCCGTTCATCCTCCGACATGGGAATTCCAATTTCCCCGGATACGATGCGTAACGTACCTCCGGTATGGAGGCCACTTTTGACCTTCCCAGTCCTCTCCTTGTCTTCCCCCGAAGGCACTTGATAAGGTGCACGAGCCAGCATCCTGGTTAATACCAAATCCGCTGAATCTTCGGGAAGAGGGGCCGAACACCTGATCCTCTCCGCCTTCTTTATCCAGCCCTGGCCGAGGATGGTTTTTCAGAATAATGTTATGGTAAATATAATGACAACATGTTCGGTTGTAGAGTGCTTACTGGGGTATTTGGATGGTTGCAATCGAGGCCTGCATCCTCTGTAGTATCCAAACACTTTATTCATGATCCGAAGAATAATTTATACATTCCTTCGAGCGTCGTGCCGAAGAAGTGCTGAACGGTTCGCGGTCCTTCCGGATTGAACTCCCACATACGGAGAGGTCGTCGCTGGCATGGCAGGACCCAATGAACTAGCATTACTTGGATTACTTTGACAAGATTGATGTCCTTCTCGATAAGATCTTGAATGCGGCTTTGCAATGTCCGCACATAGTCAAGCGATCCCCAGTCTAGCCCCTTGTTGACCCAAGATGCAAGCTATGGCGGAGGACCGGATCAAAAGGTGGGGGCAGCCGCCCACTTTCTACCTCGGGGTGCTGTAATATAAAACCACTCCCGCTGCCATAGGTCAGAAGATTCCGGGAAGGAACCCTTTGGCCATAAAGCATTGGCACATGTGCTTATTATAGCCCCTCCACACTCCGCGTGATTCCCGTCGATTATCTTCGGCTTCATATTGAAGGTCTTGATCCATAAGCCGAAGTGTGGAGTAATGCGGTGGAAGGCCTCACACACGACGATGAATGACGAGATGTGAAGGAAGGAATCCGGAGCTAGATCATGAAAAGTCCATAATAGAACATGAGCCCTCTAACAAAGGGGTGAAGACCGAGGCCCAGCCCTCGAAGGAAGTGAGAGATAAACACAACACTCTCGTTGGATTTGGGCGTAGGGATAACCTGCCCTTGAGCAGGAAGCCTGTGAAGGATTTCCGCAGTCAAGTACCTTGCCTCCCTAAGCTTCTTGATGTCCTCCTCTGTGACAGAAGAGGCCATCCACTGACCTTGAAGGCTGGATCCAGACATGGTCGGAGGTCCGATGCGCTTGGACTAAACCTTGGGTGTTGGAACTCGAGGTGGGAGAAGGGAAGGATTAAGCGTGGAAAGAAAAGGACAGGTCTTGGCCTCTTTATAAAGAGGATGAATGTCAAGCGTCCTCCGCGTGGCCGTTTGAAACTTGCCTAATCCAAGGAATCATACCAATGGAGCGGTTGGGTTACCCACACCTGTATTGATGAGAATCCCGTAATAAGGGGACACGATCTCTGCTTCGACAAGACGTGCCAATAAAACCGCCTCGCAAAACATGTAGTCGCAGGTTGGGAAAACGGTTCGAATAATGACCGGGCCGTGGCGTGATGTCACGCTATGAACAGGTTGTCAGCAGATTAGATTCGTGGAATATGGTACTCTCTACGGTGGTATGTGGAATTTGTTTTGCAGAGCCGGACACAATTTTTCGTGTTCAAGATCCATTTTGGAGTATAAGGAGAAGGAACCTGCCTTGGAATGCCGAAGACAATCTGCACGCCGGACTCATCGTCACTAAAGCCTGGTTTAGGGGCTACTGAGGGAGTCCTGGATTTTGGGATCCTCGGACAGCCGGACTATATGCATATGCCGGACTGTTGGGCTATGAAGATACAAGATAGAAGACTTCGTCCCATATTCGGGTGGGACTCTCCTTTGCGTGGAAGGCAAGCTTGGCGATTCAGATGTGTAGATTCCCTTCTCTGTAACCGACTCTGTGTAACCCTAGCCCCCTCCGGTGTCTATATAAACCGGAGGGTTTATTCCGTAGGACAAGGACAATCATAATCATAGGCTAGCTTCTAGGGTTAGCCTCTACGATCTCGTGGTAGATCAACTCTTGTAATACTCATATCATCAAGATCAATCAAGCAGGAAGTAGGATATTACCTCCATCGAGAGGGCCCGAACCTGGGTAAACATTGTGTCCCCCGCCTCCTGTTACCATTAGCCTTAGACGCACAGTTCGGGACCTCCTACCCGAGATCTGCCGGTTTTCACACCGACAGTGGCCGTCCAGCGTCCGGTGAATGACAGGTTCTGGCTTTGCTCCTCTTCGGGATCGTCGTCCATACCGTCGATGTCTTCGGAGGCATAGTCGAGCATGTCGGTCAAGTCTTTGATAGTGGCTATGAAGTGGGTGGTGGGTGGGACGTAAATTCCCTGCTTTCAGCCCCTAGTATGGGCTGGGCGTAGTTTGGCAGCGATTCCTCTTCAATGGCGAGAGATCGCATTAAGTCTAGGGCCTCGTTCAAGAGTGGGGTTTGGATAAGGAAGCGAGAGTCCGTGGAGCAGGGCGGGACAGAAGTTCCCTCGCCAAGCTCATAAGACGCGGATCTTGAGAGTTCGGAGTTAGTGTCCGGAGGCGAGTCCGGCTCCATGAGGATAGAGGGGGCCTGGCGTGACTCCAGGCCTGCCGGCGATGCGATCCCCTCTGGTTCTCCGGTGTCAGGATCTATAGCTGTAGAGAGTCCGGCGGGTTTTAAACTCCCGTCTTCGGACCTGGTGGTGCGCTCCGGATCTAAGGCCGGAGTGGTGATTGGGGCCGCGAACCCTTGGAAGATCAAGTCTCCTCGGATGTCAGCGACATAGTGCAGATTTCAAAAACTGATCTGATGACCAGGGGCGTAGCTATCGATCTGCTCCAGATGGCCAATCGAGTTGGCGTGTAGTGCGATGCCGCCGAATACGAAAATTTCGCCGGGGAGAAAAGTCTCTCTCGGGGCAATATTGTTGTAGATGATCGATGGAGCCATGAGCCTTCTATTGACGACACAGTGGAACTCTCAACGAAAGCACCAATGTCGGTGTCAAAACCGGCAGATCTCGGGTAGGGGGTCCCGAACTGTGAGTCTAAGGATCGAAGGTAACATGAGGCAGGGGACACGATGTTTACCCAGTTTCAGGACCTCTTAATGGAGGTAATACCCTACTTCCCGCTTGATTGACTTTGATGAGTATAGGGGTTACAAGAGTCGATCTACCTCGAGATCGTAATGGCTAAACCCTAGATGTCTGGCCTATATGACTGTGTTCTGGCCCTATGGACTAAACATTCCTGTTTATATAGACATCGGAGGGATCTAGGGTTGTACAGAGTCGGTTTACAAAGAAAGGAAGATCCATGATCCGAATGCCAAGCTTGCCACCCACACAAAGGAGAGTCCCATCCGGACACGGGGGAAGATCTTTGATTTCGTATCTACACATCCCATTAGTCCGGCCCATATCACATAGCCCGGACGCCCGAGGACCCCTTAGTCTAGGACTCCCTCAGTGATAGTCATAGTGTTGCATGTTATATATCTTGCTATCACATTGTTGTTTATGTTGCTTACCATAAGTTGTCGGTGCACATAGGTGAGTCTAATTGTCTTAGGTTTTGTGCTTGACAAATTAAACGCTAGTTTTATTCCGCATTTGGTCAAGCCTAAATCATAATTATTTTAAAGCGCCTATTCACCCCCTCTAGACGACATGCACAATCTTTCGTTTTCAAAGTCTATCTTAAAGATAACTCCATCGAGTTTCTTAGTGTGGAGCCACTCGACACTTTCATGAATCTATTCGCCTAATCTTTTCAACTCGCTTAAGTTTTAATTTGTTCTTGTGGAAATTTTACCACTTAAGTAAACACATGTTGAATCAGCCACACTCGATTAGTTTATTTTGCATGGTAATACATCTCTCATTTATATCATAAGGATCATAATACAAGTTTCATACATACTAACTTGACAAAAGTGAAAAGACAACAAAACTTTAGTTTTAGCACACATGAGCACCAGCTAAAAAGTAAAAATACAAACAAGACCAAAGAATCCTACGAGCTTGACACCAACACACGTCTCCTGCCTCTTGCACCACAACAACAGCCAGCAAAGAAAATAAATAAGGGATCACCTCCACATCCGAGTGTGATGCGGCTCCATCGTTGATATGCAGCTTTCCGGACTTCCAAGGTGGCTTGCCAATAAAGACGAAGCCATTGCCGTTGAACGAATTAGACCAGGGCAACACACCGGACGTGACACCGAACACCAGATCTGTCACCCCCGCACGACTAAGACGTCAGAGGAGGAAAAACATTACTACCTGCCAGAAACCACGAACCCAGCACACGATCAACCATCTTCTAGATGCCGCCGATGTGGACCACAATCTGCATTCACTCCTCGACTACCTCGCAAGCTCCGCGTCGGCGCTGGAGAAAACGATGTCGCGACGACGAGGCCCGAGGACACACAGATCCACCACGAGGATGCCGCCATTGCATACCACAATCTACATCCGCTCTTAGACTACTTCCCATCCGCAACGACGAAACCCGATGACACAAGTCCACCACGAGGATGCCGTTGTTGCAGACGATCCGCCCATGGACTACTTCCCAAGCTCCATGGCGGCGCTGGAGCAAACGGTGTCTCCATGACGAAGCCCGACGACACAAGTTTGCCATGAGGATGCCGTCGTTGCAGACCATCCGCTCCTGGACTACTTCCCAAGCTACATGCCGGCGCTGGAGCAAATGCCATCGCAACGATGAAGCCCGAGTTCGCAACGACGAAGCCTAAGGACACAAGTCCACCATGAGGATGCCGTCATTGCAGACCACAATCTGCATCCGCTTCTGGACTACCTCCTCCTATAAACTACCCAAAACCCTATAAACTACTAATGCCTAAAACGACCAACACGCGTGAATTCGATGACCCCCTTAACACCAACGATCTAGGTCGTCGGCGGAGGGGAGCTGATGAAGGACCGCGGCGGAGGGAAGCGCCGTGGCGGCCGGAGGCGAGATGGCATTTCTTTCTTCTCCAGAAGAAAGAAAGCGATAGGCTACTTTTCCCACGCTCGATCAGCTGGACTTCAGTTTCTCTACCTCTGAACAAGACACCGTATCATATCATCCATCCGAAAAGCACACAGAAGATTTCCGATGCGCCGGATGGATGGAGCCGCCGGGGAGTTGGGCCATCCAGCCGCAGTTCCGCACGCGCGCGATCGTGATCAGGCCCAACGAAAACGACGCGCCATTTGTTGCGACCACGAGAGGCTCCCGCCCGCAACCATCATGCTTCAGCGGTTAGCACGCCGCTACCAAGGCATGGAGCTAGGAAAGAAGACCTAGTGCCCTAGTGGAGCTCGATCAGGGGAAGCTACGTGAGGAGAGGAGAAGCCTGCGACCGAGCGATAACGAACCAGCAGCGAACGAAACCCTCGCCCCCGACGTGGACGTACCACGTAATAATACACAACGCCATATCTTGGGCTTCGTTCGATGGCCATTATGCTTTGCTTTGCCGGTGGTTACCAACGATCGCAGCACGGGCGGGTGCGCGTATTCAATGCGCGTGCGCTGAGAGCGAGCGAGACGGCCGGCCGTAGGTGCCTGTCAACCGAGCAGGAGCAGTGGACACAACGGCAAGCAAGTTGAACTGCTCAAGTACGTACGATAACCACTGGTCGCTGCTCGATATGCACTGTGGGCGGGTCTGCCGTGTAGAGGTACGGCAGCACGCACTGTGCGAGCACCAGTCCGGTGTCTGGGCAAGTAGTAAATCACCATCTCTTATCCTCTAAATCGCATCAAAATTAAGCTGCTTCCCCGATCCAACCAATGCCGCGTCACATCGCCACCACTGCGCGGAGCAACCCAACGCCCGTTATCCGGGTTGTCCGGTACAGTCTCGCCATCATTCGGCAGCAGATTTTAGCCGTGCCGTAAGAACCAAAGTAGATTTCTCTTTGAGAGAGAGAGAGAGACGGCGCGCGGTGGGCGGGCCCGATCGGCCCACGCCGGCCAAACCAAAGGCGTCCGCTGCTCTCCGATTTCCTGAACCCGGTCCGTGCCGATGGGAGCACGGGACCTTTGTGCGGGCGAGAGGCCGTCGGATTCACGTGCCTCTCCCGTCCGCGCGCGCGCGCTGTGCGGGGCCAAAAGACCACGGCGGGCGCGGCCGCTGCTGCTGCGCGCGCGCGCGCATCGCTTGTACTGTAGCCAATGTTCCCGCTCCGGCGCGCGTCCGGACCCGAGAGCAAGATAGATGGTATACTTGTCGTGTTACCGACGCGAGCTGGACCGGTCAGTTCTCGTCCCCGTGTCGCCCAGGCCTGCGACAGTTTGGTACCGATGGGGGCTCCTCTGCTCTGCGCGCTGCTACGGTACAAGCGCGTAGATCTGTATCGTTCCTTTTGGCAGTAAAAAGGTCCGGAAGCACGGGCCGTCAGAGCGTGCAATCCAATCCAATCCAGTGGTATGTCTGTCTGTCTTCGTTTCCATACGCATCCGCCAATCACAAATCGCAAGTACATGCACGACGACGCGCCACTTTTTTTGCCGGAGAAGTTTTCCTTTTTTCACCTTTGATCGTAGCTACTGTAAATACTGACGCCTGTGCAGGTGCAGGGGCGAGTGCACGCGGCGCTATACGCTTTGGTAAAGCAGCTAATTAGTGTAGGACGCTCCAGTTTCCCAGCGTGGAAGAACGCTATCCGAGAGAGACCAACAGCCCCATCGCGCGTCGTTGAGCCCAACCCCAACCCCAGCCCCAGCCCCAACGGCGACAGGCGCCACCAAAAAGGAGTTGACAACCCGCGAGATATTGCAAAAACAAAGCCCAAGTACTGTACGACGGGTATGATATGAAGATTCATCCATCCATCCCCATTGATTTGATTTGATTTGATTTGATTTGATTTTTTTGCCACGGGACTGTAGGCACTGAGCACGGAAAACGATTGTTCCTTCTTCCTCCTGCTGTTCCGTCCTCCTGCAGCCTTCTGAAATCCTCACGACCTGTCTCCGTTCCATTCCTCTTATTTAAAAGGGCATGATGACATCCTACTCCCCAGAGCAGATGGCCCCCTACCCCTCTGCCGCCCCCTCTTCGGCAATGGCGTCCCAGACCACGGCGTGAACAAGGCCGAGCGACCCGGGCGACAGCAGCAGAGGAAGAAAGGCACCGCCCAGCCCATTCCGAGCTCCCGTTCCGGACAGGCAGGACAGCCCGGCGACGCGAGGTTCGGTTCGATTCGACGCTCCGCTTCTATCACATTTCCGCCATGCATTTCCTCCCTCAGCATCTCGCATCATCCATGCTAGCTCGGTTGCATCATGCGTTTGGGCTCCGTTGGAATCGGTCCAAAGGTGAGAGGGAAGGGAGGGACATGCATCCCACGATGGAGTGACCTCCAATTTGCTCCCAGCTCGTCTCGTACATATATGCGACCATGTCTAGCTACCACCTACCAGCCTAGTTCGGCCGACAGGCTTGCTTATGTATCCAGCAGATACAAGCTGTAAAGCTTTACGGACCATCCCTCCTTCCCAAGCTAGCTTTGGGGATTTTTGTCTCTCGTCGCCACCAATCACCCCAAGCCCGACCCAGCTCATAAATACATGTGTCCATCAACTCAGTTAGTTAGTTAGTTATCCTGAGGTAAAGCATGACTTATTTCTCCTTTCTTCTTTCCTTTTGCTGGCGCGCTTTGGCTAATGGGAAGGAAATTAGGTGGGTGCGTATTTAATAGCCAAGCTACTAACTGGATGTACACGTACTTGCCATTTCGGCCAACCATTTCTCCACCATTGTGGTACGGTTCATGTGCACCATTGCATTGCTTTTGTTTTGTGTGTGGGGAGCTTGAGTAAGGGCGAAGAGACGGTGAGCAAAACAAAAGGGCAAGCCTCTCATGGTGATGGTGGTGGATTCTTGCTTGCTTCGGCCGCACCTCTCTCCGGCCTCAAGTCTGGTGGTTGTAGTGGCGCGCGTATAATGTGCGTTATCTTGCAAGGGACCATGCGGTCGACGCATGGTAGACGGCCAGTGATCATCGCCGCCCGTGCCAAAGCAAAGCTTAAAGAAACGGGCTGCATGCCTCTGCCTCCCGGTTTAAGGATGATGCCTCCTGATTAGTGCTACTCCCTCCGTTCACTTTTGTATGTCGTTTCAGACAACTTAAAATATGTTGTTTTGCACATTGTCTGAAATATCTTCAAGGTCTTATAAAAATGAACGGAGAAATACTTAAAAAGCCACGGGGCCGTCGCTGTTGGGTGGCTAAGTGGTTGCGGTACACTAGTTAGTGCCAGGTTAGACGGGGAAGCAAGCGGCTAGCCTAGTCCAGCCCAGCCGGGAATGATGCGCTAGTAGTACAATGCTTGCTTCCCTCCATTATTTAGTTGCTTTTCTCGTGCATGTGGAGAGAAGACAGTGGTACTACAAAGAGCCCTCTTCTCTCCCTCCGTCGCCATAGCAAAGTGGCGATTAGCGTCTAGCTATCCTTCCCTTGGCCTCTCCCCCCCGCCCTCTTCCTCCGGTCCAGAGAGGGAGCCGAGCTGACCGCCCTTTTCTGCTTGTCCCCTTGCAGCTTTCCTGTAGGTGGGCATACCATACCAGTAGTGCAGCAGTGCTGGTGGCTCTCAATCAAATTTTGGAACAGAGATATAGCCCGGCCGGCCATGCAGACAGCCAAGACAAGGTATGTTCCGCTCGTTCGTGCCATCCAACCCGTCTGTCCTCTACTCTACTGAGTTCCATCCATGTGCCGCTTGAAATTTTTAGCAGTTTGATTGTTCGTTTTGAGGCGTCATGTGCTGCTGGTAGTATTTGATTCTTCCGTCCATGCTTTGTTTATTTCCATGCATCGGTCTCCGTGATGTTAGATAGATTCTACTCTTCCATACTCAAATCTTCTGAACACGGATTCAGTCAATGTGCATGCACCAGTTTTACTATTACCTTTCCCTTGATGCCAAAGCTGCTCTTCGATCTCGCCTTCATCCGGCTACTGTTCTGTTCCCTCACAAAGTTTTGAGCAGAGTTAACCTGAGTTCGAACTTCCCTCCATGGCTCCATCAATGTAGCACTGCTGATATGCTCTCTGTTCAGGGGGATTAAACAGAGGCCCTCAACAGTTTCAGGCCTGCAGCTACAGGAGCACCAATCGCGCATATTAGTCGCATTATAGAGTATATATATCTTAATAGAGATGATCAATCGCGTTAATTCCGCCCCGTGACATGTTAACCAGTCAGTCGTCTGGGCGGCTATAAACAACGCTTTCATCCTTAGTTCCTTACACACCACCACTTATCTTGCCGGAGCCAGCCAGGAAGCGACCAAAATTTTCAAAATCGGGGGCGCACTGCACGCATGTGACCGTGACTGTTTGCAGATAGCTCCATTTTTTTGGCAAAATGCAGATGGCCCCATGGGCAACGCCTGTCTGGTTCTTGAGCTCGGCGCCAAGCGGCCAAAGGAGCCGCAGTGCGGCGCTGGTCCACCTGTCTCCCTAACCCGCATCTGTAAAGCCTCGGCCCCGTGCTTGCATATCACGGGGGATTATTAAGTTATTAAGCTAATGCGCCTCCCCTTTCCCGGCTCCTGCCTGCCTCTCTCTCCCTCCCTCTCTCTCGCTCGCCCGGTTGCTCCCCATTCACTTCTTGTCGGTCGCCTTTGCCGCTTTCGGCCTCGGATTCTTTGTTTCCCCATTGCTTCTTGCTGCTTCTCCTCTCTGCATCTGGTTCAGTTCGCTCGAGCTGAAGCATTTGACCCGTTTAATCCGGAGCGGTTCTCTAGTTTGCTTCCTCCTCAAGAACTTTGGAGTTCTTCTCTCTCGGTTTGACTCTGCATTTGGGATGAAAGGGGGCACTGAAATCCTGCGCCTCCTCTAGTCATGCTGTACTTGAGCAAGATGCATTTTCTGAGGTTATATTCCAGCAGTACAGCCGTGAGGCAAGGAACTTGACTTCAGTCTCAGCTAGCTTCCCCTACCTTACGATTTTTTCCCTTTTTGGTTGAGGTTTCTGACCGACTGTACTTTGTGTTCTTGGCATGAAGGAATGGCTCCGTGGAGCACCCTACCCGTGGGTCTCCCCTCGGAGCAAACAAGACGGGCCGGCCGACGAGGCTGGCCGGCCTGGACTCCGGCGTCGACGCGGCGGCGACCAAGTCGCCCACCGGCCGGAGCCCCAAGGTGGAGCGCCGCACCACCATGAGCGCTGAAAGAGAGGTACGAATCTCTGCTCTCAATTCGGTTCGCATCGTTTCATTCGGCTAAGTATGTTCATGTGTATGAATGAAAGGAAATCTTGCCCGGCTTGTTTTAATCTTAAGAAAGAAAGAGATTTTTGAGAGGCTGTTGAGAGTTCGTTACAAGCATTTAAGAGATGGTCGCTACATGTTCTTGAATGCCACCGATGATTTCTCTCATTTTGCCGGGATTTGGCAATACCTGTATCTGTCCATGTTGATACTGTCTCGATTAGCTGTAGTTGGCTATTGGTCTGTCTCGCTCTTGAGGTAGCAGACTGTCAATTACTCCGAGTACTCTGAAACAGACAGCTACCTCTATCCGGTAGCTAAAATGAAGTGTTCAAATTAAGCGCCATTAATATTACTAACAGTTGTCCTAGTAATCATGTGCACTGTGGGATCATTCGAGTAAGTGCAGGATGGGTTGATTTACCACAACACGGAGGCCAACTCTAGATAAAAGTTTCAGACAGAGAGGGACACTATACTTGACATCGGTAGTTATTCTCTGTACTGGTCATGTCTTCAGAAAAAACAAGAAGGTTAAGCCAAGCTAATTAAGTACCTGTAGAGCACACAAAATACTCCGTTCTTACTTGGTCAAATGATCCTTTTTTGAGCTAATGTTCGCGCCAATTTTTACAAATCCGTGCTTCGATTCTTTACTGCCAACAGAAGTCTTACAATGTGATGATGCAAAGTGATGAAAGTATTTTCTTTTGAGCCGAAAGTGGTGAAAGTTGGCAGGGGCAGTAATGCATAGCAAGACAATCGTCTAAAATCCCAATGCCAGAACTTTCCACCACTAATCCCTCGCTAATCATGCCATTGTTGAAAGTGAAACCACGATGAGTTTGTTGATTGGAGTTTGGCACGCACCACTAATCTTTTTGCTGAATTTGATAACACCAGAAAAGGAGGTCGCCGATGAAGCTGTCGGAGCTGGAGTCCCAGCTCTCGCAGCTGCAGGACGACCTCAAGAAGGCCAAGGAGCAGCTCCATTCCTCCGAGAACTCCAGGAAGCGTGCCCTGCAAGAGGCCGAGGAGGCCAGGGCGCAGGCCGCGGAGGCGTCGGCGCGGGCCAGCGACTCGCAGGCGCAGCTCGCCGAGCTCTCCTCCGTCGAGCAGACCCGCATCTTCGAGCTCCGCCGGCTGTCCCAGGAGCGCGATCGCTCGTGGCAGTCGGAGCTGGAGGCCATGCAGAAGCAGCACGAGGCGGACTCGGCCGCGCTCGTCGCGGCCATGGGCGAGGTGCACCGCCTCCGCGTGCAGCTCGCCGCGGCGGCCCGCGCCGACCGCAAGCAGGAGGTGGCGGAGGCGCTGGCGACCGTCGACGAGCTCAGGGCAAAGCTGTCGGCGAGCGAGGAGGCAGAGGCGCAGGCGCGAGCGTTGCATGAGGAGTGCAAGCAGCAGCTGGAGGCGAGCCGGGCCACCATCGACTCGCTGCTCACCGACGGCTCCAAGCTGATGGATTCCTTCAGCCTCGTCGTCACGGAGCTCGAGGAGTCGCGCGCGAAGCTCAAGGCCCTCGAGGAGGAGGTGGCGGAGACGACGTCGGCAAAGGCCGCTGCCTCCGGCCAGCGCTGCAACTGCTCGGACTCGGAGGCCGCCGAGCTGCGGTCGGCGTTGGAGGACGTGGAGGCCAGGTTCCAGGAAGAGAAGATCCTGAGCACCGTCGAGACGCAATGCGCTTACGAGCTCATGGACCAGATCAAGGTCGAGTCCGACCTGCGGCATGGCAAGCTTGCCGCCGCGCTCGCGAGCGCCAAGTCCGAGGTCATGTTCCTCAAGGCAAGCCTGTTCGACAGGGAGTCCGAGCTGCGGCGCGCCCATGACGCGACCAAGAAGCTGCAGGACGACGCGAGAACGAACAGCACGGCCGACGAGCTGAAAGCGCAGCTCCAAGGCGCGCTGCAGGAGAACGGGCAGCTGAAGCTCGAGCTGCGGCAGTACGAGTCCGAAAAGGTCCCCGCGAAGTCGGACGCCGACGCCGCGGCGGAGGCGGCGAAGAAGGGGGAGACGGAGGCCGAGCTGAGGCGTCTGCGGGTGCAGGCCGAGCAGTGGCGGAAGGCCGCCGAGACCGCCATGGCGTTGCTCACTGTGGGCAAGGGCGGCAACGGGAAGATCTTGGACCGCGGCGAGTCGCTGGACGGCGGCAAGTACGCGGGCCTGTACGACGAGCTCGACGACGACGCGGCGGCAGCCAGGAAGAACGGCAACGTGCTCCGGAGGATCAGCGGAATGTGGAAGAAATGAGGCTGATCGCCCGATCAACTGATGTCAAGTAGTGGCGTGGCTCGATCGTAGGGACCGAGTTGTTCATTTTTTCTCGCTTGTAAAATTGTTTTGCCGGTTCTCGTGCTGTAAAAACATAGGAGTGATTGTACTGAACGTGCTCATAGATGTATCATACGCGGTATATGATGAATTGAATCAGTTCATCCTTTGATCGTAACTAGATGACTAGTTGCGCCAATGACACAAAGGGTGAGAGGGAGCCAAGTATTGTGAGAATATTTAGACATCCAAGTTGAAAACCAAATGTGGCCAACACTCCCGCATCCTCTGTTTGGAAGCCGTCTTTTCTCACCGGATTTAACATAGATACATGATTCTTCAAGAGCAAATTTCAGAGAAAATATGAAGCATGGAAGGCTTTAAGTTGTACTATTGAGACCGAACCACCATATCTTCATTTAGTTTGTTTAGAAATCTAAAGGTCTAAGAGGATGGTACATGTGAGAAGCTGTGAATCCACAACAAAAAACTAAACCAACTTCCAAACAAACATTTCAAGTTTGAAAGCCACAAAGAAGCAGTCCAGATCTCTCGTTGTAGTGCGGGTACATGTCCTTAATCCTGTATCCACAGTCCATAATTTTTCAACACTTAAATCTACGAAATCCAACCGAAGAAAATCATGGCAGAAACATGCGCCGTGGCTTATGTCTCCGAGAAGGACTTCTTGGCATTTTTGCGCAGGTTGGATACAACAATCCTCGCTGCAAGGTGCAAAAAAACCACACAGGCACCTTCCTTCACCTTGCCCTTGGGGAGGAGGGGGGGCAACACTTGCAGCGCCGCGACAAGGCTTTGTGAACGCCGCCGGCGAGAGCGCGCAGCAAAGGGCGTCGAGAGTGGCAGCGGCCTCCGTCTTGGCGCAGGCATAGTGGCGGCGCGACTCGAGGCAGCACACGAAGCAGTCGCGCTGGAGCAGCACGCTATGCACAGATGTGTACGCAAGTAACAAAGATTGGTCAAAAGGAAACAAATTATCCAAAAGAAGAAAGGTTTTATATATTTTCAACGTACCCAGCCATAAAATCAGATGCTTCTTGATTAACAAAATGAACACACAATTAAGCGGGAATAGGAGGTGTACAATCATGTACTGACAAAAATTAGAGGGGTTAGATTATGTTCAAATGAGATAAATCATCAAGGTTCAAATGATAGAAAACGTTGGGCCCAATGCACTGATTAATGTTACAGCACACATGCAAGCTAGACATCTTTTTTGTCCCTCCATCCCTGCTATTTGAAAACAAGGCCCTCCACTGATAGAAAGATGCCAAGGAGAACCAGAATAAGGACAATAAGCAAAGTAAAGATTTGAAAAATAAGAACAGAGCATCTTCAAGACTACCTATGTATTCATTCAGAAAATCAGAAGCACCTCAACTAACAATTGAAAAAGGTGCCTGAAATACAATCCCATACATTCTACATGAAGCTATAGGCATAAATAACAACCAAGGCAAACTGAAAAGAAATAAAAATCTCTGCAGTACATAATACTTTTAGGAGATCAGGTGTACAGTCCCATACAAATATGAGGCATGTGTCATACAATCTCTAGATTCAAAAGAGTTGCATCATACCTATATGTATACAGTTCCTAATGCATTCACATATTTTTCTTACAACCCATACGATAATCCAAGCAAGGTTTTTCTTTCTTGACATTTATTAGGAGACAAAATGCAGTATAGTATACCCAAGGAATTAAGTAAAAATAACAAAAGAATGTCTAGTACTAACACCACGAGCTTATATCATTATGTGTGTTGTACAAATGATACAACCTTGTAACATACAGTCGCACTGCCTACACACCACAAGATAATCCTTGTGAATAAATGGTTCATATAAGCAAGCACAATATTAATTTAAGTCAACTATGTGTTCCCATGCTACATTCATAAGCTTCGTCTAGCTCTGTGAATGGTGTCAATTTTCAGCTCATCATTATTCTACAACATGCATATATTATACAAAACAAATGGATAAGCAAAAATAAATGAAAAGGTACAAATGGTCATTAGCAAGATAAATCGAGAATAGCTGAATATTTACTTGTTAAATACACATGATAGGGAACATAGAGGTCCTTTGATACATATCTCCTGAATAATCAGATGGTCGATTTGAAAGTACAGCGGTCATATTAGTGTGGCCGTTGTATCAGTTTTATGGTTGGAATACAGTCTCCCTGCATAAAAGCAGATCCAAACAGCCAAGCCAAATGTTCAAAAGGTCTATGTATGTAACTAAATCAAACACATGCTACTCTCCCAAGCACGATCTGGTTCACATGAATTAGATACCAATTATTTAATTAAACAAATGGGAAGCACATGCTACTCTCCCAAGCAAAACTAGAAACCTGACTCAATGACCGGAGGCCAAGTTCACATATGCTCCAGCCATGATTCCCCCCAATTTTCTGCAACCAAAATGGAAGTGCATGATTAATTTAGCAGTAGGTACAAGCACACATTTAACAAGGGACAATCCTAACTTGGGTTTTAGAGGCAAGAAAAAGTCAAAAATTGAACATGTGTGCATGACTAATTTAGTAGTAGGTACAACGTACAACCACATATTTAACAGGGGACAATCCTAACCAGGGTTTCAGTGGGAAATGGTTGAAGAACAAACACGTCGGCCTTCCTCCTTGTTCGATTCATCACTCCCCCACTTAAAAAAAAACAGATTGACATAGTTCAATAATAAGAATAGTAGCACATTGTTTCATAAGATTTTATATGATAGAAATTTAGACGGGCTAAACTAAAAAAAAGCTAGAGCTGTGTAGGCATGGAAGAAGAAGAAACCGAGTGGAGTAGGATATCACCAGGAGCTTGGGCGTTTGGGGCAAGAGACTACCCGCTCACCAGATATGAGCAGGTACTCCAGATCTTTGTCTGACGTAGTTGTTTGTTGCGTATTCAAGAAGAACCTTATTAATATGTTTGTATTGCACGACTTCTCCTAGAGAATAGCTGCACAAATGCAATTCTGAAGTCCGAAGTAACTAAGGTCTGAATCATCAACACCTACCAAGGTTCTGAATTTCTGTAGGCAATACTTCCAGTTTGGATTAGAACCGTCAGTTTTAATACTTTAGTAGTTAGTTTTATATATCTAAATATGCAGGAATGTAGTCGTCAGTTTTAGTACTTTAGAGAGTACTAGTCGTCAACCCTTGCATCCGCATGGGCTTGTCTTTGAGATTTTGCATAACATAATTATTCTTGCCATTTGTGTTGCCTTGTATTTACTACGCATGCATGATTTATATGAGATTCTTAACTTGTAAGATACTTTAAGAAAATAATTTATCATTGGATTCTATTTTTTGAATTAATTTCAAAATAACTCCATAAGAAGAATCATTGATGAAGTCGCATTATTAAAAATGCTTACATGTCTGACGCTGGAATGCGTAAACAAATATCTATTACTTAACTCGCAACAACCATCCAACTATTCAAACAACTTTAGGTGACATATGTACATCCCTTTTCCCGTGGAATTTTGTAATTTACATTCTGTTTTTTCACCTTTTTGTAGAACTGGGAATTCATTTCACGACGAAAGCAGTCAAGGATTTCATCTGATAATTTATAGCACTAAGTACTAAGGCTTAAGCAGCCGAGGATATCATCTCCCAGACTCCCAATGAGGTCAAGAAAGCAATTTAAAACAATGATATATTGTAATTTTTGAAACAAAAATTTAAAACAGGGAGACCTATGCCTTAAAATAGGCAAACAGAATATCCTAGTATGAAAACAGTGAAAACCTCATGTCAAGATGTACTGGTAGTGTAATATTTTTTTTCCATTTTAAACAATATAGATGGTTCCGAGTTCATATTATTACAAAGAAAATGGAAGCGACAATTAAGCAATAAAATTGGATTTTATCCAGAAAAAATATGTCATTAATTAGTTTATCAAACATAAGCTATGTTTGATGTTATTTGTGCGAAGTGAGAAGGAAACAACTCTAACATCCTAGGAGACACTTGCAGTTGTTTGTGTGCTTGAAACTCCATCTAACACATTGCACCATCACAAACTTTAGTCATTACCACCTCATTAGTTCCATTAGTTCTCATAATTAATTCGCATTGCATAGGAATTATCCTAATTGTGTAGGCTCCTTGTGCGCTTTGATTCCCATCCAATCAAAGTAGCACTCCAACGTATTTTGAACAAAAACAAAATGGTAAATTGGCAAATAAAATACTAGTTGACCAACTATCCCCAATTTTGAGCAGTTGAGAGAGCTTGCAAAAGAGCAACAGTTTGTACCTAGTAATATGTATAGTTGCATGATAGAATACCTGACCAAAATTTGACTAAATAGGATGATAAAAAATACTAACCTGAATTCCACTTTGGCATCCGAAACAATAATGTATGAATGTAGGCGAATTAAACAATGCACGGAATTATTAACATGGCCAAGAACTATAAAGTGTGCCCACTGAGATAACAAATTACTGGAGTGTTCATAGAAAAAGTAATTAGATGATATAACTGAAATAATATGACATTCTTATTCGCTAGAAAATATAGTATGTAATTACAGTATTAGGGGCAAGATAATAGTGCATTTGCTGTGCATAAAGTCCCGTCTATCAGAGCGAAGAGGAAGGTATATAGCGGTTCAATCAGAAGCATTAGCCACGCAATATCACCATCGAAAAATTGCCACAATGTGAGTTCGTTAGTCGAGGAGTCATTGTACATGAAAAAAACTGGTTGGAAGGAAAATGTATGCTAGAAGTAAAAACAATGAACAGGTCGCAAAGCAAGAGTTTTTTACATCAGAAGTGCGATGCACCCAAAGAAACATGTCTTCGCACTGTAGCTGAGGCTGCGGAAGGCATCTTGGTTTTAATGTACTTCCCTGATCGAAGCTACAATGTGCCTAGGGAAGTGCCCTGATCCTGATGAACCTCTAGATTTACAAATTCAACCTAATGCAAATCATGATATAAGAAACTTCCAGTCATGATGAACTTGTAGATATTAAAATCTGCTACGAAAAATCACAGGATGGCGGCTTTGTCGATTTCGAGTATATCTAGTAAAGCTGATAGAGACACATTCATATCAGGAAAAGGCATCTCTATTTTTTACAGAAATAAAGCAACCTCCTAGTAGCTGATTCAGTAAACATAAATCTAATTGCATAATTATTGGTAAAATCCTATACATATATAGTTAGTTAGCCGAAACAAATAAAAAAGCTTTTTTTGATCAATCTTGTCGTCCCAATCTACTATAGCCATGATCGTTGACTGCTTCTGATTCATTGGAAACTTCCCTGTATGACTCTTCATCTTGGTATTCTATTTTTTTTTTGAAATGGTCACCGGGGGGGAAAGGCTCCCCACCTGAATATATTTCAAAGTGGCCTTAAAGCCAAGATATTGATCCGGTTTATAAGGAAAATTGGATCGAAAACCAAGACAATTAGACCCTATTTATGAGGAAAACCGGGCCGAAAACCGAACAAGAGAGGGTAAAAGAAGAGAAACCAAAACAAAAGACGCCCAAGACAGGGCACGCCTAGCTAGCAACCCGAAGAACATCACCACAAGAGGCACAAGTTGATGAGGGGAGTCATCGAGGGGTCACAATACCAAGACTTGACAAGCGGCCTAACGCACCAAACTGGCGTGCGTACCGAGCACCACTGCGCAACAGAGGAGCATCCACATCAACGAGTGACTAGCACGAACCTTGACGGGGAACTCCGCCATGAAGAATCGGAAACGATTAGCAAGTTGGGGAGGAAACTTGTGGCATCATTGAGCAAAGATGAACCGGGACAACGCCAAGAGCACGAAGCTCGCCGCACCACAATGGCAGCCATGGAGGTCTTGAGCATGCACAGCAACAGGGGCGACACTGACAAACACCACCACAGACGACCACATACCATCGTCGACCCATCCGGTCGCACCACCACCACCAACATCCCTGCAGCAGCACCCACACGTCAACCAAGCAGACCCCGAGATGATGCCTTCAACAAGGGCCGCGACGTCGGTTGCGCCGCCATCATCCGCACCAGGAGGACCTGTGCTAGGGGTTTCCCCTGAGGTCTCAACTTCCATCTTCATCTGACCAATCAAGGAGAGCCTTGAACGTTGGTCGTCTGGTCGCCACCCAACAACACCCCGTAGAGGGGAGAGGTGTCGTACAGGAACGAGGTGGTCCAGAGAGGATCCCACCCCGCTAACCCGGCTTCTGATGGAAGAATCAAACCACTCCAATGAATGGTCAAGCCTAGAAGACATGAGCAAAGCAGCACCTCCTCACCGACACCGACCACACCACCGTCGACCCCAGCCAGTCGCACCACCACCACCATCCGACCCGCAGAAAGCAGCGACCACACAAATCCACCAAAACGATGCCTTTAAGAAGGATTGCGACACAAAAATGCGCCGCCATCGCCCGTTTCGGAAGAACCAGGAACAAGGGTTTCCCCTGGAGCTTCGAAGGGAAAGTCACCTTGACAGCGACGCCTCCAAGGAGGTAAGCGACACCCGCGGGCGCCGCCATCGCCGGCTCCGGTCGGAGCAGAGGCTTTCACCCAAGTGAGCAGACCACCTTCGAGGAGCACCGGTACACCGCGATACTCTGCTTCATGCACCACCGCAGAGCAAGGTCCACTGCAGCCCGCCGCCACACATGACCAGATCCGGTCCACCGCAGGCCAAATCCAGCCGGATCCAGCCTGCCCACGCCGCCCCCACCAGGAACGTGCCGGCAGGCACGCCGAGCGCCTGCAGATCACGCAGAGAGGGGGAGGGCGAGCACCACCACGCGCGCCTCACAGAGAACACCTTCGCCGGATCGCATCTCGTCGACCCTCAGCCTCACCCCGACGCCCACCGACAGGGGGACGCCGTCGATTCGGAGCAGGCCACCGGGAGAGAGCAGCGAGCGCCTCCACACCACCGTCCCCAGCCTCCACCGGATGAACCGCTGCGCGCCGGAGTCACGCCACGCCGGTCGCCGCCACACGGGGCTCCCCCAGCCCGTGAACGCGCCACACGGGAAATGGCAGCCCGCCGCCGCCAGATCCGCGCGGGCTTCGCCCGGCGGGGGCTATTGGCGGCGGCGGGGAGGGGGGAAAGAGAGGGAGGATGGGTTGCCGGGGGAGGGGGCGCCGCCACCCGGGCCGCCCTGGGATCTTGGTATTCTATTGAGACTTCATGTCCATCGCCAGAGGGAATAGATGCCATTCACGGCCTCTGAGATTGGGTGCCATGGGCCTGCATCGGGTACCACTCATCATCGCAACTCTTTAGCATCTGCAATACGTCCGACGCTATACAACACCCTATGGGACTTTGGGGAACTCAAGTTGGCTTGTCAGTCTAATCTTCTGCCAGCCATAATCGTTGTCTGCTTTTGAGTCTTCGAAGACCTCCATGTATGGATCTTTATACGTATTTTCAACTCAGACTTCCTTTCCGATCCCTGAGGGAATAGATGGCATGCACCTGAGACTTCATAGTGTCTAAGATTGGACACCATGAGCCAGCACCTCAAAACTGCTCATTGTGGCAACTCTATAGAATATGCAAGCCGATACTAATATAGTGTGGCAAAAAAATGGATCTTTGTGTACCTGTATTTTTTGGAATGGATCAAAGGGATTATCATCATATATACCCACGCCTTCCGGCAGAGTCGATCCAATAGCCTGCTAGCGCATCACAAATATGTGGCATATAAATAGAATCTCATGTACTCGTGTGTTTTGCGTAACGGATTGAAGGGATTAGCATCGTATACCTGTGTCTTCTTGCAGAATTGATCCAACGGCCTTCTAGCTTCTGTACGTGAGAGTATCCTGCCATATATTTTCATCTCCTCCCTATGCTGCTCAGCTCGGAAGTAATCAAGCTAAATCACACACATACAAACTAACACGATCCAACTTATCTTCTCCCTGGTCATCTTCTTCTCCAGCGTTTGACCTCTATTTATGCCATAATTGCCAGTCCGATCTGATATAGAGATCACATAGATTCAAACTACCATGATTGAATCTATCTTCTCCTCCAGCCTTTGAATCTCAACTGTTTCCATGGTCCAGTCGATGGCAGATCAATAGATCAATCTCAGCTTCCATGATCCAATCCAACATCCATGGGCAAATCAATTATACAATTGCTTTATTTCCCATAGGGGGTTGAATAGTTTCCATGGGTGGAGGGGGTAAGAATAGAGAAGAAGGGGCGGTGTAAGGATGGCTTTGTTTTCACATGGAAGAGATTGGAGAGGCGAAGGTATCATTGAATATTTTCTACGGAGGAAAGAGGCAGAGAGAGATAAAATAGGAAGGGATGGTGGGGGAGTATAGATGGAATAAAATTAGGACCTGAGACGTGTAGGTGTAGATATATTGATATAGAAAGGGTTCTTGGCCTTCTGACAATTTTTTTTGTTGTGGACTGTGTAAAAGTTTTTTTGCCGTGGATTCGGTAGATCGATCTGCATCGTAATAACTCGGTCCCACCAGATTAACAGCTCGTAAAATTTGATTAATGTGGGAATTTCTAGGGAGTCTAGAATTAGTATAGGTATAGATGAGCTTCTGTAATTCATGGTGAAAATTCATATCTATGGTGACACAATGTGCATCAATTCAACTGATTTAGTCACCTTGTCCTAAACCCGGGCATGGGCAGCCCGGCCCGACGACCCGGCCCGAAAAACCCGGGCCGGGCCGGGCCGGGCTCGGGCCTAGTTTTGCAGCCCGGAAGATAGTTCGGGCCGGGCTCGGGCTTCATTTTTTATGTATTTCGGGCCGGGCTTTCGGGCTTCGGGCCGGGCTTGCACGTGCGTACACTAAAAAACAGCGTTCGGGCCGGGCTTTCGGGCTTCGGGCTTGACTTCGGGCCGGGCTCGGGCTTGAAAACAGGGAGTATTTTGGGCTTCGGGCCGGGCTCGGGCTTGGGAAATGAAGGTCGGGCTTTTATAAGCCCGGCCCGAAACCCGGCCCGGCCCGACGTTCGCCCGGGTTTACCTTGTCCATATTGGGCACGAGGTCTTGCAACCTCCTTAGCCTCTTGCTATTGCTTGCTCTTCTTTCCTAAGCAGCATAAGTAAGAAAAATATTCGGTACAAACATGTGGCACCAAGACAAACACCAAAAATATTGCAGGAAACTAACTAACCCTCTCAGCGATGCTCCGCGGGTGAGTGGCGCAGCCATGCTTGATGCGGACTGTGCAGGCGATGAAGTCCTGTTGCAGCTGCAGATAGTCGTCCATGTCGGGCATGTCCAAATACGTGGTCGGCATGCCAAACTGAATTTGATCCAAGGTGTTAGTAGAAGTGTAGCATTAAACAATTGACGGGCAACAGAGTGCAGATGGATGTGAAGTGTATACATGTGAAGCTTATCCTACTTGGGATTCGATTTTGCTGAGGCTGGTGACCATGCCGCCATCGCTGTTGATGAGCACCTTGGCCTTCTTGCTTCCGGGTGTGGAGAACATGATATAGGAGCTGGTGTCGTCCGAGGAGCTGATGGAGAAGCTCCTGAAGAGGTCATTGGAGCCGTTGTCGACCGTGATGCTCTCACCGACGTTGGCCGACGGCATCAGCGCGGGCATGGCCATATCCCCATCTCCGTGTGGCATAATGTCCGGCTGCCTCGAGTAGCTCCATACTTGCATATACCTTGTAGTCACATAAGCCATACCATGAAAGGACATGAGTGGCACCTGACTTATCTAGAAAGCTAACAATATTGGGGGATCAAAGAAATAACAGAGAGTAATATACTTTGTGTCACATAAGCCATACCATGAAAGGACATGAGTAGCACCTGACTTTGTTGAATTGGAAGAAATCATGTTAAAGTAAGGATTCCCTTTAAACAAGCGGCCTCTCAGTTGGGGAACGCGGTAACTTCAAAATTTTCCTACGCACACGCAAGATCATGGTGATGCATAGCAACGAGCGAGAGAGTGATGTCCACATACCCTCGTAGACCGTAAGCGGAAGTGTTATGACAACACGGTTGATGTAGTCATACGTCTTCACGATCCGACCGATCCTAGTACCGAAAGTATGGCACCTCCGCGATCTACACACGTTCGGCTCGGTGATGTCCCACGAACTCACGATCCAGCAGAGTGTCGAGGGAGAGCTTCTTCAGCACGACGGCGTGATGACGGTGATAATGAAGCTACCAGCATAGGGCTTCACCTAAGCACTGCAACGATATGACCGAGGTGGATTATGGTGGAGGGGGGCATCGTACACGGCTAAGAGATCAATGATCAACTTGTGTGTCTATGGGGTGCCCTCCTCCTCCATATATAAAGGAGTGGAGCAGGGGGAGGGCCGGCCCTCTTATGGCGCGCCCCATGGGGAGTCCTACTCCCACCGGGAGTAGGATTCCCCCCTTCCCTAGTTGGACTAGGAGTGGAAGGAAGGGGGAGAGAGGGGAAAGGAAAGGGGGGGACGGGCCCCCACCCAATTCGGATTGGGCTTGAGGGGGGCGCGCCCCTCCTATGCTTCCCTCTCTTCTCTCCCACTATGGCCCAATAAGGCCCATATACCTCCCGGGGGGTTCCGGTAACCTCCCGGTACTCCGGTATATGCCCAAACTCACCCAAAACCATTCCGACGTCCAAATATAGTCGTCCAATATATCAATCTTTATGACTTGACCATTTCGAGACTCCTCGTCATGTCTGTGATCATATCTGGGACTCCGAACTACCTTCAGTACATCAAAACACATAAACTCATAATACCGATCATCACTGAATGTTAAGTGTGCGGACCCTATGGGTTCAAGAACTATGTAGACATGACCGAGACACGTCTCTGGCCAATAACCAATAGCGGAACCTGGATGCTCATATTGGCTCCCACGTATTCTACAAATATCATTATCGGTCAAACCGCATAACAACATACGTTGTTCCCTTTGTCATCGGTATGTTACTTGCCCGATATTCGATCGCCGGTATCTCAATACCTAGTTCAATCTCGTTACCGGCAAGTCTCTTTACTCATTCCGTAATGCATCATCCCGTAAATAACTCATTAGCCACATTGCTTGAAAGGCTTATAGTGATGTGCATTACCGAGAGGGCCCAGAGATACCTCTCCGACAATCGGAGTGACAAATCCTAATCTCGATCTATGCCAACTCAACAAACACCATCAGAGACACCTGTAGAGCACCTTCATAATCACCCAGTTACGATGTGACGTTTGGTAGCACACAAAGTGTTCCTCCGGTGTTCGGGAGTTGCATAATCTCATAGTCATAGGAACATGTATAAGTCATGAAGAAAGCAATGGCAACATACTAAACGATCAAGTGCTAAGCTAACGGAATGGGTCAAGTCAATCTCATCATTCCCTAATGGGTCAAGTACATGAAGAAAGCAATGGCAACATACTAATGATGTGATCCGTTTCAAATGACAACTCATGTCTATGGCAAGGAAACTTAACCATCTTTGATTAACGAGCTAGTCAAGTAGAGACATACTAGTGACACTCTATTTGTCTATGTATTCACACATGTACTAAGTTTCCGGTTAATACAATTCTAGCATGAATAATAAACATTTATCATGATATAAGGAAATATATAAATAACAACTTTATTATTGCCTCTAGGGCATATTTCCTTCAGTCTCCCGGTTGCACTAGATTCAATAATCTAGATTACATTGCAATGATTCTAACACCCATGGAGTCTTGGTGATGATCATGTTTTGATCGTGAGAGAGGCTTAGTCAACGGGTCTGCAACATTCAGATCCGTATGTATCTTGCAAATCTCTATGTCCCCTTCCGACACTTGATGATGGATGGAATTGAAGCGTCTCTTGATGTGCTTGGTTCTCTTGTGAAATCTGGATTCCTTCGCCAAGGCAATGGCTCCAGTATTATGACAAAAGATTTTCATTGGACCTGATGCACTAGGTATGACACCTAGATCGGATATGAACTCCTTCATCCAGACTCCTTCATTTGCTGCTTCCGAAGCAACTATGTACTCCACTTCACACGTAGATCCCACCACGACGCTTTTCTTAGAACTGCACCAACTTACAGCTCCACCATTCAATATAAATATGTATCCGGTTTGTGACTTAGAGTCATTCGGATCAGTGTCAAAACTTGCATCGACGTAACCATTTACGACAAGCTCTTTGTCACCTCCATAAACGAGAAACATATCCTTAGTCCTTTTCAGGTATTTCAGGATGTTCTTGACCGCTGTCCAGTGATCCACTCCTGGATTACTTTGGTACCTCCCTGCTAAACTAATAGCAAGGCACACATCAGGTCTGGTACACAGCATTGCATACATGATAGAGTCTATGGCTGAAGCATAGGGAACATCTTTCATTTTCTCTCTATCTTCTGGAGTGGTCGGGCATTGAGTCTGACTCAACTTCACACCTTGTAACATAGGCAAGAACCCTTTCTTTGCTTGATCCATTTTGAACTTCTTCAAAATTTTATCAAGGTATGTGCTTTGTGAAAGTTCAATTAAGCGTCTTGATCTATCTCTATAGATCTTAATGCCTAATATATAAGCAGCTTCACCGAGGTCTTTCATTGAAAAATTCTTGTTCAAGTATCCTTTTATGCTATCCAAAAATTCTATATCATTTCCAATCAATAATATGTCATCCACATATAATATTAGAAATGCTACAGAGCTCCCACTCACTTTCTTGTAAACACATGCTTCTCCAAAAGTCTGTATAAAACCATATGATTTGATCACACTATCAAAACGTTTATTCCAACTCCGAGAGGCTTGCACCAGTCCATAAATGGATCGCTGGAGCTTGCACACTTTGTTAGCATCCTTTGGATTGATAAAACCTTCGGGTTGCATCATATACAACTCTTCTTCTAGAAATCCATTCAGGAATGCAGTCTTTACATCCATTTGCCAAATTTCATAATCATAAAATGCAGCAATTGCTAACATGATTCGGACAGACTTAAGCATCGCTACGGGTGAGAAAGTCTCATCGTAGTCAACTCCTTGAACTTGTCGAAAACCTGTCGCAACAAGTCGAGCTTTGTAAAAAGTAACATTACCATCAGCGTCAGTCTTCTTCCTGAAGATCCATTTATTCTCGATGGCTTGCCGATCATCTGGCAAGTCAACCAAAGTCCACACTTTGTTCTCATACATGGATCCCATCTCCGATTGCATGGCCTTAAGCCATTTTGCGGAATCTAGGCTCATCATCGCTTCCACATAGTTCGTAGGTTCGTCATGGTCAAGTAACATGACCTCCAGAACAGGATTACCGTACCACTCTGGTGCGGATCTTACTCTGGTTGACCTACGAGGTTCGGTAGTAACTTGATCTGAAGTTTCATGATCATTATCATCAGCTTCCTCACCAATTGGTGTAGGGATCACATGAACTGATTTCTGTGATGAACTACTTTCCAATAAGGGAGCAGGTACAGTTACCTCATCAAGTTCTACTTTCCTCCCACTCACTTCTTTCGAGAGAAACTCCTTCTCTAGAAAGGATCCATTCTTAGAAGCGAATGTCTTGCTTCAGATCTGTTATAGAAGGTGTACCCAACAGTTTCCTTTGGATATCCTATGAAGACACATTTCTCTGATTTGGGTTCGAGCTTATCAGGTTGAAGCTTTTTCACATAAGCATCACAACCCCAAACTTTCAGAAACGACAACTTTGGTTTCTTGCCAAACCACAGTTCATCAGGCGTCGTCTCAACGGATTTAGATGGTGCCCTATTTAACGTGAATGCAGCCGTCTCTAAAGCATAACCCCAAAACGATAGTGGTAAATCAGTAAGAGACATCATATATCTCACCATATGTAGTAAAGTGTGGTTACGACTTTCGGACACACCATTACGCTGTGGTGTTTCGGATGGCGTGAGTTGAAACTATTCCGCATTGTTTCTAATGAAGAACAAACTCGTAACTCAAATATTCTCCTCCACGATCAGATCGTAGAAACTTTTTTCTTGTTACGATGATTTTCCACGTCACTCTGAAATTCTTTGAACTTTTCAAATGTTTCAGACTTATGTTTCATCAAGTAGATATACCCATATCTGCTCAAATCATCTGTGAAGGTGAGAAAATAATGATACCCGCCGCATACCTCAATATTCATCGGACCACATACATAAGTATGTATGATTTCCAACAAATCTGTTGCTTGCTCCATTGTTCCGGAGAAAGGAGTTTTAGTCATCTTGCCCATGAGGCATGGTTCGCAAGTACCAAGTGATTCATAATCAAGTGATTCCAAAAGTCCATCAGAATGGAGTTTCTTCATGCGCTTTACACCAATATGATCCAAACGGCAGTGCCACAAATAAGTTGCACTATCATTATCAACTTTGCATATTTTTCCTTCAATATTATGAATATGTGTGTCACTACTATCGAGATTCAATAAAAATAGACCACTCTTCAAGGGTGAATGACCATAAAAGATATTACTCATATAATAGAACAACCATTATTCTCAGATTTAAATGAATAACCATCTCGCATCAAACAAGATCCAGATATAATGTTCATGCTCAACGCTGGCACCAAATAACAATTATTCAGGTCTAAAACTAATCGCTAAGGTAGATGTAGAGGTAGCGTCCCGACCGCGATCACATCGACTTTGGAACCATTTCCCACGCGCATCGTCACTTCGTCCTTAGCCAATCTTCGCTTAATCCGTAGTCCCTGTTTCGAGTTGCAAATATTAGCAACATAACCAGTATCAAATACCCAGGTGCTACTGCGAGCATTAGTAAGGTACACATCAATAACATGTATATCACATATACCTTTGTTCACCTTGCCATCCTTCTTATCCGCCAAATACTTCGGGCAGTTCCGCTTCCAGTGACCAGTCCCTTTGCAGTATAAGCACTCAGTCTCAGGCTTAGGTCCAAACGTGGGCTTCTTCACTTGAGCAGCAACTTGCTTGTCGTTCTTCTTGAAATTCCCTTTCTTCCCTTTACCCTTTTTCTTGAAACTGGTGGTCTTGTTGACCATCAACACTTGATGATCCTTCTTGATTTCTACCTCCGTAGCCTTTAGCATTGCGAAGAGCTCGGGAATTGTCTTATTCATCCCTTGCATATTATAGCTCATCACAAAGCCCTTGTAGCTTGGTGGCAGTGATTGAAGAATTCTGTCAATGACACTATCATCAGGAAGATTAACTCCCAGCTGAAACAAGTGGTTGTTATACACATACATTTTGAGTATATGTTCACTGCCAGAACTATTCTCCTCCATCTTGCAGCTATAGAACTTATTGGAGACTTCATATCTCTCAATCCGGGCATTTGCTTGAAATATTAACTTCAACTCCTGGAACATCTCATATGCTCCATGACGTTCAAAAATTCGTTGAAGTCCCGGTTCTAAGCCGTAAAGCATGGCACACTGAACTATCGAGTAGTCATCAGCTTTGCTCTGCCAGATGTTCACAACGTCCGGTGTTGCTCCTGCAACGGGTCTTGCACCTAGCGGTGCTTCCAGGACATAATTCTTCTGTGCAGCGATGAGGATAATCCTCAAGTTACGGACCCAGTCCGTGTAATTGATACCATCATCTTTCAACTTAGCTTTTCAACTTAGCTTTCTCAAGGAACACATTAAAATTCAAAGGAACAGTAGCACGGGTCATTGATCTACAACAACATAGACATGCAAAATTCTATCAGGTGCTAAGTTCATGATAAATTAAAGTTCAATTAATCATATTACTTAAGAACTCTCACTTAGATAGACATCCCTCTAATCATCTAAGTGATCATGTGATCCAAATCAACTAAACCATGTCCGATCATCACGTGAGATGGAGTAGTTTTCAATGGTGAACATCACCATGTTGATCATATCTACTATATGATTCATGCTCGACCTTTCGATCTCAGTGTTCCGAGGCCATATCTGCATATGCTAGGCTCGTCATTTTAACCCGAGTATTCTGCATGTGCAAAATTGGCTTGCACCCGTTGTATGTGAACGTAGAGCTTATCACACCCGATCATCACGTGGTGTCTCGGCACGACGGACTTTCGCAATGGTGCATACTCAGGGAGAACACTTGTACCTTGAAATTTAGTGAGAGATCATCTTATAATGCCACCGTCGAACTAAGCAAAATAAGATGCATAAAGGATAAACATCACATGCAATCAATATAAGTGATATGATATGGCCATCATCATCTTGTGCCTTGATACGTCTCCAACGTATCTATAATTTTTGATTGTTCCATGCTATTATATTACCCCTTTTTGGATGTTTATGGGCTTCATTCTACACATTTATATCATTTTTGGGACTAACCTACTAACCGGAGGCCCGGCCCGTATTGCTGTTTTTTTGCCTATTTCAGTATTTCGAAGAAAAGGAATATCAAACGGAGTCCAAACGGAATGAAACCTTCGGGGGCGTTATTTTTGGAACAAATCTGATCCGGGGAGCCTGGAGTGCAAGTAAAGAAAGCTCCGAGGGCCCCACGAGATAGGAGGGCACACCCCCTGTCTCGTGGGCCCCTCGGGCGGTCACCGACGTACTTCTTCCTCCTATATATACCTACGGACCCTGAAAACATCCAGGAGCACCACAAAACACAATTTCCACCGCCGTAACCTTCTGTATCCGTGAGATTCCATCTTGGAGCCTTCGCCGGCACTCTGCCGGAGGGGGAATCGACCACGGAGGGCTTCTACGTCAACACCATAGCCTCTCCGATGAATTGTGAGTAGTTTACCACAGACCTACGGGTCCATAGTTATTAGCTAGATGGCTTCTTCTCTCTTTTTGGATCTCAATACAATGTTCTCCCCCTCTCTTGTGGAGATCTATTCGATTTAATCTCTTTTTGCGGTGTGTTTGTCGAGATCCGATGAATTATGGGTTTATGATCAAGTTTATCTATGAATAATATTGGAATCTTCTCTAAATTCTTTTATGTATGATTGAGTTATCTTTGCAAGTCTCTTCGAATTATCAGTTTGGTTTGGCCTACTAGATTGATCTTTCTTTCCATGGGAGAAGTGCTTAGCTTTGGGTTCAATCTTGCGGTGATCTTACCCAGTGACAGAAAGGGTTGCAAGACACGTATTATATTGTTGCCATCGAGGATAACAAGATGGGGTTTATATCATATTGCATGTGTTTATCCCTCTACATCATGTCATCTTGCTTAAGGCGTTACTCTGTTCTTATGAACTTAATACTCTAGATGCAGGCAGGAGTCGGTCGATGTGTGGAGTAATAGTAGTAGATGCAGGCAGGAGTCGGTCTACTTGTTATGGACGTGATGCCTATATACATGATCATGCCTAGATAATCTCATAACTATGTGCTTTTCTATCAATTGCTCGACAGTAATTTGTTCACCCACCGTAATACTTATGCTATCTCGAGAGAAGCCTCTAGTGAAACCTATGGCCCCCGGGTCTATATCTTATCATATTTGCTTTCAATCTACTTTTATTTGCATCTTTACTTTTTGCATCTATATCACAAAATACCAAAAATATATTACTATCTCTATCAGATCTCACTTTCGTAAGTGACCATGAAGGGATTGACAACCCCTTTATTGCGTTGGTTGCGAGTTCTCAGTTTGTTTGTGTAGGTGCGTGGGACTTTTGAGGAGCCTCCTACTGGATTGATACCTTTGTTCTCAAAACTGAGGGAAATACTTACGCTACACTTTGCTGCATCACCCTCTCCTTTTCGGGGAAAACCAACGCTAGCTCAAGACGTAGCATGCCTTTGATCTCCATCTCCAAAGCACCGTCATGATCACCATCGTCACCGGCGCGACACCTTGATCTCCATCTTAGCATCGTTGTTGTCTCGCCAACTATTGTTTCTACGACTATCGCTACCGCTTAGTGATAAAGTAAAAACAATTACAGGGCGATTGCGTTGCATACAATAAAGCGACAACCATATGGCTCTTGCCAGTTGCCGATAACTCTGTTACAAAACATGATCATCTCATACAATAAAAGTTAGCATCATGTCTTGATGATATCACATCACAACATGCCCTACAAAAACAAGTTAGACATCCTCTACTTTGTAGTTGCAAGTATTACGTGGCTGCTACGAGCTGAGCAAGAACCGTTCTTACCTACGCATCAAAAACACAATGATTTTTTGTCAAGTATGTGCTGTTTTAACCTTCAACAAGGACCGGGCGTAGCCACACTCGATTCAACTAAAGTTGGAGAAACTGACACCCGCCAGCCACCTGTGTGCGAAGCACGTTGATAGAACCAGTCTCGCATAAGCGTATGCCTAATGTCGGTCCGGGCCGCTTCATCCAACAATACTGCCGAATAAAAGTATGACATGTTGGTAAGCAGTATGACTATTATCGCCCACAACTCACTTGTGTTCTACTCGTGCATATAACATCTACGCATAAACCTGGCTCGGATGCCACTGTTGGGGAACACGGTAATTTCAAAAATTTCCTATGCACACACAAGATCATGGTGATGCATAGCAATGAGCGGGAGAGTGATGTCCACGTACCCTCGTAGACCGTAAGCGAAAGCGTTATGACAACGTGGTTAATGTAGTCGTACGTCTTCACGATCCGACCGATCCTAGTACCGAAAGGATGGCACCTCCGCGATCTGCACACATTCAGCTCAGTGATGACCCACGAACTCATGATCCAGCAGAGTGTCGAGGGAGAGCTTCGTCAGCACGATGGCGTGATGATGCTGATGATGAAGCTACCGGCACAGGGCTTAGCCTAAGCACTGCAACGATATGACCGAGGTGGATTATGGTGGAGGGGGGCACCGTACACGGCTAAGAGATCAATGATCAACTTGTGTGTCTATGGGGTGCCCCCCTCCTCCGTATATAAAGGAGTGGAGGAGGGGGAGGGTCGACCCTCCTATGGCGTGCCCCATGGGGAGTCCTACTCCCATCGGGGGTAGGATTCCCCCTTCCCTAGTTGGACTAGGAGTGGAAGGAAGGGGGAGAGAGAGGAAAGGAAAGGGGGGCACCCAATTTGGATTGGGCTTGAGGGGCACGCCCCCCCTATGCTTCCCTCTCTTCTCTCCCACTATGGCCCAATAAGGCCCATATACCTCCCGGGGGGTTCCAGTAACCTCCTGATACTCCGGTATATGCCTGAACTCACCCGGAAACATTCCGACGTCCAATATAGTCGTCCAATATATCGATCTTTATGTCTCGACCATTTGGAGACTCCTCGGCATGTCCTTGGTCATATCCGGGACTCCGAACTACCTTAGGTACATCAAAACACATAAACTCATAATACTGATCATCACCGAACGTTAAGCGTGCGGACCCTACAGGTTCGAGAACTATGTAGACATGACCGAGACACGTCTCCGGCCAATAACCAATAGAGGAACCTGGATGCTCATATTGGCTCCCAAATATTCTACGAAGATCTTTATCGGTCAAACCGCATAACAACATACGTTGTTCCCTTTGTCATCGGTATGTTACTTGCCCAAGATTCGATCATCGGTATCTCAATACCTAGTTCAATCTCATTACCGGCAAGTCTCTTTACTCATTCCGTAATGCATCATCCTGTAACTAACTCATTAGTCACATTACTTGCAAGTCTTATAGTGATGTGCATTACCGAGAGGGCCCAGAGATACCTCTCCGACAATCAGAGTGACAAATCCTAATTTCGATCTATGCCAACTCAACAAACACCATCGGAGACACCTGTAGAGCACCTTTATAATCACCCAGTTACGTTATGATGTTTGGTAGCACACAAAGTGTTCCTCCGGTGTTCGGGAGTTGCATAATCTCATAGCCATAGGAACATGTATAAGTCATGAAGAAAGCAATAGCAACATACTAAACGATCAAGTGCTAAGCTAACGGAAAGGGTCAAGTCAATCTCATTATTCCCTAATGATGTGATCCTGTTTATCAAATGATAACCCATGTCTATGGCTAGGAAACTTAACCATCTTTGATTAACGAGCTAGTCAAGTAGAGGCATACTAGTGACACTCTATTTGTCTATGTATTCACACATATACTAAGTTTCCGGTTAATACAATTCTAGCATGAATAATAAACATTTATCATCAGATAAGGAAATATATAAATAACAACTTTATTATTGCCTCTAGGGCATATTTCCTTCACTCTCTTCACCTGATTAGAAGAGAGTAAATTCCTTTCCCCTCCTATGTGACGTCTTAAGCTTGACATCTTTGCTGCCATAAAATTTATCCTCTAAATCCCCATCCCACCAGACAAGCTGCACACACACACACACACACACACACACAATTAAAATCTCTTTATCCTCATTGGGGTCATAATCAAACATTGTAAATACATATAAACAAAAAGAATACGCAAACCTAAAAAATTGTGCAGAAAAATTTAGAGAACTATAGGGAGAAACACGAACATGGGATGGTGCTCAGCCGGGATGGGCTCTTGCGCCGTCACATGAGTAGTACCTAACTTTCTCATTCCCCAATGTTGTCCTCCAGCTGTGGCCGCGGGGACGCTACCTGTCGTGGAATTATCACGTCAGATGTCCTTGTGAAAGGACTTAGTCGTGGAGCCATTGCAACGGGTTAGCTTGAAGGGGTTAAACCGGACAAGGGACACGGGAGTTATACTAGTTCGGCCCCTTCGATGAAGGTAAAAGCCTACGTCTAGTTGTGATGGGATTGATTGGGTTTCGATGATCAGGGAGCGGAATACGCTTGCCTGAGTCTCGAGTTGTTGTCCTTGAACCGCCGCCGGGTCGCCCCTTTATATACACAGGTTGACGCCCGGCCGGTTTATAGAGCCCCAAGGCCGACTCATACAAAGCGTCCGGCTCGGTTTCTCCTTTCCTAACTTATACTACAAGTTTACATAGTCATGGCGGTTTACCACTATGGGCCCTAATCCGCCCTTGGGCTTCGGGCTTCTATGCTATTTTTAGTAAAGCGCCATCTTCCGTATCTTCATGGGCTTCAACATAGTCAAGGGTGAACCGGACCCTCCTGCCGGTTTATACTCAATAGTTATATCCTCCACATTAGGCCCCAGATTGATTAGAATTTGTTCATGTCAATCTTCAATACTTCAAATATCCCTTGCGGGCATCTTCTTTGTATTTTCGTAAACCGCCATATTGTCTTCTCCTGAAACTTTGTAAACCGCCGTGACGTCATCCTCTGAACGCAGCAACGGTCCATCATGACATCATCTCTGTAAACAATAATTAAAAAAGATTCCCTTCACTTAATGGTTATCCCAAAAATCGAGGCGACAGGCGCACTTATTCTGCCGTTTCAGGCTCCTTGATTCCCGCGCCTGCCGTTTTACTCTCTCCTCTATAAATAAGGCCCGAGGGCCCTTCTCTTTTTCCCCTTTTGCCTTCTTCTTCCTCACGACGCCCAAGCTCTGGAGCTCTGCCGCCGTCCGCGACCTTCGAGATCTGCATCAACAAAGGCCGCTGCATCAACCTGAAACGGACCAGACTTTCGTCATCCTTCTTCCGCAGTAGATCTGCAGTGGTAAACTTCCTTTCTCCTCCGTCTTTAGATCTGTTTCTAGGGTTCCCGAGCTCTTCCGCACAGTTCTTCATCGTTCTTTGTTCTTCCACCTGCCGCGATAATTTTTGACCCAGTAATAGTGTAGATCTCATGCGGTAGGTACTCTACGTCCATTTTTAGTGCTAGCAGATCGTTCTTTTCCCTCTGTAGAGTACATGGCCTTCCCTGCTCTATTTAGCACCTTTAGAACTCACAGATAAAAACTGCTTTACAGATGTGTGGTAGATCCAAATAAATTTGACCATTGTGTGAAAAATGTTTCTGTCAGTACTTAGCCGAAGTTTCAAATTCTGGTCCTTTTGCCTACAGGCGGTTTAACCCTTTAATAGTCAATCCGCCATATAGCATTAGCCCTCTCTTAAACCGCCAACTGAACTTGCACAGTATTCTTCTCCGGTTTAACACTGAATTAGACACCTTAAACCGGCACTTTTACTTTCAGTTCCTCTTTCCGGAATGTCGAAGCAATTTTCTGCTTGCAATTGGGTTCCGTCCCGGATCACAGAGACACAGATCAATGGTTATGTCACCACTGGTGCTTTAGCCTCAAAGAGGGTTCTCCACTGGCGAGTTCCGGAATCGGAATGTCCACCTGAACCTCAAGAAGGAGAGGTGATTGTTTTTATGCAACACTTAGACCGGGGATTCAGCCCGCCCGGATCAAAAAATTTCCGGGATGTCCTCGCAAGCTTCCAACTCCATCCGCAAGATATTGGTCCGAACTCTGTGTCAAATATATGCAACTTTCAAGTATTCTGCGAAGTCTATCTTCAAGAAGAGCCAACCGTGGAGTTGTTCCGGGATTTCTTTCATCTGAACCGCCGCACAGAATTCTCAGATGGTCCCAACACAGAGCTTGGTGGCGTGTCAATTCAAAAAAGGAAAGAGGCTGACTTCCCTCATGCCAAACATCATAGCCATCCTAAAGATTGGAACCAGACCTGGTTTTACTGCCGGAACACTGCTCCTGATGGAGAAAATCCCTTGCCGGGCTACCGCCCTCATCGGCTTAGCAATGGCCACCCATTGCCTCCACGTTTAACCGCCGCAGAACGGAAGAATTTTGCTCCTCAACTTGCCAAGCTCCGGGCTCTGATGGCCAACGGTTTAACTGGCATTGATCTTGTCCGCTGCTGGGTTTCTTGGGGCATTCTGCCTTTGAGCCGCCGCCCCGGATTGATGCATGAGTATACCGGCAATGTAAAAGACCCTCAACGATATCATGAAGTAGTAATGACCGACCTTGAAATCGCCGAATGTGTAAAGAGGATGCTTGATGAACCGGTCTCTGCATGCAGCCAAACCGGTTTGGCTCCATTTTACATCTCCAACAAACCGTCGGCGGTAAGTTTATGTACATACCTTACTGATTTGCTTCCGCATTGACTGTCTACTAACCTTTCTTTGCCTTAATTTCAAGCCAACAACTCTTTCTGGAAACGGACTAAACCGGCCCGTGCTCCTCGTGTAAAAACCAAGGCCACCAAGAAGCCTGGAAAGAAGAAAACCGCCGAGTCTTCTGATCCGCCGGAGGAAGAATCAGATGCTGAGGTAGAACTTGACTCACTTGGCTCCTTTTTCGTATATCTTATTGACAATGACCATCTTCAGGATGACGTTGAGGCCAGCCATGCAGATCATGTTGAGGTAATTCTTCTTTCTTCCGACTCAGATCCTGTACCGGGTCAAAGAATTCGCCGTACAGTCCGGAAAGTAAAACAATCTCACCCCCTTGCTCATTTGGATCCAAAATTTTCTTTGAAGACACGGCAAGCCGAAGAACGTCGCACAACCCGGCATAGTGGTCAACAAATCACTTCGTCCGGTTTAGCTGATACGCCCTCCCGGAAACGCCGTCCAGAGGTGATTTGTTTTCCTGAAAAACATTATCCTTTAAAAGGTTTCTTCCGATGCCCTCTCAATCCGTCTGACCCGAATTACCAGGCTTCTTCCAACTCGTCTGGCGGTTCGTCAACCACCCAATTGCCTCCTCTCAAAGTTGTCGCTGGGTGAGTATTACATAGTTTATAACTTTATTTGTCTGTTTACCATACTCTAACCTTTGATGTTGTAGCGCCAAGGCTCGATTAAGCAAGAAGACCAAGACCAGCGACCCTTCTGTTGAAGTTGATCCGGAAAAGACGCCCGAGCATCATGATGAAAACCCGGAAGTTGCCATGGACAGCTCTGCTGGGCAGAACCAAGATGGTAATGCTAACCCGCCAGAACTTGAACCGACTGCAGAAGCTGACACTTTGCATCCTCCTGCTCCTCCAAGTCCCGCAATGGAACAACGGGGCTCAACTGCTGATCCGCCAAGTCCAACTAACAAACCGCCAAGCCCTTCCACGAAAGCACCAAGTCCTGTTCAGAATATTGATTCTTCCAGCCCGGCCAAGGATGATGACGTTGTTGTTACGGGCACTGCGTATAACGCCCCTGGTAATCCGGTTGCTCTATCAAAGCACACTGCCAAGGATGAATTTGCTGCCATGAGCAAGGGGAAGGGGAAGACTGATTTGTCTGCTTATACCGATCTCTCTGCTCAAGATCTTCACTCCGGCTTCCTAAACCGGCTGTATACAAGCCGTGATTATGAAGCCGGTTTAGTAAATCTGATGAAGGAGCGCTATGAGGTAAACATTATTTCTTCTTGTTCTGTACCTTCATTGCATTGTAGCCCCCAAGGGCCGGTTTGTCTTGAGAAAGTCAAACCGGGACTTTATACACTCCATGCGGTAACTTGTGAAATTTTCTTTATGTCTGATCAAACACACATTAGCCCCCAAGTGCCATGATTAAAACTTGTATTAATCCTTGGGACTTCAAGTACCCGCATAAAAAATGATCCGCATTAGCCCCCAAGTGCCGAGTGTATAACTGGTTATATGCTTGGGACTTTGAACAAAGATATTGACATGCTCTCTTACTGTTGCAGAATGAAATAAATCAACAAATCTCGCAAATTGCTGATCTTCGAGCAAATCTGAAAACCCAACAAGCAGAAACCACCAAGGCCAGGGATGAGCTGAAAACCGCCTTGACCACCATGGAGCAGCTTAAAGAATGGTTTAAGTCTGAACAGGCCAACTGGGACACCGAAAAGGCCGGACTGGTGAAGCGGGGGGAGACTGCTGAAGCAGCTCTTGAACCGGTGAAAGAAGAACTGTCTGGATTGAAGCGCCAAATCAATGCCATGACCTCTGCCATATTTGGTAAGTAGTGGTTGCCAAAGTTGTATCTCTTTGAAATTTCATCGTTTTAACATGCATTTCCTGAACCGATATAGGTAGTCGCATTGCTCATCTAGGTTCTGACATGCGGAAGAAGCTCAAAGCTGCATATACACTGATTGAACAGCTGTATACCGGCGCTCAACGGGTTATATGCGCAACTTCATATGACAATGCGGCACCAACGCTTATCAAGGACACGCTGGATCGCCTCTCAATGACGCCAGCGCAAATAGAAGAGCTGAAGCGATCCGCTGCTCGGGCAGGCGCTTTGCTGGCGCTGACTCGAGCCAAGGCATGGATAGCTGATCTTGATCCGGCTGATATAGCCAAAGGCTTCCCCAGTGCACAAGAAAATGGCGAAGAATTTGACAATGACGCCCTCAAACGGGTAACAAGGGAGATGCGTCCTTTGGCGAGTCAACTAGCAGAAGAGGCGAACCTGACGGTTCACCGATCTTTCTATGATGCAAACAACAGACGGGTTGAAGCTGTGATTCCTGAAGTGCAGAACCTTATTCCACCAAACCGTAAGCATACTTACGCCCCTGACGTTGACCCGGCTGAGCTTATAAGTGAAGAGGCTATCTTTCAGGCCTTGACCCGGATTGATTGGACCACCAATGACTTCCAGCCATTGGATGAGGAGGAGGCTGAACCGACGCCAGATGACCCATCTACCTCACATCAACCCGGTGATGAAGCTTAATCCGTCAAGGCGGTTGATATATCAGAAACTATCCATGTGAACAATTCCATATTTTGGGCCTCGGAGTGCCGTGTAATAGGATAGCAAAAACTTATGATGATCTGCTGCCATCGTGCAGGAGATATTTTGCGTGGATCCGCCATATCAATGTCAATTTTGTTCCAACTATCATAATATGCAACTCCTGTGTGCATAAAAAGACAAAGGGTCATGGCGGTTTACCGCCGGACGGGTCATAATGCCCAAAATAGGCCGGATTGATAATCAAATCATAAAAATATGAAATTATACATACCGGTAATATAAGATCCCTGGTTAGTTGGCTGACCAACTTGAATTGTAATAAGGGTGAAAAACCCCAAATCTGAATTATTTGTATCTCCATCATTCTCTGATGTCGTAGATTAAGTCATACCGGGTGATGATTCACGCCAGATGATCCGGGCTGTTGACAGGGAGTCAACGCCAAGCCGGGTTAAGAAACTCCGGTTTAAAATTAAGGTCTGTCAACGTGTAGTTGCAAACCAAGCCGGTTTACAGAATACCGGGCTAAGAAGATGACTGATCAAGCCAAAAAAATCGGTTTAACATAAAATTCAGCCAAAACTCAAATGAAACCGTGTAGTCGAGGCTTTTTGGGGGCTGCCAGGCCCAAATTCGAGGCTTTTTGTGGGCTGCCAGGCCACTGAGTTGAACCATTTAACAAAGCCTTTTAAGATGGACCTCCAACTAACCAATCACCGTTTTAACTTTGACAAGTGCAGGGTCTCAAGGAGAGTAACTGTCAAACGTTCGGAGGGCCGTGCCAGGATGACCTGGATAGGAGTGTCTTACTTGATGAAGGCAGGTTAACCCGGGGTTTTAGGTAAATATACCAGGCTTCCAAGCCGTGGGTCGATACCCAGCTACAAGGGTCCATTCAAACTTCTTGGTATTGGACCAAGGAGCCCCCAAGTAACGTGATGAGCTGTGCTCATTAGGTGCCTATGTTTGAGTTGTGCATAGCATCGAAAACTCTCTTTGGCCCTTTGGGTGTGAAGCTCCCAAGCTTTTGTGGCGTGATAGCCGGTTTAACAGGTAGTACTCCGCTTTGTCAGCTGAAGCCCCCATGTAGCTCAAAGAATATTTGAGAAAAAACAGCAGAGGCCCCGCTTTAAAGCAAGGATGCTGATTCATTTATTGATGATAATATATACATTGTCAAAATATGTACATAAAAAAGAGCCTATGGCTCAAGTGTAGTAAGGCCGGAGGAGAGCTATGTTCCAGGGCCGCCGGGTCTCCTCCTCAGATTTGCGTGAGTCATCTCGAACGTCAATGAGGTAGTATGATCCGTTGTGCAGATTCTTGCTGACCACAAAGGGTCCTTCCCAAGGCGGGGATAACTTGTGTATGTCGGTCTGATCCTGGATAAGCCGGAGCACCAAGTCACCTTCTTGAAAGGCTCTTGTCTTAACCCGGCGGCTGTGATAACGCCGCAGGTCTTGTTGATAAACCGCCGATCGTGCCAAAGCCATATCCCGCTTCTCATCTAGCAAGTCCAGTGCCTCTTGGCGGGCTTGCTCGTTGTCTGCTTCAACGTAATTAGCAACCCGGGGCGAATCATGACGTATATCACTTGGGAGAACCGCCTCTGCCCCGTAGACCATAAAGAAAGGCGTGTATCCTGTTGATCGATTGGGGGTGGTGTTGATGCTCCACAACACAGAAGGTAATTCTTCCACCCAACAACCCGGCGTCCGCTTCAAGGGAATCATGAGCCGGGGTTTAAGACCCTTTAAGATTTCTTGATTAGCTCGTTCTGCTTGACCGTTGGATTGAGGGTGCGCCACAGATGCTAGGTCAAGCCGGATGTGCTCTCTCTGACAGAAATCCTCCATCTCACCTTTGGAAAGGTTAGTACCATTATCCGTGATGATGCTGTGTGGATTGCCAAAACGGAAAATAATCTTTTTGAGAAATTGAACCGCCGTAGCCGCATCACACTTGCTAACAGGCTCCGCTTCAACCCACTTGGTGAATTTATCAACTGCCACCAACAGGTGGGTCTTCTTGTCCTGGGAACGTTTAAAGGGTCCCACCATATCAAGCCCCCAAGTAGCAAAAGGCCAAGTGATGGGAATCATCCGTAGCTCCTGAGCCGGAACATGAGCTCTGCGTGAAATTTTTTGACAAGCATCACATCGCTTTACCAGATCCTCCGCATCAGCATGAGCTGTCAACCAGTAAAACCCATGACGAAAAGCTTTTGCAACCAGGGACTTTGAACCGGCATGATGACCACAATCCCCTTCATGAATTTCCCGGAGGATCGCTTGGCCTTCTTCCGGAGAAACACAACACTGAAATACGCCTAAAACGCTACAGCGATGTAACTCACCATTGTGAATAACCATGGACTTGGACCGCCGGACTATCTGTCGGGCCAGGACTTGATCATTTGGTAGCTCACCCCGGCTCATATACGCCAGATATGGAACCGTGCAATCCGGCACAACGTGCAAAGCGGCCACCAGCTGCGCCTCCGGATCAGGAACAACCAGATCCTCTTCTGTTGGCAATTTAACAGACGGGTTATGCAAGATATCTAAAAATGTGTTAGGAGGTACCGGTTTACGCTGAGATCCAAGTCGGCTCAAAGCGTCTGCCGCTTCGTTTTTGTGCCGATCAATATGCTCAACCTGATATCCTTTGAAGTGACCCGCCACAATATCTACCTCACGTCTGTAAGCCGCCATGAGTGGATCCTTAGAATCCCAAGTACCAGAAACTTGCTGAGCCACCAGATCAGAATCTCCGAAACAACGAACTCGAGTTAAGTTCATCTCTTTAGCCACACAGAGACCATGAAGTAGAGCTTCATACTCAGCTGCATTGTTAGTACAAGGAAACATCAAACGGAGGACATAGCAAATTTTATCACCTCGAGGGGAAGTTAGGACAACTCCATCCCCCGAGCCTTCCAACTGCCTTGATCCATCGAAATGAATAGTCCAGTACGTATTATCTGGCTTCTCTTTCGGTGCTTGCAACTCGGTCCAATCATTGATAAAGTCCACAAGAGCCTGAGACTTGATGGCTGTTCGAGGTACATATTTCAAACCATGTGGACCAAGCTCAATTGCCCACTTTGCAACCCGGCCAGTTGCTTCTCTGTTTTGGATGATATCGCCCAAGGGAGCAGAACTAACCACTATGATGGGGTGACCTTGAAAATATTGCTTGAGCTTTCGGCTGGCCATAAAAAACCCATACACCAACTTCTGCCAATGCGGATAGCGTTGCTTTGATTCGATCAGAACTTCACTGATGTAGTATACCGGTCGTTGAACCGGATACTCCTTCCCAACCTCTTTACGCTCTACCACAATTGCCACACTGACTGCTCAGGCATTAGCAGCCACATATAATAGTAAAGGCTCATGATCAACTGGGGCTGCAAGAACTGGCGGTTCAACCAACTGCCGTTTTAACTCCTCAAAGGCCGCATTGGCCGCATCACTCCAGACGAAATCATCCGTCTTCTTCAGCATCTGATACAAGGGAATGGCCTTCTCACCCAGACGACTGATAAACCGGCTGAGGGCTGCAATCCGGCCTGCGAGACGCTGAACATCATTGATACATGTCGGTTTAGCCAAGGATGTGATTGCCTTGATCTTTTCCGGATTAGCCTCAATGCCCCTGTTAGACACAAGAAAACCGAGCAGCTTGCCTGCCGGAACACCAAAGACACACTTATCCGGGTTAAGCATCATCTTGTAAACCCGGAGGTTGTCAAACGTCTCCTTGAGATCAGCTATCAATGTCTCCTTTTCCCTGGATTTCACCACAATGTCATCCACATAGGCATGAACATTACGCCCAATCTGCGTGTGAAGACAATTTTGCACACAACGCTGATAAGTTGCCTGAGCACTCTTGAGCCCAAAGGGCATAGAAACATAGCAGAAGGCTCCAAAGGGAGTGATGAAAGCTGTCTTCTCCTGGTCCTTAACTGCCATTTTAATCTGATGGTACCCTGAATAAGCATCCAAAAAACTCAGGCGCTCACAACCCGCCGTCGCATCAATGATCTGATCAATACGCGGGAGAGCAAAAGGATCGGCCGGGCAAGCCTTATTTAAGTCCGTGTAGTCCACACACATACGCCAAGTCCCGTTTTTCTTAAGAACCAGCACCGGATTAGCCAACCATTCAGGATGAAACACTTCAACGATAAACCCAGCAGCCAACAGCCGGGCTACCTCCTCCCCAATTGCCTTGCGTCTCTCTTCATTAAAGCGACGAAGAAATTGCTTGACCGGTTTAAACTTCGGATCAATATTAAGAGTGTGCTCAGCGAGTTCCCTCGGTACACCTGGCATGTCAGAAGGCTTCCATGCAAAGATGTCCCGGTTCTCACGGATGAACTCGATGAGCGCGCTTTCCTATTTTGGATCCAGATTGGTGCTGATGCTGAACTGCTTGGACGAATCGGCAGGTACAAAGTCAACAAGCTTTGTCTCGTCAGCCGGTTTGAAGTGTAGGGTTGGGTCATGCTCAGTGGTGGGCTTCTTCAGAGGGGTCATATCTGCCGGATCAACATTCTCCTTGTAAAACTTTAACTCCTCTATAGCACAAACCGACTCAGCGTAAGCCGCATCACTCTCTTCGCAATCCAAAGCGATTTTCCGACTTCCATGAACCGTGATGGTTTCTTTGTGACCCGGCATCTGGAGCTACAAGTAAATATAACAAGGCCTGGCCATGAATTTTGCATAAGCCGGTCGCCCAAACAGCGCGTGATACGGGCTCTGGATTCTCACCACCTCAAAAGTCAATGTCTCAGACCGGGAATCATGTTCATCCCCAAACACAACTTCCAAGGCAATCTTGCCCACTGGATATGACGACTTTCCTGGTACCACACCATGGAAAACAGTATTGGACGGTTTAAGATTCTTATCTATCAACCCCATTCGGCGGAATGTCTCATAATACAAAATATTAATGCTGCTTCCTCCATCCATGAGTACTTTGGTGAACTTGTAACCTCTCACCTGAGGTGCCACCACCAGAGCTAGCTGACCCGGATTGTCAACCCGGGGCGGATGATCCTCCCTACTCCATACGATAGGCTGTTCCGACCACCGCAGATAGCGTGGAACTGCCGGTTCAACCGCATTGACCGCCCTCTTATGCAGCTTTAGATCACGCTTGCACAGACTAGTGGTGAATACATGATATTGTCCACCATTCAGCTGCTTCGGATGACTCTGGTAACCCGACTGCTGCTGATTCCCTTGACTACTCTGTTGGTTATTACCACCTTGGTTGTTCTGGTTACTGTGATTGTTCTGAAACCCAGAGCCTGAACCGCCGCCACCATGAAAACCTGGACCTGAACCGCCCGACGGGCCCTGATCATACCGGAAGAGATCAGAGTTTTTGAACTCCTTCATAATGTTGCAATCCTTCCAGAGATGTGTTGCAGGGACCTCTTTGGTTCCATGCTTTGGACAGGGCTGATTCAACAAGCGCTCCAGATTCATCGTCCCACCACGCTGGAGCGGTTTACCCCTACGATGCTGCACATTAGCATTAGCCACAAAATCTGAATCCGCTTTACGCTTACCATTATTCCCATGGCCTCCCTGGTTGTGCTGCTGTCCCTTCGCACCGCCATTCCTCTTTCCCTTCTCCGGTTTCTCATTATCAGAATCGGGATCCTTGGTATTATCAGAATCGGCATATTTTACCAAGGCTGCCATGAGGGTTCCCAGGTCGTTGCAGTGGCGCTTGAGCCGTCCCAACTTCTCCTTCAGTGACTTAAACCGGCAATTACGTTCCAGCGTGATAATCGCTTGGCCAGCGTTAATTCGGTCGGACGAGTGCAAAACTTCTGAGACCCGGCGCACCCAATGAGTTGTGGACTCGTTCTCACCCTGAACACAAGCATCCAGATCTACAATGGACATGGGTTGTTTGCACGTATCCTTAAAATTGGCTATAAACCGGGCCTTCAACTGATCCCATGACTCGATGGAGTTAGCTGGCAGATTTTTCAACCGAGTGCAGGCTGGTCCTTCCAACATCATTGTGAAGTACTTTGCACAAGCTGCCTCATCCACATCCAGCATCTCCATTGCCATCTCATAAGTCTCGACCCACGCCTCAGGCGGCTGATCCGCCGTATAGTTAGGCACCTTGCGTGGTCCCTTGAAATCCTTGGGCAGACGCACGTTACGGAGAGCCGAAATAAGGCACGGTACTCCCCAGGAACTGAAAGCAAGCCCGGAGCCTCTGTCAACCGACACTGTTTGCTGCACCGGGGCGGTTTGATAACGATCAAAAACGCCATCCCTTCGTGCCCTGCCGTGGTCCACTACCTCCTGAGCATTGCGACGCCGCGTGCTGCTAGACACCTCTGGTTCATCCATCCGCCTGCTATAACTTGGGCTCGGACGAGGGGTTGAATGAATTCTATCCCGGCTATATGAATAAGCATGTTGCTGCACTACGACGGTTTGAAGAAGATCTCTCGCCCGCCGTGTCTCAACTGCCTCTATTGAATCTCCTTCCATTGGAATGGCTGCCAAGCGTGAGGCCGCAGCAATCATGTTATCCAGGGGGCTCGAAAATTGACCCGGTGGTGTAGGCACATACTGTGGCGGGTTAACTGTCCGTCGGGGTAGCTCCGTTGCTCGTGGCTGATCCGGGGCGATCCCAGGCGTTTCGTCTCGGTTTGCGGCTGCCGGATTGCTCGGCCCAGCGCCTGGTGTCTGAAAGAGATTTAACCCTTCGTAAACCGGCGGCAAGCACGACCGATACTTCCTTCGTAACATATCCTCTGACGCGGTCCGATCTAGCATGAGCCGGTAATTCTGTGCTTGTATCTGTTGTGATTGAACATTCAAAGCGGCCTGTTCCTCAGCCATCCTATTATCCTCAGCCACCAGGTCCTCCTTAGCCTGCGTAATCTGCTCCTTCAGTCTCGCAACTTCCGCATTGTGCTGATCCTGCGTATCCGGGGTGACTGTCGCGGCTAACAAGGTCGCCCAAGCGTCCATTAAACCGGAGAGAACCTGCGCCGGCCGGCGCGCCGAGGTACCTGCCGCGGCCGCTGATCCGGTAGTCATTGCTGCGGTAGATGAAGACTGCAACACAGGCTGCGTGCCGGCCATGTTAATAGCAACCCGGCTCGATGCTTCAAGGAGGTCCGAAATACTGTTGCCATCGGAATATCCCTCGAGCATACCACCATGAATCTGGTACAAGGATTCGGTTTCGCCAGTGGATGACTCGCCATCGGAATATACTACCGTCTCGCCCTCAGACACCGGTTCAGATCCGATCCCATGGACACATCCTACGAACGCACGCTTCACGGCGGACTTAACCCGGGCTGGACTCGCACGCTGAGCCGTCTCGATGAGGTCGGTGCAGATGTCCGGCTCAGGGCCTGGTTTGCCGATCTTGCCAATGAAGACATGAATTCCGCCGAAGGGGACCCGGTACCCGTACTCAATTGAGCCGGCTTCGGGACCCCATCCTTTGTCGTCGATGTAAAGCTTGCCGCGATGACTTTTGGTCATCCGGCCGATCACGTACCCCTTAAGTCCTTCAGAGCAGCCCTTCAAGAACTCGACACCATCGTGCGATAGCCCCACGGTGGGCGCCAACTATCATGGAATTATCACGTCAGATGTCCTTGTGAAAGGACTTAGTCGTGGAGCCATCGCAACGGGTTAGCTTGAAGGGGTTAAACTGGATAAGGGACACGGGAGTTATACTAGTTCGGCCCCTTCGATGAAGGTAAAAGCCTACGTCTAGTTGTGATGGGATTGATTGGGTTTCGATGATCAGGGAGCGGAATACGCTTGCCTAAGTCTCGAGTTGTTGTCCTTGAACCGCCGCCGGGTCACCCCTTTATATACACAGGTTGACGCCCGGCCGGTTTACAGAGCCCCGAGGCCGACTCATACAAAGCGTCCGGCTCGGTCTCTCCTTTCCTAACTTATACTACAAGTTTACATAGTCATGGCGGTTTACCACTATGGGCCCTAATCCGCCCTTTGGCTTCGGGCTTCTATGCTATTTTTAGTAAAGCACCATCTTCCGGATCTTCATGGGCTTCAACATAGTCAAGGGTGAACCGGACCCTCCTGGCCGGTTTATACTCAATAGTTATATCCTCCACAGTACCAATGTGTGTGCTAAAGAAGGTTACGACCCTATGGTGGCTATCTCGTCAGGGTCATCTCCTTCTCCCATATCTGCCTGCTTGCTCCCTCCCTGCTCCACCAAGCGGACAAACTCAAGCCTATGGGAAACAAGAAAAATGATGAATAGATCGATCTAACTGGCAGCAAACGAACTGATTTTCTTGGTGGTGAGGGCTCACGGATTGGGAAGGATAAAAGCACCTGCTCCACAGTGGCTCCCAGGCGACGCAATGCTCACGGCAGCCCGCGCTCTACCTCGCCTCCTTGTCGAGCCCGTCGCTGCCGCTTGTCTCCCCCGCGCCACCTCGTCTTCCTCTTTTATGGTCTCCCCCGTGCCACCTCCTCTTCCTTTTTTCTTCCAGCGGCGATGCGGTCCCCCCGTGGCTTCTTGGTGGTGAGGGCTCACGATTGGGGAGGAGAAGAGAATCCTGTGGCTTCTTGGTGGTGAGGGCTCACGGATTGTGGAGGAGAAGAGGAGGCGGCGGATTGGGAGAAGAGGAGGCATGGGATTGGGGATGAGAGGAGGCTGTCGATAGGCTAGGGTTTTCACCGTGCTAGGGATCTGCGGGCTCGGGAGGAGGAAGCGAGCGAGGGGGAAAGGGAGAGGAGAGGATGCTGGACGCGGTGCTCGGGACCTTATCCTTTCGCTCATCGCTACACCAACACGCGCAGAACGAATAAAAGAAGACGTGGCTGGTGCCGCTAGTTGGGCGCACTAGCTCATCCTTTATATGTTCAATACTGTACTCTCTCTATCCGTGAATAAGTATACTTCTATCATTGTCCTAAGTCAAAGTTTAAAATTTTGATTAACTATAAAGAAAAGAATAATAGCATATATGACACCAAATTGGCGTAGTATGAAAGTAAATTTCGAATAGGATCTGTGATATTAATTTAGTATCATAAATGCTGCTATTTTTTCCTATAAAGTTGATCGAAGTTTTAAAACTTTGATTGAGGACAAAAGCTAGAAGTATACTTATTCATGGACCGGGAGAGTACCCATGTAAAGTTTTCCACCTTTGATAAAACCACCACCCCTGAATACAAGCGGACCCAACTCGGGTCTGAATTGTTAAAGGTAGGAACATGCATTCTTGGAAATCTAAAGTTTTGGTTTGGAGAATTAATCATTAGCTGGCATATGGCCGCAACCTGCGCCGCCGGCTGTCTGCCGCCCCTGGTGGTACAAAATGGAACTCCTCGCCTTCACTTCACCTTCGGCCATCCTCACCGGCTACTTGATTTCGCAACCTCACCGCCACACTTCTTGAAGATAAATTGATGGCTTGCACGCAACATAAAGGTGCGACCAGACGCTGCTCCATTAGGGCGAAATTCTGGGGCGGCACAACAGAACGACGACGACGACTACACGACCATGCTCCAGCACTACGTGCATGTCAGACGGACCCCGCCGCTAGGTTGTCACCGATCATCGAGAGGAAGAAGGAAAACAGTGGAAGCAACCTCTCTACACACATTTAACGGACGAGACTTCTCCATACTCCTCCATAATAGTAAAGGGTAGAATTATCTTTTTAGAAAATACTTTGTTCGCACCGCCTGTGGTACGTTGTGATGGACCGGCCCATTAGCGGATGATGTACACTTGTACGCCCATTGAAATGTGTCACAAAAAGAATAGTGCTAGGCCAGGATTCAAACACACAACCTCGTGCTGCAAATAGCAAGCTGATAGCCACTATAACTGACAAGCGCTTGTGACTATCTAGGCAGCGCAAAGTTTTAAAAGAAGTTAACAACATCGCCAGATCCTAAAAGAAAAGAAAAAGATTTCTGAAAAGGTGAATATTTGTTAGAAGGCGGATATTTTGTAAAAGTTGTAAACAAGAAAAATTAAACTTGAACATTTTTTTTGAAACTCTCAAACTTCTTTTCGAATTTTGAAGATTTTTGAAACATGAACATTTTCTGAAACACAAACAAACTTATAAGAATAGGAGGTACTATGGTGAACATTTATCCAAAACACAAATAGTTTTTCAACTTTGAACACTTTTGACAAACGCAGACATTTTTTATAACATGATCAATTTTTGAAAACCGATAGGTATCGTAGCAAACTTTCTCTAAAAAAGCAAACATTTTTTTATTTTTGATCTTTTTTGGAAACACAAACAATTTTTGAAACATGAACATTATTCGTAAAAATGGGCACATTTTCTGAATTTTGAACAACATTTGGAACAAGAACATAAATTTAAAGTTTCAAGAACTTTATTCAATACGCGTACTAAATTTTGAAAACATAAAAAAGCAAAAACTAGTGAAAACCGGTTCAAGACCCTACTAGAAGGTTTCCAAAACCGGATTTTTTTTTTGAGAATCTCATAAAGCTTTATTACTGAATCATAATGTTCATAGGTACAAAAAGAAGATCGCCGGGTTGTCCTAGCCAAGTGTGTCGGCCAAACCCTAAAAATAACGCATGCTTTGCGAGATTATGGGCCTCCGAATTGGAGGTCCTATACTCATGAGTAAACGAACATGAAATAAAGGTAGTTGCTCTAGCCTTGATTTCCTCGACAATGGCTCCAAATTCCGCTGAGCTTCCCTGTCTGATTGCATCTACCACCACCTTGCAATCAGAGGCAACAAGTAAATGGTTGATATAGATATCTTCTGAAAGTGCTAATGCCTCCCGAACAGCTAGTGCTTCTAGCACCTGGGGGTTGTGCAGTCCTCTGAAAATGAGAGCTGACGCTCCCATGAACAAACCTCTCTCATCCCTGCAAACCACACCAACTGCACCAAACGTACCTGGGCGTGACACGGCCGCGTCCACATTGAGTTTGTAGTAATCTGTTGGTGGTGGAATCCACGTACGGGGTCGTGGTACTGCTATCCCATGTGCTTCCTCCTTCTTCAAAAACTCTATGTCTGATAAGTAAGCTTTGATGAAGTTGTCAGTGGCAAACGGATACTGTAGCTCATACGTTATCTCATAATTGGCGTGGCCCATCTTGTTTGCTAGGTCGCTCGCTTCAAGCGAGCGAGCCACAATTTATCGCAACACGTGTCAAATAGGGATTTCCACTGTACTTGGCGCTGTCGGCTTTTTCTTAAATTTTTAAATTTGTGAATCTTTTTAAGTTTGTCAAAAAAAATTGCAACTTTTCTTTGTGAATAATTTTTGAAAATCTGCAAAAAAATTACTTTAAAAAAAATCTGCAATACTTTTACGAAAAAATAGATGACTTTTTCCAAATCCGATATTTTTACAAAGAAATGAGGCTGATCGGCCGATCAACTGATGTCCAGTAGTAGCGTGGCTCGATCGTAGGGATCGAGTTGTTCATTTTTTTCTCGCTTGTATAATTGTTTTGCCGGTTCTCGTGGTGTAGAAACATAGGAGTGATTGTACTGAACCGTGAACGTGCTCATAGATGTATCATACACCGTATATGATGAATTGAATCAGTTCATCCGGGTTTGAATTGTCAAAGGGTTTTTTTGCGGGGAAATTGTCAAAGGTTGGAACATGCATTCTTGAAAACCAAGGGCATCTCCAGCATATCCCCAAAAGGGATTTTTTTTTGAAGAATTAAGCATTAGCTACCATATCACCATAACCCGCGCACCCGACGGTCCGCCGCTTTGGTGCCTGAGAAAATGGAACCCCCCACACCACCCCCGCACCTTCGGCCAACCTCACCAGCTCAGAATCTAACCGGCAGCGACAAATTCACGACCTCACCACCACACTTCTTGAACACCACTGACGGCTTGCACGCAATAAGAAAGCTCGGTCGCTCCATCAACGTCAAAATTATGTGATGGTGCTGGGGCGACGTCAGCGACTACGTGACCCCGCTCCAGCACTATGAGCACGTACTCGATTACTTTGCGGCGCACCTTCGACCCCTACCCCGATGACCACGGAAATCGATGGCCCACCCCCATCGCACTCCAAGCCACCCTCGCTAGTGTCGGAGACGCACAACTTCGACCACAATTCGACGTTGCAAGCACCCAAACGGCGGCATCATGAGAAGAACATCATAAGAGCTCTTCATAACCGACGGTGGTAGCGACGCGATCACCCAAACCGGCAAACAGGTGTGTCGATCGTTGCTACTTGTGATAGGCGTTGGAATTTTCCGAAGAGGAAGGGTGATGTAGTATAATAGCACATAGTATTTTCTTCAGTTAAGAACCAAGGTTATCGAACTAGTAGGAGACACACGCGAACAAATGTCAATAGTACCTATGCACACACACAACAAATACTTGCATCCAATGCGGGTAAGAGGGTTATCAATCCCCTTGTACTCGTTAATTGTAAGGATTAATTCTGGTAGTGGTAGATAGATAAATTTCAAAAGAAAATATAATATAATAAATTAGAACAAGTGTTTTTAGGATTTTAGTAAATATAAAGTGAACGGACCCGGAGGTCATAGTGTTCAGTAGAGGCATCTCTCTCATGAGCATAGCAATCGTGGGTAAACAAATTACTGTTGGACAATTGGTAGAAATGCGCATATTTATGATGTTATTCATGGCATGATCAATATATAGGCATTACATCTGAGAAACAAGTAGACTGACATCCATCTGCATCTACTACTATACCCCACCCCTCGACTGCTATCCAGCATGCATCTTAAGGTATTAAGTTCATAACAAACAGAGTAATGCTTGAAGCATGATGACATAATGTAGACAAAGTAAGACCAATTAATATGTTCGAACCACGTTGTTTTACGCTTAGTAGCAATAATACAATACATGCCTTGCTACTCCTCCTATCACAGAGTAAGGTCACCACAAGATTGAACCTACTATACCAAGCACCTCCTTCACTGAAAATAAATATCTAATTGGCTATATAAGCTAAATAGATTGTAACACCCCAATTTTTGGCCCTTTTCTTTTCTTTTGAATTTCTTTGGATTTCTTTTGGTTTGGCTCTATGGACTTAAAACTTTGAAAGATTCTCTTTCCTTCTCCAACCAAGCGAATTAGCACTCTCAAATCCTTCCCAAAATCATGTCATGTCCATCCTAGCCCAACCCTAATTTTCACTTCAATCCAATATTCATTTTTCTGTTAAATGAATAATCCTATTTGCATGTGCGGGGAATCAAGCCCCCATTTTTTTTCATTTGCCTTTTCTTTTCTATTTTTTGTTGTTTAAAATAAATCAGGATTCCAAAAAATGCAAAAAATTTGAAAACAAAAGTTCGAGAAATCATAAACTGTTCATGAACTAAAAAATATTCACGATTTTTAAAAAATGGTTCACAAATCATAAAATGTTCGCTGATTCAAAATATGTTTGTTATTTTGAAAAACAATGTTCGCATATTAATAAAATGTACAGGATTTTGAAAAAGAATGTTTAGGAAATAAAAATGTTCATGATTTTGAAAAAAAGTGTTTGCAGATACTTAAAATGATCATGAAAATTTGAAACAAATGTTAAAGAAATTCAAGTAATGATCCAAAAATTTCAGAAAAGTCATCGATTCAAAAAAATCACTGATTAAAAATATGTTCACGAGTTCCAAAAAATGATCATGAATTTCAAAAAAAATTCCCAAATTTCAAAAAATGTTCATGAGTTACAAAACAATGTTCACGAATACGGAAAATGTTCGTGAAATTTGTAAAAAAATGTTCATTAATTGGAAAAATGTTCACAATTTCAAAAAATAAATGTTCGCAAAATTGAATTTTCTCTTTTCAAGATTTCAAAACATGTAAACAATTTCTAAAAAAGTTCACGGACTTGAAAGATGTTCAAAAAATTAAAAATAAGAAGGAAAAGTGAAGTAAAAGAAAATGAAAAACGAATTGGAAAGAACAAAAATGTAGAAAAGCAGAGAAAACCGAAAGAAAAACATAAAAAAATTAAAGAAGGCGGCCTGAACCTTCCCAAAACCAGAAATTTTTGAGGTGGGTCGGCCCAAGCGTACGTAATGGGGATGCGGCTGGCGGCGGGGGGGGGGGGGGGTACGCGCTAGGTCGCTATTTGGCTGTGAGGTATGAAAATCATGGACATTCTGTTCGACGGCGGATTCATGGGCTCCTTAATCACACATGGACTTATTTTGGCCCAAACAAAAGAGATATGCTTAACTTGTTCAAAAAAAATTAATCATCGCAACTTACATACCAGTCACACTACCACAAGTAAAAGGAAAACATAACTTAGTAGTCTAGCACAAATAATTTACAACCCATGCATTACTCTAATCAAAAAATAAATAAATAAAGGGTACCCAACTCTTGCATATTTTGGTGAAAAAAGTAATTATGAAGCAAACACCGGAATGTCAAAGTTCGAGACTGGAGTGCTTGGGCGTCTACGTGGCGACATTTGTGATACCCCAAGACCGCTCAGCAAGGTGGACACACTCAGAGAACCGAAAGCAACCGACGAGGTGATCGATGACCATGCCAGAGGCTTGCATGAAGGAGTAGACAATGACAGGACCAACAAGCCGAAAACCCCGTCGGATTAGGTCCTTGCTCATCCCCTCCGATTTGGGTGTTCGGAGCGGGATGTATTTGTGGTGCTTGTATTTACCCACCATAGGCCGGTGGTTCATGTGCCCCCAGATGTATCCACTGAAAGACCCAAACTCCTTCGCCACCTGCACATGCATACAATGGTTATAAGTTTTTATGCAATACTTCACAATTAAATTTGTTCAGTTTATGTGACACATCCATGGCATCTGCATGTCATTCTTCCCTCATTTCATAGCAAACTTTTCTCGCCCTTGTAATATCTTTGTTAGAACAATTTTGCCAGAAATAAGCACAAAACTTGGTGCACTCGCCTTTCTTATGCACTTAGCGTTCTCCACGATGCACTGCACCCTGCACTCCGCTAGCTTGAGCTCCTTATTGGCGCTGATCACAGCGATGTCATCCTCGTTCATCTTCGCCACCACATTGGGATCGAAGCCCGCAAATGCTTCCCTGGAATCGACAATATTGCCACAATTTTTTAAATCCATTCATGATTCACGGGAAAGGTGGCAATTGCTGCATATGTATTGAGAAACCCAAATGTTCGGAAAGACGCTGCACCTACATGTACATGTCCCTCCTCTTGAGTATCTCTGTCCAGTTGTGGTCTATGAGCATCCCTGACAAGGTGAGCAGCTCGAACAGGCGGCTGCAAATTACAACAGAATATATTTGTAAACAGAATGTTTTCTTTTTCGAATTTTCAAGATGAACTTTTGCATGCGACAAGCAAAAAAAAAGAGAGAGAGAAGAAATGTGGCAGAGTCATACTCGTCGCTGTAAACGGGAACACCCCAGGATTCGTCGTGGAACTGGACATACGCCTCATCTGCACGGTGGATTTCAGGCAAGTGATCAGTTTGCTGATCTAAATTTTGTCCTTCGTTTGGTCAAATGAATAAAATATATCTTTTCCTTTTGGTTTTTAACCGGATGAATTTAGTTTGCTCGACAGACTAGAGGAGAATGGAGAGGAGTCCCTTTCTGGTGAGCTTATCAACTGAATTTTGTTTTCAAGGCAACAGCGAGCCGGGGCTCAGGACATATCTTAATTTGGTCAAATCAAGAGTTTCCATCAGTAAGTGATGTGGACTTCGCCATCCCTTGAAGGAAAAGGCTGACCCCATTTGCTATCCAAACTTCTTTTCTTCTTGATTTGATTTTTCCTCTAACCTTGTTGTACTAATAAGTTTTTTAGCAGGGTTATTGTACAAATAAGTTGGTGCAAAGCTAATTAACTAAATTTTACTCGTTTTCACCATTCACTTTTCTGATATCATCTGCTCCCCCTTTATAAGAAACCGTTGTTCTTGCACGTGAAAGAATATTCTTTTGAGTATGGTTTCTTAGAGTCTTCCATAGTGGAAAATATATATGCATGAAAATAAACTTATTAGCACTATATATCTTTGCAGGGAAAAATATTACTAGCAAGTAATTAAGCATTTCTCAATCCTCACCACTGTTCTTGGTGATCCAGCTGCATCTGTGCAAGCCCCCGGGCTCACTACACTCAAAATCCTCCTCCTCCTCCGCATCACGGCCGCTCACCTTGTCGTCGTCGTCGCAGTCGTCTCCCCTCCTCTTCTCCAGGGACACGAGCACGTCACCCCACGGGCTGAAAGTGCCGCCGTAGATCAGCGGCACCTTGGGCTCCCAGCTGCTGGAGTTGGAGCTGCTCAGCGACGAGTCGCTCGAGTTCTGCGACAGCGACAGCGACGACAGGGAGAGGCCGGAGCCGCTCCGCCGGACGCCGCCGCCCAGCCCCGGCGGGCATACAAGCATCCTCTGCAGGTACTTGCTCGCGTGGCTCATCGCTTGCAGCTGCAGCTTCCTGTCTATGCTGCCGTTCTTCCTGGCCGAGCCGTGGCGGCTGCGGCTTGGGCTCTTCTCGAAAGCATGCGTCTGCCTGCTGCTGTGGTGTGCCGTGGTGCTCAGCATTGTGAGAACTGCAGTCAAGAATAATGGCGGCTAGATGGAAGCTAATGTTCTTTGTCTGGAGGCAAGATGGGTTTTGAAATGTGTGTGGGGGAGGTGGGGGGTCTATTATAAGGCGAATATCCGGCAGCCAAGTCGTGGAAGTGTTTGAGGTGCCGTGTCCTTAGATAGTTTGGTGGGATATGAGCTTCAATGGTAGCTGCATGAAAGCTTCATCTGAATCTTATTAAAATGTAATGGCTCATAGATTTGGCATTTTGGTGAATCCAAAGTGTTAGTGGTTTGTGATTGGGGATGCATGGTGCATTGGTCCTGTACTTTCGTGGGCTGGTTTTCTCCTGCTCCTCCTTGTCACTCATAGCCCTTTGGGTAACTCATCAGAGGATAATCTGGTGTTTATTGATAAAATAATTTGATGTGCATGATATATTTCCCGAGCCTACTAACCATTTACAAGTCTTCGGGCCACCAAGCCATTGGCGAGGAGTCATGGATGACTAGCCAAGTGCAAATCTCGTTCCAAATCCGGGTGGTGAACCTACGTTGGAATAGAAGGTGAGGAGAATATTCTTACACATGCTTGCAGAGAGGGCAAAGGCCACCCTGCTGATGCAACCGATCAATCGTCCACACACGATTTTGGAGGAATAACCAAGCAAAGAATTTGCATTTCGGCGGAGCCCACATCTTCCAAATCGTAGCAGTCATAGCCTTATAAGACTAAAGGTGAACCCAGCAAATTGCACCATGTCCTCTAAGGACGCTGTATATTCGCCTCTGGAGGCGAGTTTTCAAGTTATTGTGGCATATCTATCTTAGCTGAGTGTAATACCAGAAATCATCTCCCAAAGGGATATGAACTCCTGGATATGAGCCAAGGTTAGCCCCTGCTGGATATCGATCTGATGGACCCAAAAATTGTTGTCAAGAGCCTTGTTGAGCAAGCACGCCTTCTTTTCTTGATATCTCGAATATCTTAGGCGCAACGTCTTTGGGTTGAAGGCCATTTAGCCACGGAGATTCCTAGAATTGATCATTTTTACCATCTCCGATGGACACATGCGTGACCGCCACAAAACGATCTCTGTCACTTTACACTTTGATGTTGCCGCCTTTTGGAACATCTGAAAAGAATTAACTGGGGTGGTAATTTCACATGTAAATACAGAATTGCCAATATTTGCAAGCATATGATTTTCACATTACTATATTTTTCCTTTTTGTCCTTCACCCGGGCTATAGTCTGGTAACTTTGCTGATTTGCAAATAACCAAATCGGTGTCTTGAAAAATACAGTAGAAGGCAGGGAACGTTGAGAGCCAGGTATCTTCTTGCCAGGTTTGGTGAAACATCCAGACGATTCAAAGATTACATGTGGCTACCTTCCCTCTGCTTCTCTTTTTCATTGCTCACCTTTCCCGTAGTTCTACTTGGACGAGAGATCCATCGCCAACTGCAATACTCTTTCCAACAGACAGTTCCCTGTTATTTTAGTCACCAACAATTGGAGGTAGTTTAAGCATAGTACATTTGCTACAGTTCTTCCTGAATTGCAAGGCTAATATCATCCTGCTTTTCTTTGTCACCGAACAGCCTTTTTGGTGGTTATTAATTTCGTAGACATCGTAACAAACACCTGCCTAGTTTATGGATCATGCAAATACTAGAGCCTCTTGATAGTTTAGCCACTAGAAAATAGTGATGGTTTAAACATCAGCTGCATCGTAGATTTGTTTCATTTGGACATCCAGCATGTGTTCGGCTCCGTGGCCAATATGATCCCACTTGTCTTTGTCATAGATCACCCGCTCATTTTTGTTGTTCTGTTAAAAGCCAAATCATTTCTGTAATTTCAAGTTGCCCACAACAAAGCACATACTCCGACACGAATGTGTCTAGCTGTTTCGGACTTTATCCCAACAAGCCACGTTCCAAATAACGTACTGACCGAATTCGAAGTAATGTTAAAGGCAATATGCACCACGTGCCACAACACTCTTGCCAACGGGCAGTCAAAGAAGAGGTGCTTGATAGTTTCGTCCCGATCACAAAAAATACACCTAGTAGATCCTGTCCAGTTGCGCTTAACCAAATTATCCTTTGTTAAAATGACTTGTTTATGTACAAACCACATAAACACTTTAATTTTCAAAGGAACTTTGACTTTCCAAACCTCTTTGGAACTAGGAATGACACTAGAGTTAATGACATCGATATACATCGACTTAACTATGAACTCTCCAGACCTAGTAAGCTTCCAACACAACTGATCGGGCTGATGAGATAGCTGAACCTCCATCAGTCTTCTCAGCAAATGAAGCCATGCTTACCACCGTTCACCAATAAGCGCCCTCCTAAACTGAATATTAAGGGAAATGGATTGCATAGTTGTTGCAACAAGAGCATCACGTCGTTGAACAATATGATACAGGGACGGATACTGAAGCTCCAACAGCGTTTCACCAAGCCAGATATCCTCCCAGAAGCGAGTGGTGTTTCCATTGCCGACTATAAACTTTGTTCTATTAAAGAAGACATCTTTGACTCTCATAAGCCCCTTCCAAAACGGTGAGTCCGACGGTCTCATTGTCGCCTGGGACAACATCTTGGACTGCAGATACTTAGTACGTAGAATTTGTGCCCACGTGGCTTCAGTCTCAACTGATAGTTTATACAACCACTTACTAAGAAGACACATGTTCTTGACTTCAAGATTCTCAATACCAAGGCCCTCCTGGTCCTTTGGTCTACAGATGATATCCCATTTGGTGAGTCGATATTTTCTCTTTAGATCATCACTCTGCCAGAAGAACCGGGATCGATAGAAGTCCAGCCTTTTCCTAACACCATGGGACTTCGAAGAAAGATAAAAGAAACATAGGCATACTCGTGAGAACCGAATTAATAAGAATCAGCCGGCCTCCATATGACATGAGTTTGCCCTTCCAGCAACTCAGTTTCTTCTCAAACCGGTCCTCGATGCATTTCCATTCTCTGTTTGTCAGCTTACGATGGTGAATGGGTGTACCTAAGTAGGTGAAAGGTAATGCCCCCAATTCGCATCTAAACAATTGCCTATAAGCCTCCTGTTCCTCATTGGCTCTACCAAAGCAGAACAATTCGCTTTTATGAAAATTGATCTTTAATCCGGTTAATTGTTCAAATAAGCATACCACCAGCTTCATATTTCTCGCTTTTGCCAAGTCGTGCTCCATGAAGATGATTGTATCATCAGCGTACTGCAGGATGGACACACCACCATCAACTAGATGAGGCACCAAGCCACCCACCTGACCGGCCTCCTTTGCCCTTCCTATCAGAATTGCCAACATGTCAACCACAATGTTGAACAAAATAGGAGACATTGGATCACCTTGTCTGAGGCCCTTGTGTGTCTGGAAATAATGACCTATGTCATCATTCACTTTAAATCCAACACTCCCTTTTTGCGTGAAAGATTCTACCTGGCGTTGCCAAGCCTCATCAAAACCCTTCATGCGTAAGGCCTGTTGAAGGAAAGGCCATTTGACTTTATCGTATGCTTTCTCGAAATCCACCTTGAAAACAACTCCATCAAGTTTTTTCATGTGAATCTCATGGAGCGTTTCATGCAGGACCACAACCCCTTCGAGGATGTCCCTGTCCGGCATGAAAGCAGTTTGGGTAGGCTGCACCACAGCATGTGCGATCTGTATGAGCCTATTAGTCCCGACCTTGGTAAATATTTTGAAACTAACATTAAGAAGACAAATGGGCCTGAATTGCTCAATTCTCACAGCCTCTGTTTTCTTCGGAAGCAGGGTTATCATTCCAAAGTTCAGTTGAAAAAGCTGAAGATGTCCAGAGAAAAGGTCATTGAACAAAGGTAACAGATCCCCCTTAACAACATGCCAGCACTTCTTATAAAATTCAGCCGGAAAACCATCCGGCCCAGGAGCCTTATTATTTTTCATCTGTGAAATGGCCTCAAATACTTCTTTCTCAGTAAAAGGAGCAGCCAAAATATCATTCTCCACTGCAGTTAGTTGAGGAACATCCTCAATCCTGGACTCATCCAGAGACACACAGTTATCCTCTGGAGGTCCAAACAACTGCTTGTAATACTCGGTAATGTATAATCTTAGTTGCTCCTGACCTAAAATCGTTCCTTCATCTTGTTCAAGCTGAAAGATCCTCTTCTTTCTGTGTTTACCATTAGCGATCATGTGAAAGAATTGAGTGTTTGCGTCCCCCTGGACTACTCGTCGGACCTTGGCCCGCAACGCCTACTTCAATTCCTCTTCACGAAGAAGCTCTTTCAGTCTCATCTCCACGTCAACTTTGGCATGAAGCTCCAAGGCCGGCAGAACCGTGGTTTATGCTTTTACATCTAAGGACTGAATAAGGGATAGGAGCCGTTCCTTTTCGACCTTATAAATCCCGCTAAGATGCTTAGCCCACCCACGCAGGAAACTTCTCAAGTGCTTGATCTTATTATGCCAGTGCTCAAGCGCAGTCCTACCTCCTGCCTCCTTAGCCATTCTCTGGCCACGATATCGAAGAAGCCGTCTCGTTCAAACCAAGCAAGCTTGAACGAAAACGATTTTTTGTTTCCCAAGTGGGTGGCCTCCCCAGAGTCCAGAAATAAAGGTGTGTGGTTAGAAATTCCATGGGATAGAGCCTGAACTGTTACAAAGGGAAACTTCTGTTCCCATTCGACGCTAGCCAACACTTGATCCAACTTTTCAAACATCGGATTTGGCAACGCGTTAGCCCAGGTGAATTTTCTTCCCGAAAGCTCAATCTCTCTCAGATCCAAGCTTTCAATGATAGTATTAAACATGAACGACCATCTGCCGTCAAAGTTATCATTGTTCTTCTCCTCACCCCTTCTAATGATGTTGAAATCACCTCCCACCAGGATAGGAAGCTGCTCAGAGCCGCAAATCCTAACTAGATCAGCCAAGAACTCGGGTTTGAGTTCGGGCTGTGCGGCACCATAAACCGCCACCAGAGCCCAATTGAACCCATCAGCCTTCGACCGCACCCGAAACTTAACTGAGAAATCACCCATAACTACATTGCGAACCTCGAGCAAATCGCACCTAACTCCGAGTAAGATCCCACTCGATCTCCCTCTCGGTGGCAGATAGTGCCGGTCAAAATCAATACCTCCTGACAAAGTATTAAGAAATTGTGGTGCAAAATTATCTCTACCAGTTTCCGACAAAGCAATAAAATCTAACCTATTCTCGAGAGACACCTCTGCAAGAAACCTTCTTTTAGCCAAGTCTTTCAGACCTCTGCTATTCCAAAAGATTCCTTTCATAATTCATCATGGAATTTTTTTTGCCGTACGGATCCTAGCACTCCTACGCACTGCGGACACCGGGTAAACCTTCTGCTTCCATTAGCGTTTAGAAATGTTCTGACTCTCCAGCCGGTCCTCACAACCAGTCTCAGAAGGTCTAACCACGACATTCTCAGAAGTATCATCCTCCCCCTCTGACTCAGGTAGTGGAGGTATAAGATCCACACAAAAATTATCGAGCACCCTGACCCCCAAAGCATCAAAGTCGGAATCACTCATGGGCTTAACCGCTGTTAAGTTTCGAATCATCTCTAAAGCCCAGTCGGCCTCTAAATCCAGGAGATCAGTAACATAATTTGAAATTTCAATTATTACTACCTAGTGAAACTCCTAATTGATTTGCATTATTAATAATCTCATTATCAGAAAAATGCAAAATGGAATTAGAGGTATTAACCGACATACCGGTAGTGACCTGAACATCACGAAGCTTGGCCGCCCTCATGGCGCACCTCTGCTGAATGTCGTCAACCTCCGGATGATTCTGGAGACGGCAGCTCAACCGTCGTCCCTCAGAAACCGGATCCGGAATCCCACCAAATGCAATAACCTCCTCCCGAGGATACGGCAGCGCACCGGGGGAGGGGAGTGCATGGGCCACCTGCCCGAACTCCCCACCCAGAACTGGAGTGGCGGCCACCTTAGGCGCCCAAGTGAAGATGGCACCGAGGCCACCTGCCCCGCGCCCCCTCCCGACGGCGAAGCCGCCACCTGCGGCTCCGACAACGCGATGGGAGAAGAGGATTCCGAGGCCACCTGCCCCGAACCCCCTCCCAAAGGTAAGACCGGCACCGCCGTGACCTCGTCCACCACGGCAGGAGAATAGGACACGGGGGCCACCTGCCCCGAGCCCTCCTCAAAAAATGGCTCCGCCCCATGCAGCACCTGCACCTCGATAGGAGAAGAGAGAACTGAGACCGCCTGCCCCGGGTCCCCTCCCGTAGAAAAAACCTCCACCACCGGAGCCTCATCCCGAGGAGAGACAACGTGTTGAGCACGTGAGGGAGTGGCCGCCTGCCTAACCTCCTCCTCCTCACCCCTGACCGAGATCAGCGAGGCCCCAGGATTGGGGCTCATAACATCCTCAAAAACCAAAGCAGGCAGCGCGAGCTCAAAAGCCTCGTCAGACTCCACCCGATCACTCCAAAGTCTCGGGGGTGCAGAAGCAGGCTCGAAAGATCCAAATCTCAGAGAAGTCGTAGGCACCGAGGAGGGTGGAACCGTCCCATCCCCTGTCGTCGGAGCCACGGACCCCGGTCCCTTGGACAACTCTCGTCCAATATCATCGGCCGGTGTCTCCTTCACTCCCGCGATGTCATCTCCCTCGTGCATATCCACATCAGTCCCGTTGGCCGCCTCGGCGAACAGGCTCTCATCCTCAAACTCAATCATAAGGCTATAAATCTGGCCATGGTATGTCCACTTGATGACCTTAGGCACGTACTCAATGTCCAAAATACTAATCATAAGACGAGCTACCCCGTGAGCTCTGGTGAAAGCCATATCCACCCTCTCAGTCTTCCCCACCATAATGCCCAAGCTAGCCACGACCCTAGCATCCTGCATTGGCTTCAAGGGAGCCCCGGAGAAACGCAGCCACACTTGAGTAAGCGGCTTACCCTGAGGCTCCACCTACTTCCACTCATGGAACTCGAGAATACAACCTATAGCCGACACTTTACACATCCCAAAACTTCGAAGCCTCTGCAAATCGTCCACCGAAGGGAACTCGACCCTAAACAACTTATCCGCGAGACTGACGAGCTCCCACTGGAAGTCCCTAGGGGCTAACTCCCGGAGCCTCTGCACAATCTGCACCTCAGAGACCTCTCCGTTGGTCACTTTGACAATCCCTGTGGTCATGCTCTGGGTCTCGTCAGGAACCTCCCTCTCAATAGGAGACTCAAAGAACGTGAGCTCAGCACAATAGACTCCATACATCATAAGAGACGGTGCCTGATCTCGCAGAAGCGGACATTCCCCCGAGTCATGTGCCGGCTTGCCACAAGTATCACATAACTCAGCCATGCACTCAACAATGAAATGGCCCTTCTCGCCACAACGATAGCATAACATCTTCTCCTTCTTGCGCGCCCACTTGGACGCCCTATCTGAATCAGCCCTGTCTGACACCTCCACGGACACATTACCTATAGTCTCAGTCTCAGGAACCTCAACATTAGCGAGAGCCGTCACTACTTCCATAGCCTGGCCGGACAACACCTGCTCCTCGACCGCCCCGCCAGCGGTCGTCTGCTCGACAACACTGGTCGGAGGAGGTTGTCGTGGACGGAACCGGACACCTCTACCGCCTCGACCACCACGATGACCGCGGAAACCACCCCGCTGCCGATATCCCGGGCCAGATGCCCCCTCAACAAAACCACCCGTAGGACCTAGAAACGGCCTCTCTGCCGAACCGTCGCTCTGCCAAGCATATCCATGACCTCCACCCATGGACAAAGAGCCTCGGTGTTGACCAACTCCATAAGCATTGAAACCGTCATCTCCCCATTGACCTCGAGGCACAGCCGAAGCACCTCCAACGGTGCTGGTTTGCGGCGGCGGTACCTGCGGCAACACCGGCGAATGCCGATTCTGCGACGGCCAGGTGACGACGTGAGGTGGCTGGGCCGCCCGAGGCTGACCCGTCGTCCCCCTGGCATGTTGGTTTTGGCCAAGTGATTAGTTTGTTGACCTAACTTTTGGTCCTTGTAACTTTCCGGCTGTCTTCGACAAGGTCAGATCGGCTCTAGTATCTGAGCGGCCGCAGCACTGCGTCGGCGGTTCGTTCTGATGACAGCAGCGGTCATTCGGTGATCCAGGGACCTTGATGTTGTTTTTATTATGTTTGGGGTGCTTCGTACTTCTGATAAACCTTTATAATACATTGATTTATTTTCACAAAAAACTTGTGTCCTTCATTTATTTAGTCAAAATCATAAAACATATATTGCCCTTTTTTTTAGCTGATTGATTTTAGTTTGCTCAACAGACTACAGCGGACTGGAGAGGATTCCCTTTCTGGTGAACTTAGCAAGTCAGGGCTTAGGACATATATTAACTTGGTCAAATGAAAGAGTTTCATGAGTAGGTGATGCGGACTTCGCCATCCCTTAAAGGAAAAGACTTACCCCATTTAGTATCCAAACTTCTTTTCTTCTTGATTTGATTTTTCTGCCAACCTTATTGCACTTAATAAGTATTTTTGACAGGGTTATTGTACTACGAATTAACTAAATTGTAATATTCACTTGTCTGATATCCTCTTCTTCCACTGTATAAGAAACCAATTGCGTCGTAAAAGGATACGTATTATTTTGACTGTTATTAAGTTGCAGCCGACAAAGCCACTCTGCCCCGGCGTTGCTGATCGCTTGTAGCTGCAGTTTCCTGTCTATGCTGCCGTTCGTCCTGGCAGAGCCGTGGTGGCTGTGTAGTGCCATGGTGCTCAACATTGTGAGAGCGGTGGCTAGATGCAAAGCTAATGTTTCTTTTTCTGTAGGCAAGATGCGTTTTGAAATGTGTGTGCGTCGGTGGTGGGGGGGTCTATTATGAGGAAGAGATGCCTGCCGTGGTGGCTGCAGCTGAGGCGTCGAATAGTTTGAGGTGCTGCGTCCTTAGAACGTTTGGTGGGATATGGGCTTCAGTGGTAGCTGCATGAAAGCTTCGTCTGGATCTTATTAAAATGTAATGGCTCTCATGCCTTTGGTATTTTAGTGAATCGAAAGTGATAGTGGTTTGAGCTTGGGGATACGTGGTGCATTGGTCCTGAGATTTCTTTGCTGGTCTCCTGCTCCTCCTTGTCACTGATAGCCTTTTGGGTAACTCAGTAGAGGATAATCTGCGGTGTTATTATTGATAAAAGAACGTTTGATGGTTCAAATGTAGGCTCGGCAGTTTTACATGATATATTTCCAGAGTCTGCTAACTGCTTACAAGTAAAATCCCCAATTTCACTTTAGACTTGGATGTCGCCGCCTTTTGTAATGTCTCAAAAACTATTAACTAGGAGGTAATTTCACAAGTTAATGCAGAATTGTCAGTGCTTGCAAGCATAGGATATCCCTTCTTGCTCTTTGAATCCATGGTTGATTTTCTGTCTTCTTCTTTTCTTGTCTTTCGCCCGGGCCATAGTCGGGTAACTTTGCTGATTTGCAAATAGCTTGTTGAAAAATAGAAGGCATGGAACATTGAGAGTCATGTATATTCTTCACAGGTTTGGTGAATGATCCAGATGATTCAAAGATTACATGTGGCTAGCTTCACTCTGCTTTTCTTTTTCATTATTCACCTTTCCCGCAGTTCTACTTGGATGAGAGATCCTGAGCTAACTGCAATACTCTTTCCAACAGATTGTACCCTGTTATTTTAGTCACCAAGAATAGGAGGTAGTTCAAGCATAGGACATTTGGTACATTCTTCCTGCTTCGTATGGCTGTTATCATCCTACTTTTCTTTGTCACCAATCAGACTTTTAGGTGGTTAATTTCATGGACATCATAAAAAAAACACTTGCCTAGTTTATGGATCATGCAAAACTAGAGCCTCTTGATAGTTTAGCCACTAGAAAATACTGATGGTTTAAACCTCAACTACCTGATAGATTTGCTTCATTTGAATATCAACTTTGCATCGGCAGCATGTGTTCGGCTCCAATGCCCATGTTATCACACTCGTCTTTGTCATAGATCACTCGCCCATATGTACAAATTTCCAATAACATTGGATAGTTCCTACGAGAGGGCGATGCCAGCACTGAATTCTTCTACAGGCACGCGAGGCAAACACCGCGGAAGAATATGATTACCACCCTAAGAAAGGACGGGCAACTGATCACGGGCCATGATCAAATGGCTGTTGAAGTGGATGCCTACTATGAGAACTTGTTGGGTCATGTGGAGGCTCGAGGCGCAACCCTGCGGCTTCAGGACCTGGGGCTGCCGACGCGGGATTTATCTCACCTGGAGCTGCCATTCACGGAAGAGGGGGTGGAAAAGGTGGTTAAGTCCTTGCCACCGGACAAGTCGCCGGGTCCGGATGGCTTCACCAACAGGTTCTTCGCTAGCTGCTAGAGCATCATAAAGTTGGACTTAATGAGGGCTTTGGATGTGTTTTATCGTGGTGACACTCGGGGCATGCCTGCCATCAACAAAGCCCTAGTTTCTTTGCTGCCAAAGTTTGATGGCGCGGATGAGCTGCGTGATTTTAGACCGGCCAGCATGGTTCACGGAGTCATTAAGATTTTTGACAAAATACTGGCAACCAGGTTGGTGGATGACCTCCCGTTCTTGGTTGGCAAACACCAAAGTGCCTTTGTCAAGGGAAGGTATTTGCATGATAACTTCATGCTAGTGCAAGGAACTGCCCGACGCCTCCACGCTCTGCGAGATCCCGCGGTGCTCCTCAAGTTGGACATCTCAAAAGCATTTGATTCTGTTAAGTGGCCGTTCTTGTTGGAGGTTATGCATACTATGGGCTTTGGCCGAAGGTAGATAGGATGGATTTGCGGATTGCTTGCTACTTCATCCACGCGGATCATGCTAAATGGGGTGCCGGGTATGCCCATCTACAACAAATGTGGTCTACGGCAAGGCAACCCGATTTCACCCATGCTCCTCCTGCTGGTCATGGAGCCGCTGCACCGCCTCTTTCAGCGTGCTTCAGAGATGCAACTGCTCACGCCTTTAGCTCCTTCAGGCCTGCGGACTAGAATCTCCATGTTTGCGGACGACGTCATGCTCTTCCTCAAGCCCCATCGGACGGACCTGCGGGCATGCTCTTTGATCCTAGACATTTTTACTACTGCCTCGGGCTCCGCGTCAATCTGACGAAAAGCGCGGCGCTCCCGATCAGATGCTCGCAGGCCCAGATGGATATGGTCACCAACATCCTTCACTGCTCCATTGGGAGGTTCCTGATGAGGTACCTAGGCCTCCCGTTGACCATCCGCCGGCAGTCTGCGGCGCAGTTCCAAGGACTTGTCGATCACATCGCGGCAAGCCTGCCCACATGGCGTGCATCAGCTCTGCCGAAGAGCGGCCGGCTGCTCCTCGTCAAGTCTGTCCTGTCGACGATGCCAATCCATGCGATGTTGGCGTTCGAGCTTCCGGCCAAGACGATAAAGGCTATCAACAAAATCCTACGAGGTTTCCTCTGGTGTGGCAAAACCGAAGCGAATGGGAGCAACTGTGCGGTGGCATGGCCGGTGGTTTGTACCCCTAGGTGGGCTGGTGGCCTGGGCGTGCCGGATATACAGTGGATGAACACGGCCATGCAGGCCAGGTGGCCGTGGCTAGCTCGGACCGACAGCTCGAGGCCATGGAGCGAGTTCACGATGCCAATACCTAAAGAAGCTACACATTTATGCAATGCGGCAATGCACACGACGATTGGTGATGGCAGGGATGCTTTGTTTTGGGAGGACAGGTGGCTGGATGGCCTTAGGATCGAGGAAATTGCCCCAAACATCCACTCCCGCATCCCTAAGTGCAGCCGGAAGCGGCTTCATGTCAATGAGGCGATAACAAGCGGATCCTGGGCACACGAGGTTGGCCCTGACATGGACGGGCCAGCGATTAGGGAATTCATGGAGTTGTGGACTCGTGTTGACGCGGTGCAACTCCGGGAGGGAGTGCGGGATGCGATCACCTGGGCATGGGAGCGCAATGGGAGGTATTCTGCCCGCTCAGCGTATGCGGACAAGTTCATGGGTCGAGAGGTAGTCCCGACGGTCACGGTGACATGGAAGAACCGTGCCCCCCTGCAATGCCGTTTCTTCCTATGGCTTGCTGTTCGCAACTGATGCTGGACCTCCGATCGTTTGGCCAGGAGGGGCCTGCCGCACCAGGACACTTGCCCACTTTGCGGCCAGGAGGAGGAAATGATGAACCATATCATGCTACAATGTGCTTTCTCCAGAGGGTTCTGGTTCCAGATTTGCACGGCGTTGGGCAAGCCAGGATGGACCCCCGCACCTGATGACACACTGCCGGACTGGCTGCTCAACAAGGCTATTGAAGGAACACCGGATAAGGACGCGAGAACTATCATCATCCTTGCTCTTTGGGAGCTATGGAAACATCGTAACGGGATCGTTTTCGATGGAGATTCCCCTTCGCTTGCTAGACTAGTTCGTAGGTACCTTACTGAGGGTAGAATCTGGAGGACGGCGGGCCTCATAAGGACGGACATGGATCCCTTCTTTAAGCGGATTCACATGTGGGCAATGGACGAGACGTAGAGCTAGTCTAGGGTACGGTGGCGAGGGTGCTTTGTAGCGCCCTCGGTGGTGTTGGTGTGTTGTAACAACCCTGGTGGAGGGTCCCTGTACCCCTTTCTTCTTTAATACAAGATACACATGCTATGCGTATTCGAGGAAAAAAAACATCCCTCAACTTTCAAGGAAGAAAAAAGCAGTTACTCCCCGTATTTCCAAGGTAGATCCGAGGCTTGAATCCTGGCAGGCTCCCATTTGATTACAATTTTATCACTATGCCAAAAGATATCACGATTGAGTTTGACCTCTTTTAGGGTACCCTAAATAGAATATGGACCGTTCATTCATTTTAAACCAATGGGTAAGTTAACAGGCAAAGGAGTACCATAATCAAATGTTAGATAGAATTGTAATCTTGGATAGCCTCACGATAAAAAGTAAGCTTGCAAGCTAGATAAAAGGTGGTCCAAAGCTCGAGATACTCGAATAAATGTTGCCTGGTCAAATATTCGGTTAACTTGATCCGCATAATCCACACATTCTCAGTAAGGGTCTAGCGAACATTCACCTCTTCCTTCCAGAGGTCTCATATACAAGGGGGCAATGTCTTTTGGCCTCGAGGCCAAGAATGGCGCCTTGGCCCCATTGTAAATGGTGATGGAGTAGAATAGCTCCATATCCATGGCATCACAAGGGTTGCCCATGCTAATCCACAAATTCCTCGGGTCGGTCCACTGAAGCCATGGCCATCGCAGCCGCAACGCCCTAGAGAATTCTTTGAGATGGAGCACAACGAGTCCCCCTAGATGGGTGGGGTGGCAAACAGATTCCTATTAACCTTGCACTTCACTCATGAGGTCTTATCCGCCGCCAACCAAAGGAAATCCCGCTCCACCATCTTAATGCTATTGAGAACTCCTGCTGGGAAGGCGAGAGGGGTGATGTGATATATTGCCTGCAAGGTGGGGACAGACTTGATCAAAGCACTTCGACCAATTGTAGTAATGTTCCTCCCCTATCAGGCTGGGAGCTTTGTCACAATCTTGCCCTCGAGTGATTGGAAGTACACTCTCTTGAGTTGGCATAGTGAGAGAGGGAGGCCTTGTAATCGCCTCCATCACAATCCATTACAGTCTTACTATTTGAACAGTCTTACTCATACTATTTGAACAGTCTTACTCATGATTTTTCAAGAACAATTGCTTGTATGTTGTATTACCTTCACTTCAATGGTACTTAATATTTGTAAGATTCAAAATGTATGCCAACGTTCTGGCGAAACGTTGATTCATTTTCGTTTCACCAAATTTCCGGCGCTCAATATTTCTAATTTTTAGCACTCAAATTTTTTGGTCCATTTACAGTTTTAAGGCTTATTTTATTGTTTTACTAATCATGCTACTATTTAAATTATGCCATGAACTATGTGTTTTCTTCATGTTTCTTTGAAAATGTGTTTTCTTCATATTTCTTAAGCATTTTTTTCATCATTTTCATTATGATTTATGTTTAATTTGTCAACCTGAATGTAGCAAATGGACCGCGTGTGCACCACTTGTGGCGACAACAGGGTAGGTGTGTGCGAGAAGGTGGTTATAAAATCGGAGGACATCTATGTAAAGCTTTCCGAGAACTTTCGGTCAAGGACGGTATGTTTTAATTCAACATGTTGTAGCTAATGAGTTGCTCACATATATAGTTCCTGGAGAAGGTGAATGTGGCCATCAATGAGGAGCTCACATTTGAGGTCAAGTTGCATGTTAAAAAATGACACATACTTCAATGTTCTTGTCACCGATGACGCAGACCGAACCTTTTTCGGTTGCCCTCGTCGCAGAGACCTTGCAGCAGCCTACAAGATGGAAGCTGGGAAGACGGTCTTGATGTTTCTTCGCGAACCTGATGACAACATCATGGTGGTCTACAACTCCCCCGACTCACCATAGTTCTCGGTGCTGATCCCGAGTTCGTAGGCATGCTAGCTATATGGTATTAATACTTCGTTGGACATGTTATATTGTATTATTTTTATGTTGAAGTATTAAAATTAGGGAAAAGTATATTTTTCGTCCCTGAACTCTCTCGAAAGTATAGAAATGGTACCTCAACTCCAAAATGGGTAAATCTTAGTCCCTCAACTTCTCAAACCGGATTACTTTAGTCCCTTGACTCAACAAAAGCGGTTTTTGTGCTGACTTTGCATGGTTTTGACCGGTCATCGCCCATGTGTGCCAATCTTCTTCTTCCTCTTCTCATTTTAACTCGGCAGGCATTTCATCGAGTAGTTTGCGTGCACAGAGCACCAAGAGAAGACGTAGGCATGGAGCGGGTGTGGCTCGCGGCGGCACACACAGAGGGTGCAGGCCTCCAGGGAGCTGCGCCATGGTGATGCTCCCGGGACCAGCAGGGCTGAGGCGGGGCTGTGCTTGCGGCTAGCCGTCCATGGTTACCTTGACTAACTAGCGACACCATCACCACCACGTTCAGCGCCCAAAAGACTGCAAGGTAAAGACAACAGAGAGCACGACGCAGCGGTGTACATCGACAACATTGACCCGCGCGGCATAGAGCGCTCAACGCCGGTGGTGACGCGGCTACGTTGAGTCGTCCAACCAGGACCGCCTGCGCCTATCGGCATCATCGTCCCCGAACGACGAGGGAAGACGAAGAGAGCAGCTACTCCAATACCTGCTCGGGCTCAAGAACTTCGCCGCTGTCGCCACTGCTCCGCCGAGCGCCAACCAACCATCATGTCAAGGCACAACAGTGGGTGAGAGAAGACTCCACGGTGTCGAGGTCGACAAGGGCCATGAGGCGGCGTACACCTGGGCGTCGCGCATGGCGGAGAGCACGTCGAGGATGCCGGAGCTCTGCGCGCTGGTGCTCTGTGCCGACACCTCATCTTGTCGCTCTGTGCGCGGCTCCTGGGAGCTCGCATCGACGTGACCAGCTCGCAGCGCTCGTGACATGCCTTATGCGAGGACGACGACCGTGGCAACGTCGACAGAGCAAAGCTCAACATCCAACGGTGCCCACGGACAAGCGAGCGCCCAACCAACGCTCTGTTGTCTCTGTCCTGTTCCACGACCTGCAACATGCATGTGATGGATGTGACGTGAACTGGACAACGCGGAGACATCGACGGCGCCGTTGCTGGCAATGGCAGAGGCATTCCATGAGCACTTAGCTGTGTTACGATTTCACTTATGTTGAGGCCAAGCCACCATGTGCCTCCGTGCTGCTAGCCGTGATAGCCGCAGCTCTTTGGCCGCCTGCACCCTCTGCTTGTGCCGCCGCGAGCCAAACAAGGTCGATGGCTACCTCCTTCTCTTGTTGCTCAACCCTCGCCAACTGCTCGATGAAACACTCAGCTAAATTAAAACGGGAAGGACGAAGAAGATTACCACATGGGCCATCAGTGGTCAAAACCATGCCAAGTCAGCATTAAAACCACTTTGATGAGTCAAGGGACTAAAGTAATCCGGTTTGAGAAGTTGAGGGACTAAGATTTGCTGGTTTTGAAGTTGAGGGACAATTTTTATACTTTCAATAAAGTTCAAGGACGAAAAATATACTTTTTCCTTAAAATTAAGAGTGTTGTTAAACTTAAATGTTACTGTTGTTGTTATTGTTATTGTTAAATTGTGTTATATAATACTACCCTATAAGATATTAATATTACTATTAAACTGAAAAATGCTGCCATGGCGGTATTTTTGGTTAATTTTTGCTACGATGGCAACGAAAAATAATGTCATCGTAGTGTTATTTTTTTGGCCTGGGTTACGCTATCAGTGGCGACCGAGTATAAGAGCCCACCACTCACTAACATTACTAGTGGTTAGAGATCAATGGCGGGCACCCTCCATTGCCACGGCTCGCCACCCATTTTCACTTTAGTAAGTTATTCTTGGTAGCATGGACTATTTTCAACCAATTTAGATGGCGAGCTAATAATAGGCTAGGTGTATAATCATCGTAGCTTGTTTTTCGCTGGATGCGGCATCTTAGACTTTTATTTTTGCTTCATTTTGGCTTCTTTTATGAGCCATCGCTGGATCTCAGACTTTGTTTACGTACTTTCGTTCAATAAAATGGTTGCATGCATCATTCTCATGCAGAGGCCGGGGGCATTCCTCTTTTTAAAAAATGTGAGGGCTCCTCGAATGTTATTTGTAGCTGAAACTTTGCAAGATTATCGAAAGTTTGATCATGTTTGATGTCCCAAAAATTCTGCTTTTTTGAAAAAAAAATCAAATTATTTTAAATTTACTGTTCATAGAGGGTGTAGGGGCACCCGGGTGGACATATGCCTCATCTGATGGTGGATTTCAGCCAAGTGATCAGTTTGCAGATCTAACTTTTGTCATTCGTTTTCGAAAGAATAAAACATATCTTGTCCTTTTTGTTTTTAGTTGGCTGGTTTTAATTAGTTTGCTCAACAGACTACAGGGGACTGGAGAAAAGTCCCTTTCTGGTGAACTTATCAACTGAATATGTTTTTTCTTCAAGAGATCAGCAAGTCAGGGCTCAGGACATACATAAACCTGGTCAAATCAAGAGTTTCATGAGTCAGGTAAGGCGTGGAAGAGTTTGAGGTGCTGCGTCCTTAGATCGTTTGGTGGGATATGGGCTTCAGCGGTAGCTGCATGAAAGCTTCATCTGGATCTTATTAAAATGTAATGGCTCTCATGCCTTTGGTATTTTAGTGAATCGAAAGTGTAAGTGGTTTGAGCTTGGGGATACATGGTGCATTGGTCCTGGAATTTCGTGGCTACTTTTCTCCTACTCCTCCTTGTCACTGATAGCCTTTTGGGTAATTCACCAGAGGATAATCTGGTGTTTATTGATAAAACAATGTTGATGGTTCAAATGTAGACTCGGCATGTTTTTACATGGTAAATTTCCCGGGCCTACTACGTACTTGCAGGTAAAATAGCTAATTTCACTTTACACTTTGATGCTGCTGCCTTTTGGAATGTCTCGAAATTATTAATTAACTGGATGGTAATTTCACTAGTTAATACAAAATTGTCAATACTTGCAAGAATAGGATTTTCACTGTAGTATATGTTTCCTTTCTTTCTCTTTGAGTTCATGGTTAATTTTCTCCTTTTTTACTTTTACCCGGGCCATAGTATGGTAACTTTGCCGATTTGCTAATAGCCCTCCGTCCAGAAATAAATGTCGCTCAAACATATAGCACTGGACGGAGGTAGTAAATCGGTATCTTGAAACATATTGTAGAAGGCAGGGAATATTGAGAGTCATGTATAGTCTTCGCAGGTTTGGTGAATGATCCAGACGACTCAAAGATTACATGTGGCTATCTTCACTCTGCTCTTCTCTTTCATTGCTCGCCTTTCCGGTAGTTCTACTTGGATGAGAGATCAATACGCGTTTCAACAGATGGTACCCTGTTATTTTAGTCACCAACAATTGGAGGTAGTTTAAGCATAGGACATTTGCTGCATTGCTTCCTCGATTGTATGGCTAATTTCATCCTGCTTATCTTTGTCACCGATCAGACTTGTAGGTGGTTAATCTCATGGACATCCTAACAAACACCTGCCTAGTCTATGGATCATGCGAAATACTAGAGCCTCTCGATAGTTTAGCCACAGAAAATACCGATGGTTTAAACATCAACTGCATGATAGATTGCTTCATTTGGGCATCAACACTGCATCGCAACATGTGTTCGGCTACGTGGCCAGTGTTATCCCACTCGTCTTTGTCATAGATCACTCGCCCGTATGTTCAAATTTCCAGCAACACTGGCTAGTTTCGTCAAGTAACTAACGTGAGTGCTCTCGTTTGCCCACGCTCTCTGTAGTCTTTAGCTATACATGTTGCCTCATTAAGTGCACTTCAAATTGTAATTAGCTAGAGCGTTGTAGTACTAAGAAAACGTGTGGCAAGGGATGTCATCGTCGTCGTACGCAAGGTCGTTTCCACTGTATTCATCATCTCTGTCGGCACTCGCACCCATTAGTTGTCCTGGGCTAGAGCCAAGAGGGTTCCTCCAGCTAAAGCTAATATTTGCATGATATATTAGTTACAGTGAATTCGCAACAAAAACAATAGTTACAGTGCAGCGGCGCTCATGGCGGATGTGAATATTGGCGACACGGTAAGTCCGAGCGGGCTGGGCTCCGTGGACTCCGGAGCAACGGCCGGCAGGTGGCACACGATGTTGTGACGACGGCAGCGGCCCTGCATGCGCGTGGTAGAATTGGCGCCCGTTGTCTTTTCAAGAAAGAAAAAAAGGATTGGCGCCCGTCGGTGGTGCGGCCGCTATCGTCTGTGTCAGCAAACTTTTCGGCGCCGCTGGTGCGCTTCTGCTCGGACTAGCATCCATTAGGTACCCACTGAAATCATCGTCAAAAGATTTTGCACTCTCTATATCTTACTCCTAGCAGGAGCTTCGCTGTCTTGCCCTATAATAAGATCACTATGTGTTCATTTCTATTTCTTTTATTGGAATGGCAGATTCAGAAATCTCATCAGCTTCTTGTCTAGAAGTGTTAGGTATGTCTCTCGTCAAAAAATTATAGTATCCTTAGACTTCATTATGTAAGCAAACGTTATTATGGGCGTAGCCCAGAAAAACAAAGTGCATGATCAGTGGCGGAGCTTGCACAAAAACGCTGCGCGGGCTGGGCGGGCCACAATGTGAAGGATTACTACTAGATTGTATTCTACAACCCATGAGCTGGCTATAATAAATAATATATGAGAAACGCGAGAGCTGGCGGGCCATGGCCCATTCGGCCTTGCCTAAGCTCCGCCAGTGTGCATGATGTTTGGCCCAAGTTTATGATTTTGGAGTATTGCACATTGACCTTTTACAAGCAATGCGTGTGTGCATGTTTTAGAAATGAGGCGCTTGTCCGACTTTAGCGAATTAAAGCCTTTACAACGTTTACAACATGAATAGCAAAACAACTAAAAAGGTTCTATCACTAGTGAAAAACGGGGCTTTAGTCCAGGTTGGCAACGGCCTTTAGTCCTGAGTCACCAACCGGGCAGCGAAATTAGGACTTTAGGCCCTTACTCTTCAATCCTGGTTGGCCACAACCCAGGACTAAAGTCCCTCCACGTGGTTGCGGGCGCGCGCTGGGGGCTGGAGGACCTTTAGTCCCGGTTGGTGACACCAACCGGGACTAAGGTCCCTCCACGTGGCTGCGAGTTAGCGCCAGGGGCTGGAAGACCTTTAGTCCTGGTTGGTGACACCAACCAGGACTAAGGATTTTGTGTTGGGGTTTATGGTTTATTTTTCCTTTTTATTTTGTGTTTTTCATTCAATTCTTTTTTATTTCGGACATATTTTATGCTACTACATACTATACACGTTATGCATATATAATATAATTTCTCATACGACCATACATATATTCCATACTATATATAGGGTCGCGCTATTCGTCACCCTGGCTGAGGAATAGTTATTTTTCACCCCCTCTCTATTTTGACGTCAACGCACTGTATTTTTAGGTTTCGTAATCTTTGTCTTATTTCATATGTAAAAAGAGAACCTAAAAAGAAATACTCGCCGTAAAAAATATTTTATGTTACGTAAAGTAACGAACGTAAAAGCATACATAAAATGCGATATTTCTGGTCTTATAACCTATTTTTTTTGTTTACTTATACCAAATTTTACGTAGTGAATCAATATGAATGTAATTATTTATATTCCAAACATAATTTATTTATGAAGCGGTCGGAAGATTACCTCGGGTGAAGAATAACTTATTCTGCAACTGGGTGGTGAATATATATACAGTTTCTCCTATAATTTAGAGATCATTACATGTAGGCATTAGCGGTAATGCATTCTCCGCTTTCAGATACGGTAGGAGCTTCTCCCGCATGTCTTCCATCTTTAAAGGAGGAGGTCAATATAAATATATATTAGTTTAGCTGTCAAAAAAATATAAATATATTAGTTGTGTGTATATATATTAGATCATCATAAAAAAATTGTGAATAGTGTTTATGTACCTGAAGTTGTCTTACATCTCCGTGCCATTCGGTCGTCATGCGAGTGTTCTCGCAAACGTAGTATGCACATAAATGAAGGAAATATGTCCTAGAGGCAATAATAAAGTTGTTATTTTATATTTCCTTATTTCATGATAAATGCTTATTATTCATGCTAGAATTGTATTAACCGGAAATTTGATACATGTGTGGATACATAGACAAAATATTGTGTCCCTAGTAAGTCTCTACTAGACTAGCTCGTTGATCAAAGATGGTTAAGTTTTCTAACCATAGACATGTGTTATCATTTGATAAACGGGATCACATCATTAGAAGAATGGTGTGATGGACAAGACCCATTCGTTAGCTTAGCATAATGATCATTCAGTTTTATTGATATTGCTTTCTTCATGTCAAATACATATTCCTCCGACTATGAGATTATGCAACTCCCGGATACCGGAGGAATGCCTTGTGTGCTATCAAACGTCACAACGTAACTGGGTGATTATAAAGATTCTCTACAGGTACCTCCGAAGATTATAAAGATTAGGATTTATCACTCTGAATATCGGAGAGGTATCTCTGGGCCCTCTCGGTAATACACATCATAAGAAGCCTTGCAAGCAAAGTGACTAATGAGTTAGTTGCAGGATGATGTATTACGAAACGTGTAAAGAGACTTGCCGGTAACGAGATTGAACTAGGTATGAAGATACCGACGATCGAATCTCGGGCAAGTAACATACCGATGACAAAGGGAATAACGTATGTTGTCATAACGGTTCGGCCGATAAAGATCTTCCTAGAATATGTGGGAGCCAATATGAGCATCCAGTTTCCGCTATTGGTTATTGACCGGAGAGGTGTCTCGGTCATGTCTACATAGTTCTCGAACCCGTAGGGTCCGCACGCTTAACGTTCGATGTCGATATTGTATTATATGAGTATGTGATTTGGTGAAGGAATGTTTTTTGAAGTCTCAGATAAGATCACTGACATGACGAGGAGTCTCGAAGTGGTTGAGAAGTAAAGATTTGTATATACGACGATAGTATTCAGACACCGAAAGTGTTCCGGAAGGTACCGGGTACATATCGAAGTACCGGAGGGGTTACCAGAACCCCCGGGGAGAAGATATGGGCCATATGGGCCATAAGAGGGGAGCACACCAGCCCACAAGGGGTGGCCCCCCCCCCTAAGGCAGGATGCCGAATTGGAGAAGGAACAAGGAGGGTTCGTGTGACGCCCCCTATTCAATCGTACACTAATCATACACGCAAATGTGTACGATCAAGATCAGGGGCTCACAGGAAGATATCACAACACAACTCTAGACACAAATAAAATAATACAAGTTTTATATTACAAGCTACGGGCCTCGAGGGCTCGAATACAAGCTTGATACACAAGAGTCAGCGGAAGCAACAATATTGGAGTACAGACATAAGTTAAACAAGGATGCCTTAAGAAGGCTAACACAAAAGCAACAACGATCGAAGAGGCAAGGCCTCCTGCCTGGGACCTCCTAACTACTCCTGGTCGTCGGCGGTCTTCACGTAGCAGCATCCAGCGGCGGTGGCCTCTGGCTCCAGGGATCCACCATATGGTTGCATCAACCGGAAAGAAGAAAGAAGGGGGAAAAGGGGGGTAGCAAAGCAATCGTGAGTACTCATCCAAAGTACTCGCAAGCATCAGATCTATACTAAGTATGCACTGGTATCAAATGGAAGGTTTGTATATGTGGACTGAACTGCAGAATGCCAGAATAGGGGGGAAGACCTAGCTTATCGAAGACTAGCATCTTCACGCAGCTCCAAGCATCTTGCAACATGTAGAAGAGTAAAGAATAGCAGTTTATAATTAACAAGCATGTTGTAACATTAATGCCCAGAGATCCTTCCTCGACTCCCTCTGAGAAAGCAATCCCGGAGCCACATATCTCAAGTATCCATTTGTAGTTGTATAAGATCAGGATATAAGTCTGAACGTCCATTACAAGGGGGATCCTACAGGCAGTCGGCTCTGATACCAACTTTTGACGCCCCCGATTCAATCGTACACTAATCATACATGCAAATGTGTACGATCAAGATCAGGGACTCACGGGAAGATATCACAACACAACTCTAGACACAAATAAAATAATACAAGCTTTATATTACAAGCCAGGGGCCTCGAGGGCTCGAATACAAGCTCGATACACAAGAGTCAGCAGGAGCAACAATATCTGAGTACAGACATAAGTTAAACAAGGATGCCTTAAGAAGGCTAACACAAAAGCAACAACGATCGAAGAGGCAAGGCCTCCTGCCTGGGACCTCCTAACTACTCGTGGTCGTCGGCGGTCTTCACGTAGCAGCATCCAACGGCGGTGGCATTTGGCTCCAGGGATCCACCATCTGGTTGCATCAACCGGAAAGAAGAAAGAAGGGGGAAAAGGGGGGTAGCAAAGCAATTGTGAGTACTCATCCAAAGTACTTGCAAGCATCAGATCTATACTAAGTATGCACTGGTATCAAATGGAAGGTTTGTATATGTGGACTGAACTGCAGAATGCCAGAATAGGGGGAAGACCTAGCTTATCGAAGACTAGCATCTTCACGCAGCTCCGAGCATCTTGCAGCATGTAGAAGAGTAAAGAATAGCATTTTATAATTAACAAGCATGTTGTAACATTAATGCCCAAAGATCCTTCCTCGACTCCCTCCGAGAAAGCAATCCCGGAGCCACATATCTCAAGTATCCATTTGTAGTTGTATAAGATCAGGATATAAGTCTGAACGTCCATTACAATGGACACGGTATTAGAATATATAACTTCCCTGCAGGGGTGCACCACGTTACCCAACACGCTCGATCACTCTGGCTGAACACACCTTTATGGGGTCAATGCCCGCCCTTGAAAGATCAACACGTCGCAGCCCGACCTAGGCTCAGCAGAGAGGTCCCCGCCGGTCTACATCCTAAGCACTCAGGGGTCTGGGCCCATCGCCCGTTGCACTCCGGGTCGTTACGTGCAGGGCGATACAGGCCACCTCCCTGGGGCGCCGACCGGGCCGTGCTGCAATGTTGAACTGGACGTCTGACAAAGCTTCGGCTGATACCACGACGTCGAGTCCTATATCTATGCTCGCGTGGTGGTTAGTGTGTAAAGGCCAGAGGCCAACTCAGAACAAATACCCAAACCATAGTGTATTATTAGCTTGCGGAGACGAGCAGAGACTCGCGATCGAAAGTGACCCCGTCGCCCCATCTCGTGGACTTACGACAAGGGCTCAGAATGCCTGGTCGTGCCACGTCATTAACTTGCGGGTGCTCTCCGGGCCCGCCCGACTTTCACCAAGGTCTCAAGTAAAGTCAAGGTAACTATGTGTCCAGACATCAAGGGGAAAACCCTAGGAATCACCCCCGGAGGATTCCACTCAATGTAATCATCAAGGTGAACGTAAGAGGGACCACCCTCGAGGTTCACACTTGAGGTGTTGGACGACAGAGCCGTATCGGGAATGGTGAAAGAGGAAATCACCCTCGATGACCACGACCGAATAGCTACACTACAGAATTATTACCAGGAGTGCGTTATGAGGGATCACCCTCGGCACTCGATAGTAGCTCTGCAGAGTCGAGCAACAAAAGGGGCATGATGTGATGTGAGGTGTCAGGCTCTGGTCATCGATCACGTTGATCGAGTCGTCGAAGATGAAGCAGGGGCAACAAGGACAATGTGGGGGTCACTGATGGATCACTAACCAACCTATACTAAGCAGTTTAGGATAAGCAGGTAGGTAACAATAGCAGGTACAAAAGCAGGCTATGCATCAGAATAGGAGCAAACAATAACAGTAGAAAAATCTAATGCAAGCATGAGAGTATAGAATGGGCGATATCGGGATGATCAAAGGGGGAGCTTGCATGGTTGCTCAGACAAGAAGGAGGGTCGCCATCGACGTAGTCAATCACAGCGGCATCAGCTGCGGTCTCGGGGTCTACCGGAGAGAAGAGGGGGAAGAAATAGTAAATACATAGCAAGCAAGAGCATAACATGACAACAGGTAGAGCTAGACGTGTTCTAACGCGGTGCTACACAATACCGGCGAAGGGGGACAACATCCGGGAATGTTTTCCCGAAGTTTGGCATTTTCGGACAGGCGGACCGGAGGGGGAAAGTTGCATGTTCTCTAGGTTAGGGATGTGTGGCGAATGAACAGACCGCGCGTTCAAATTCGTCTCGTCGTTCTGAGCAACTTTCATGTACAAAGTTTTTCGATCCGGGTTACGGTTTATTTTCTATGAATTTTCAAAGTTTTAAACATTTTCTGAAATTAATATTAATTCGAAAATAATGGCTAAAATGCTAAGCACACCCTACACAGGGTACACAGGACTGTACCCAGTGGCTGACAGGTGGGCCAGGGGGGTACCCAGTTGACCAGTCAACTCTTGATTGGTCAACAGGGGGGTGGGGCCCTCTGTCATAGGCCCATTTGATTAGCCAGTTAGTTAATTAGACTAAGCAAGTAATTAGTTTAATTAAACCTAATTAATTAAGTTACTTAATTAATTAATTATTATTTTTATATACATTTTTAAAGCTCTTTTTTAAGAAAAGGAAGCCGGTGGGGCCTACTCGGCAGTGGCCCATAGGCCAAAACAGGCACTGGCTATCGGGCGCTGGGGCGGGGCATGGGCGCATGCCCGAACGCATGGGCGCGGCTGACGAAGGGCGCCGGGGTGCCGGCTAGGAGGAAGCGGGGCCGCGGCTGGGACTTGCGGCGGCCGGAGGCGGAAGGGGCCGTGGTGGCTGGAGTGGGCGGCGAGGGGCAGATGGCAGCAGCAGTAGTAGGCCACCAGAGCAGCAACATGGGACACATGCACAGCGGGCGCAGGGGTGGACGCGGCGCATCGGGACGGACCGAGGTAGTGGGGTGAGCGAGCGCGTGCGTTGGCTGCGGCCGGAGGTACGGAGCACGCAAGCGGGATCGGGTGCGGCTGCGGCCACAGGGGCCATGCCGGCGAGCTCGACCGCAGCGGCGGAAGCGCGAGTGCGTTGGGGGCGAGCTACAGCTGTGAGCAGAGGCCGGGGAGAGGGGGAGGAGGATTGAGGGCTCACGACCGTTGCAGAGAAGGCCCGGGGACAGCTCGAGGTGCTCGGGGCGGCACGGGTCGACGGCGAGCTCCGACGCGTCCGAAGGTGGAAGATGATGCTATCATTGGTGTTGTGGAGCGCTTCGGGTCCCGTGGTTCGACGGAGAAGGAGCGAAGGACGATGTGGAGCTCATGGGCACGTCGGCTTGGCGCAGAGAGGGCGGTGGCCACGTCGAGGCGAGGCGGACGGCGACGGGCGCGCCGGTCCTTCCTCCAAATTGATAGAGGGGGAGAGGTGGATCTCAGCGAGGGGCTAGGCGAAGGGAGAGAGAGGGAAGTGGTGTGTGGTGGAGTGGAGCAGGTGGAGAGCTCGAGGGGGCGCGGGCAGGCCTTATCCTCTCCTGCATCGTCGACGAGGTGGTGTGGTGCCGACCGCGGGCAGGAGCGCCCTGTAGTGGCCGAGTCCGAGGAACAGGAAGGAGAGGGAGGCAACCGGTGCAGGGAGTTGGGCCGTCCCAGGTGGGTCAAGGCCTAGGAGGCGTGGTGGCTAGCTGGGCCAGTTGGCCCAGTGGGGGGGGGGAATCTTTTCCTTTTATTTTGTTGTGTTTTATTTTCTTTAATTTATTTATAGCATTTTTAATAGCAATTAGTTTCATAAAATATATGAACAATACCTAAATTGGTGTTACTAATTATACCAATGTCACAATTAGTTTGAGGTTTAAATAAAATAGTTTAGCATTTTTATAATTCTAAAAGCATTTAATTTAATATTTTAGCCACTGCTTTAATTATTAAAGGGCATTAAACCACTTTATAAAAGGTTGGTTCAGCACCAAAATTGGTCATGGAATATTTGCAACATTATGAGCATTTTAGTTTTGACATTTGAAAACTTCTATAATTTGACTTGATTCTGAATTTTGAATTCGAAGAGGATTTGAAACTTCACGAGATTAACAACAGTAATCGTGGTGACATGGTATCATTAGCAGAGGTTACTGTAGCTTAATTATCCGGGCATCACAGTTCGCCCCCCCCTCCTTCCTTTCTCTCTTCTCCCTTCCCTTTCTTCTCCGACAAAATAAGGAAGCGGGGAGGCCAAATTTCGGAGGACCCCAAGTAGGATTCGGCCTACTTGGGCGGCCCCTTGGCTACCTCTCTGTTGGGGAACGTACGCAATTTCAAAAAAATTCCTACGCTCACGCAAGATCTATCTAGGAGATGCATAGCGACGAGAGGGGGAGACTGTGCCCATGTACCCTCGTAGACCGAAAGCGGAAGCGTTTGCCAACATGGTTGATGTAGTCGAACTTCTTCTCATTTCGACCGATCAAGTACCGAACGTACGACACCTCCGAGTTCTGCACACGTTCAACTCGATGACGTCCCTCGAACTCTTAATCCAGCAGAGTGTCGAGGAAGTAGAAGAGTTCCGTCAGCATGATGGCATGGTGACAGTGATGGTGAAGTTATCCGCGCAGGGCTTCACCTAAGCACTACGTGAATATGACCGGAGGCGTAAACTGTGGAGGGGGGCGCCGCACATGGCTAACGAATGTCGGTGTGTGTTCTAGGCATCCCCTCCCCACGTATATAAAGGAGGGAGGGGGAGAGAAGCGGCCTAGCGCGCGCCCAAGTAGGAGGAATCCTACTTGGTCCCCTAGTTCAATTTGGCCTCCCCCCTTTCCTTTTACCGGAGGGGGAAAAGAGGGAATAGGGAAGGAGGAAGGAAAGGGGGGCGAACCCCACCTCCTTCTCCTATTCAGCCTCCTACCATAAGGGGGGCGTGCCACCCCTTGTGGGCTGGTGTGCTCCCCTCCTATGGCCCATATGGCCCATATCTTCCCCCGGGGGGTCCAGTAACCCCCCCGGTACTCCAATATGTACCCGATGCATTCCGGAACACTTCTGGTGTCTGACTACTATCGTCCTATATATCAATCTTTACCTCTCGACCATTTTGAGACTCCTCGTCATGTCTGTGATCTCATCCGGGAATCCGAACAACATTCGGTCACCAAATCACATAACTCATATAGTATAAAATCGTCATCGAATGTTAAGCGTGCGGACCCTACGGGTTTGAGCTATGTAGACATGACCGAGACACCTCTCCGGTCAATAACCAATAGCGGAACCTGGATGCTCATATTGGCTCCCACATATTCTACGAAGATCTTTATCAGTCGAACCTGAAGGAAATATGCCCTAGAGGCAATAATAAATTTGTTATTTTATATTTCCTTATTCATGATAAATGTTATATTCATGCTAGAATTGTATTAACCGGAAACTTGATACATGTGTGGATACATAGACAAAACACCGTGTCCCTAGTATGCCTCTACTTGACTAGCTCATTAATCAAAGATGGTTAAGTTTCCTAGCCATAGACATGTTTTGTCATTTGATGAACGGGATCACATCATAGGAGAATGATGTGATGGACAAGACCCATTCATTAGCTTAGCATTATGACCGTTCAGTTTTAATGCTACTGCTTTCTTCATGTCAAATATATATTCCTCCGACTATGAGATTATTCAACTCCCGGATACCGGAGGAATGACTTGTGTGCTATCGAACGTCACAACGTAACTGGGTGATTATAAAGATGCTCTATAGGTATCTCCGTAGGTGTTTGTTGGGTTGGCATAGAACGAGATTAAGATTTGTCACTCCGAGTATCGGAGAGGTATCTCTGGGCCCTCTCAGTAATGCACATCATAAGAAGCCTTGCAAGCAATGTGATTAATGAGTTAGTTGCAGGATGATGCATTACGGAACGAGTAAAGAGACTTGCTGGTAACAAGATTGAACTAGGTATGAAGATACCGACGATCGAATCTCGGGCAAGTAACATACTGATGACAAAGGGAATAACGTATGTTGTCATAACGGTTCGACCGATAAAGATCTCCATATAATATGTGGGAGCCAATATGAGCATCCAGGTTCTGCTATTGGTTATTGACTGGAGAGGTGTCTCAGTCATGTCTACAGAGTTCTCGAACCCGTAGGGTCCGCACGCTTAACGATCGATGACGATTTGTATTATATGAGTTATGTGATTCGGTGACCGGATGTTGTTCAGATTCCCGGATGAGATCACGGACATGATGAGGAGTCTCTAAATGGTCGAGGGGTAAAGATTGCTATATAGGATAATAGTATTCGGACACCAGAACTGTTCCGGGGGTATCGGGTCACCGGAAGGGGTTTCGGGCTTTCCCCCGACAACTACATGGGCCTAATGGGCCAAGAGTGGGACAGACCTGCCCCTAAGGGGCTGGTGCGCCCCATGTAGGCCGAAATAGAGGGGGAGGAAATAGGAGAAGAGAGACAGTAAGGGGAGGGATTTGTCCTCCCCCTTCCTTCTGTCCCCCTCCTCCTTCCTTCCCCTTCAGGAATTATGGTAAGGGGGGCGAATGGGATTAGGCCCCAAGTAGGATTCCTCCTACTTGGGCGCCCCCTTGCGTGCCCCCTCTTCCTCCCACCTATATATATGAAGGGGGAGGCGCCTAGAACACACATCATTGATTCCTAGCCGTGTGCGGTTGCCCCCTCCACAGTTTACGCCTCCGGTCATATTCACGTAGTGCTTAGGCGAAGCCCTGCGTGGATCACTTCACCATCACCGTCACTATGCCATCGTGTTGACGCAAGTCTCCCTCTACACTTTGGTTGATCAAGAGTTCGAGGGACGTCATCGAGCTGAACGTGTGTAGAACTCAGAGGTGTCGTACGTTTGGTGCTTGATCGGTCGGGATGAGAAGAAGTTCGACTACATCAACCACGTTAACAAACGCTTCCGCTTTCAGTCTACGAGGGTATGTGTACACACTCTCCTCCTCTCGCTCCTATGCATCTCCTAGATAGATGTTGCGTGATCGTAGGATTTTTTTTGAAATTGCATGCTATGTTTCCCAAAAGTGGCATCCGAGCCAGGTTTATGCGTAGATGATATGCACGAGTAGAACACAAAGAGTTGTGGGTGGTGATCGTCATACTGCTTACCACCAATGTCTTATTTTGATTTGGCGATATTGTTGGATGAAGTGGCCCGGACCAACCTTACATGACCACGTTCATGAGACTGGTTCCACCGACAAACATGTAACTAGTTTTGCATAAAGGTGGTTGGCGGGTGTCTGTTTCACCAACTTTAGTTGAATCAAATTTGACTGCGGACGGTCCTTGTTGAAGGTTAAAACAGCAAACTTGATAAATCACATTTGTGGTTTTGTACCGTAGGTAAGAGTGGTTCTTGCTATAAGCCCATAGCAGCCACGTAAAACTTGCAACAACAAAGTAGAGGACGTCTAACTTGTTTTTGCAGGGCATGTTGTGATGTGATATGGTCAAGACATGATGTGATATATGTTGTTGTATGAGATGATCATGTTTTGTAAAAGTTATCGGCAACTGGCAGGAGCCTTATGGTTGTCGCTTTATTGTATGAAATGCAAACGCCATGTAATTGCTTTACTTTATCACTAAGCGGTAGCGATTGTTGTAGAAGCAATAGTTGGTGAGACGACCACGACTCTACGATGGAGATCAAGGTGCCGAGCCGGTGACAATGGAGATCATGACATTGCTTTGGATATGGAGATCAAAAGGACAAGATGATGGCCGTATCATGTCACATATTTTGATTGCATGTGATGTTTATCTTTATGCATCTTATTTTGCTTAGTACAGCGGTAGCATTATAAGATGATCCCTTAACTAAATTTCAAGTTATAAGTGTTCTCCCCGAGTATGCATCGTTACGAAAGTTCTTCGTGCTGAGAAACCACGTGATGATCGGGTGTGATAGGCTCTACGTTCACATACAACGGGTGCAAGCCAGTTTTGCACATGCGTAATACTCGGGTTATACTTGACGAGCCCAGCATGTACAGACATGGCCTAGGAACACTAGAGACCGAAAGGTCGAACGTGAATCATATAGTAGATATGATCAACATAGAGATGTTCACCATTGATGACTACTCCATCTCACGTGATGATCAAACATGGCTTAGTTGATTTGGATCACGTATCATTTAGATGACTTGAGGGATGTCTATCTAAGTGGGAGTTAATTAATATGGTTAATTGAACTTAATTTATCATGAACTTAGTCATGACAGTTTTTGCATATCTATGTTGTAGATCAATGGCCCGTGCTACCGTTCCCTTGAATTTTAATGTGTTCCTAGAGAAATCTAAGCTGAAAGATGATGGTAGAAACTACACGGACCGGGTTTGTAACTTGAGGATTATCCTCATTGATGCATAGAAGAATTATGTCCTTGATGCACCGCTAGGTGTACCACCCCCCACCCCCCAGCAACTGCAGACATTGTGAATACCTGGTAGTCACATGTGATGACTACTCGATAGTCCAGTGTGCCATGATTTACGGCTTAGAATCGGGACTTCAAAGACGTTTTGAACATAATGGACCATATGAGATGTTCCAGGAGTTGAAGTTAATATTTCAAGCAAATGCCCTAGTTGAGAGATATGAAGTCTCCAACAAGTTCTATAGCTGTAAGATGGAGGAGAACAGTTCTATCAGTGAACACATACTCAGAATGTCTCGATATCATAATCACTTGACTCATCTGGGAGTTAATCTTCTATATGACAGTTTTATTGACAGAGTTCTCCAATCACTGCCACCAAGTTATAAAGGCTTCGTGATGAACTATAACATGCAAGGGATGGAAAAGACTATTACCGAGCTCTTCGCAATGCTCAAAGTTGCGGAGGTAGAAATCAAGAAGGAGCATCAAGTGTCGATGGTTAAAATGACCACTAGTTTCAACAAAAGGGGCAAGGGTAAGAAGGGGAACTTCAAGAAGAATGACAAGCAAGTTGCCACTCCTTGGAAGAAACCCAAAGTTGGACCCAAGCTTGAAACTGAGTGCTTCTACTGCAAAGAGACTGGTCATTGGAAGCGGAACTGCCCCAAGTATTTGACGGATAAGAAGGATGGCAAAGTGAACAAAGGTATATTTGATATACATGTTATTGATGTGTACCTTACTAATTCTCGTAGTAGTGCCTGGGTATTTGATACCGGTTTGGTTGCTCATATTTGTAAATCGAAACAGGGACTACAGATTAAACGAGGATTGGCTAAGGATGAGGTGACGATGCATGTCTGTAATGGTTCCAAGGTTGATGTGATCACCGTCGGCCTGCTACCTCTACATCTACCTTTGGGATTAGTTTTAGACCTGAATAATTGTTATTTGGTACCAGCATTAAGCATGAACATTATATCTGGATCTTGTTTAGTGCGAGACGGTTATTCATTTAAATCAGAGAACAATGGTTGTTCTATTTATATGAGTAATATCTTGTATGGTCATGCACCCTTGAAGAGTGGTCTATTTCTATTGAATATTGATCTGGTGATACCCATATTCATAATATTGATGCCAAAAGATGCAAAGTTGATAATGATAGTGCAACATATTTGTGGCACTGCCGTTTAGGTCATATTGGTATAAAGCGCATGAAGAATCTCCATGCAGATGGACTTTTGGAATCACTTGATTATGAATCATTTGATATTTGCGAACCATGCCTCATGGGCAAGATGACTAAAACTCTGTTCTCCAGAACAATGGAATGAACCAATGACTTATTGGAAATAATACATATCGATGTACGCGGTCCGACGAGTGTTGAGGCTCGTGGCGAGTATCTTTATTTTCTGACCTTCATAGATGATTTGAGCAGATATGGGTATATCTACTTAATGAAACACAATTCTGAAACATTTGAAAAGTTCAAAGAATTTCAGAGTGAAGTGGAGAATCATGGTAACAAGAAAATAAAGTTTCTACAATCTGACCGTGGAGGTGAATATTTGAAGGAAATATGCCCTAGATGCAATAATAAAGTTATTATTTATTGCCTTATATCATGATAAATGTTTATTATTCATGCTAGAATTGTATTAACCGGAAACATAATACATGTGTGAATACATAGACAAACATAGTGTCACAAGTATGCCTCTACTTGACTAGCTCGTTGATCAAAGATGGTTGTGTTTCCTAACCATAGACATGAGTTGTCATTTGATTAACAAGACTACATCATTAGGAGAATGATGTGATTGACTTGACCCGTTCTGTTAGCTTAGCACTTGATCATTTAGTATGTTGCTATTGCTTTCTTCATGACTTATACATGTTCCTACAACTATGATATTATGCAACTCCCGTTTACCGGAGGAACACTTTGTGTGCTACCAAACGTCACAACGTAACTGGGTGATTATAAAGGAGCTCTACAGGTGTCTCCGAAGGTACATGTTAAGATGGCGTATTTCGAGATTAGGATTTGTCACTCCGATTGTTGGAGAGGTATCTCTGGGCCCTCTCGGTATTGTACATCATTATAAGCCTTGCATGCAATGTAGCTAATGAGTTAGTTGCGGGATGATACATTACATAACGAGTAGAGAGACTTACCGGTAACAAGATTGAACTAGGTATTGAGATACCGACGATCGAATCTTGGGCAAGTAACATACCGATGACAAAATTGGTTATTGACCGGAGATGTGTCTCGGTCATGTCTACATAGTTCTCGAACCCATAGGGTCCGCACGCTTAAAGTTAGATGACGGTTATATTATGAGTTTATATGTTTTGCTGTACCGAAGGTAGTTTGGAGTCCCGGATGTGATCACGGACATGACGAGGAGTCTCGAAATGGTCGAGACATGAAGATTGATATATTGGACGACTATATTCGGACAACGGAATGGTTCCGGGGGTTATCGGATATATACCAGAGTACCGGGGGGTTACCGGAACCCCCCGGAGGTTATTGGGCCTTATGGGCCCAAGTGGTGGAAGAGGAGGGGCGACCAAGGGGCAGCCGCCCCCCCTCCCAAGTCCGAATTGGACAAGGAGGGGGGCGACGCCCCCCTTTCCTTTCTCCCTCTCTCTCCTTCCCTCTCCTCTCCTACTCCAACATGGAAGGGGGGGGGGAGTCCTACTCCCGGTGGGAGTAGGACTCCTCATGGGGCGCGCCTAGGGTGGCCGGCCCCCTCCCCCTCCTCCACTCCTTTATATACGGGGAGGGAGGCACCCCTTGGAGACACAACAATTGATCCCTTGGATCTCTTAGCCGTGTGCGGTGCCCCCCTCCACCATAATCCACCTCGATAATATCGTAGCGGTGCTTAGGCGAAGCCCTGCATCAGTAGAACATCATCATCGTCACCACACCGTCGTGCTGACAAAACTCTCTGTCAAAGCTCGGCTGGATCGAAGTTCGAGGAACATCGTCGAGCTGAATGTGTGCTGAACTCGGAGGTGTCATGCATTCGGTACTTGATCGGTCGGATCGTGAAGACGTATGACTAAATCAACCGCGTTGTGCTAATGCTTCCGCTTACGGTCTACGAGGGTGCATGGACACATTCTCCCCTCTCGTTGCTATGCATCACCATGATCTTGCGTGTGCGTAGGAAAATTTTGAAATTACTATGTTCCCCAACAGTGGTATTAGAGCCTGGTTTTATGCGTAGATGTTATATGCACGAGTAGAACAAAATTGAGTTGTTGGCGATACAAGTCATATTGCTTACCAGCATGTCATAGTTTGGTTCGGCGATATTGTTGGATGACGCGGACCGGACCAACATTACACGTATGCTTACGCGAGACTGGTTCTACCGATGTGCTTTGCACACAGGTGGCTGGCGGGTGTCAGTTTCTCCAACTCTAGTTGAACCGAGTGTGGCTACGCCCGATCCTTGAGAAGGTTTAAACAACACTAACTTGACAAACTATCATTGTGGTTTTGATGCGTAGGTAAGAAAGGTTCTTGCTCAGCCCATAGCAGCCACGTAAAACTTGCAACAACAAAGTAGAGGACGTCTAACTTGTTTTTCCAGGGCATGTTGTGATGTGATATGGTCAAGACATGATGCTATATTTTATTGTATGAGATGATCTTGTTTTGTAACCAAGTTATCGGCAACTGGCAGGAGCCATATGGTTGTCGCTTTATTGTATGCAATGCAATCGCCCTATAATTGCTTTACTTTATCACTAAGCGGTAGCGATAGTCGTAGAAGCAATAGTTGGCGAGACGACAACGATGCTATGACTGAGATCAAGGTGTCGCGCCGGTGATGATGGTGATCATGATGGTGCTTCGGAGATGGAGATCACAAGCACAAGATGATGATGGCCATATCATATCACTTATATTGATTGCATGTGATGTTTATCTTTTATGCATCTTATTTTGCTTTTATTGACGGTAGCATTATAAGATGATCTCTCACTAAATTTCAAGGTATAAGTGTTCTCACTTAAATTTATCATGAACTTAGTACCTGATAGTATTTTGCTTGTCTATGTTTGTTGTAGATAGATGGCTCGTGCTGTTGTTCCATTGAATTTTAATGCGTTCCTTGAGAAAGCTAAGTTGAAAGATGATGGTAGCAATTACACGGACTGGGTCCATAAATTGAGGATTATCCTCATTGCTGCACAGAAGAATTACATCCTGGAAGCACCGCTGGGTGACATGCCTGCTGCAGATGCAACTGACGACGTTAAGAACGTCTGGCAGAGCAAAGCTGATGACTACTCGACAGTTCAGTGTACCATGCTTTATGGCTTAGAACCGGGACTTCAACGATGTTTTGAATGTCATGGAGCATATGAGATGTTCCAGGAGTTGAAGTTAATATTTCAAGCAAATGCCCAGATTGAGAGATATGAAGTCTCCAGTAAGTTCTATAGCTGCAAGATGGAAGAGAATAGTTCTGTCAGTGAACATATACCCAAAATGTCTGGGTATAATAATCACTTGATTCAACTAGGAGTTAATCTTCCTGATGATAGTGTCATTGACAAAATTCTTCAATCACTGCCACCAAGCTACAAGAGCTTCGTGATGAACTATAATATGCAAGGGATGAACAAGACTATTCCCGAGCTCTTTGCAATGCTAAAAGCTGCGAGGTAGAAATCAAAAAGGAGCATCAAGTGTTGATGGTCAACAAGACCACCAGTTTCAGGAAAAAGGGTAAAGGGAAGAAGAAGGGGAACTTCAAGAAGAACAACAAACAAGTTGCTGCTCAAGAGAAGAAACCCAAGTCTAGACCTAAGCCTGAGACTGAGTGCTTCTACTGCAAGCAGACTGGCCACTAGAAGTGGAACTGCCCCAAGTATTAGGCGGATAGGAAGGATGGCAAGGTGAACAAAGGTATATGTGATATACATGTTATTGATGTGTATCTTACTAATGCTCGCAGTAGCACCTGGGTATTTGATATTGGTTCTGTTGCTAATATTTGCAACTCGAAACAGGGACTACAGATTAAGCGAAGATTAGCTAAGGACGAGGTGACGATGCGCGTGGGAAATGGTTCCAAAGTCGATGTGATTGCGGTCGGCATGCTACCTCTACATCTACCTTCGGGATTAGTTTTAGACCTGAATAATTGTTATTTGGTGCCAGCGTTAAGCATGAACATTATATCTGGATCTTGTTTGATGCGAGACGGTTATTCATTTAAATCAGAGAATAATGGTTGTTCTATTTATATGAGTAATATCTTTTATGGTCATGCACCCTTGAAGAGTGGTCTATTTTTATTGAATCTCGATAGTAGTGATACACATATTCATAATGTTGAAGCCAAAAGATGTAGAGTTGATAATGATAGTACAACTTATTTGTCGCACTGTCGTTTGGGTCATATTGGTGTAAAGCGCATGAGGAAACTCCATACTGATGGACTTCTGGAATCACTTGGTACTTGCAAACCATGCCTCATGGGCAAGATGACTAAAACGCCGTTCTCCGGAACTATGGAGCGAGCAACAGATTTGCTGGAAATCATACATACTGATGTATGTGGTCCAATGGACATTGAGGCTCGCGGCGGGTATCGTTATTTTCTCACCTTCACCAGATGATTTGAGCATATATGGGTATATCTACTTAATGAAACATAAGTCTGAAACATTTGAAAAGTTCAAAGAATTTCAGAGTGAAGTGGAAAATCATCGTAACAAGAAAATAAAGTTTCTACGATCTGATCGTGGAGGAGAATATTTGAGTTATGAGTTTGGTTTACATTTGAAACAATGCGGAATAGTTTCGTAACTCACGCCACCAGGAACACCACAATGTAATGGTGTGTCCGAACATCATAATCATACTTTACTAGATATGGTGCCATCTATGATGTCTCTTACTGATTTACCGCTATCGTTTTGGGGTTATGCTTTAGAGACGGCCGCATTCACGTTAAATGGGGCACCATCAAAATCCATTGAGACGACGCCTTATGAACTGTGGTTTGGCAAGAAACCAAAGTTGTCGTTTCTTAAAGTTTGGGGTTGTGATGCTTATGTGAAAAAACTTCAACCTGATAAGCTCGAACCCAAATCGGAGAAATGTGTCTTCATAGGATACCCAAAGGAGACTATTGGGTACACCTTTTATCACAGATCTGAAGGAAAGACTTTTGTTGCTAAATTTGAATCCTTTCTAGAGAAAGAGTTTCTCTCGAAAGAAGTGAGTGGGAGGAAAGTAGAACTTGATGAGGTAACTGTACCTGCTCCTTATTGGAAAATAGTTCATCATAGAAACCGGTTCCTGTGACGACTACACCAATTAGTAAGGAAGCTAATAATAATGATCATGAAACTTCAGATCAAATTACTACCGAACCTCGTAGATCAACCAGAGTAAGATCGGCACCAGAGTGGTACGGTAATCCTATTCTGGAGGTCATGTTATTTGACCATGGCGAACCTATGAACTATGAGGAAGCGATGATGAGCCTAGATTCCGCAAAATGGCTTGAGGCCATGAAATCTGAGATGGGATCCATGTATGAGAACAAAGTATGGACTTTGGTTGACTTGCCCGATGATCGGCAAGCCATCGAGAATAAATGGATCTTCAAGAAGAAGACTGATGTTGATGGTAATGTTACTGTCTCCAAAGCTCGACTTGTTGCGAAAGGTTTTCGACAAGTTCAAGGGGTTGACTATGATGAGACTTTCTCACCCGTAGCGATGCTTAAGTCTGTCCGAATCATGTTAGCAATTCCCGCATTTTATGATTATGAAATATGGCAAATGGATGTCAAAACTGCATTCCTGACTGGATTTCTAGAAGAAGAGTTGTATATGATGCAACCAGAAGGTTTTGTCGATCCAAAAGGTGCTAACAAAGTGTGCAAGCTCCAGCGATCCATTTATGGACTGGTGCAAGCCTCTCAGAGTTGGAATAAATGCTTTGATAGTGTGATCAAAGCATATGGTTTTATACAGACTTTTAGAAAAGCCTGTATTTACAAGAAAGTGAGTGGGAGCTCTGTAGCATTTCTGATATTATATGTAGACGACATATTGTTGATTGGAAATGATATAGAGTTTCTGGATAGCATAAAAGGATACTTGAATAAAAGTTTTTCAATGAAAGATCTCGGTGAAACTGCTTATATATTGGGCATCAAGATCTAGAGATAGATCAAGACTCTTAATTGGACTTTCACAAAGCACATACCTTGATAAAGTTTTGAAAAAGTTCAAAATGGATCAAGCAAAGAAAGGGTTCTTGCCTGTATTACAAGGTGTGAAGTTGAGTCAGACTCAATGCCCGACCACAGCAGAAGATAGAGAGAAAATGAAAGAAGTTCCCTATGCTTCAACCATAGTCTCTATCATGTATGCAATGCTGTGTACCAGACCTGATGTATGCTTAGCAATAAGTTTAGCAGGGAGGTACCAAAGTAATCCAGGAGTGGATCACTGGACAACGGTCAAGAATATCTTGAAATACCTCAAAAGGACCAAGGATATGTTTCTCATTTATGGAGGTGACAAAGAGCTAGTCGTAAATGGTTACGTCGATGCAAGCTTTGACACTGATCCAGATGATTCTAAATCGCAAACCGGATACATGTTTATATTGAACGGTGGAGCTGTCAGTTGGTGCAGTTCTAAACAAAGCGTCGTGGCGGGATCTACATGTGAAGCAGAGTACATAGCTGCTTTGGAAGCAACAAATGAAGGAGCGTGGATGAAGGAGTTCATATCCGATCTACGTGTCATACCTAGTGCATCGGGTCCAATGAAAATCTTTTGTGACAATACTGGTGCAATTGCCTTGGCAAAGGAATCCAGATTTCACAAGAGAACCAAGCACATCAAGAGACGCTTCAATTCCATCCGGGACCAAGTCCAGGTGGGAGACATAGAGATTTGCAAGATACATACGGATCTGAATGTTGCAGACCTGTTAACTAAGCCTCTTCCACGAGCAAAACATGATCAACATCAAGGCTCCATGGGCGTTAGAATCATTACAGTGTAATCTAGATTATTGAATCTAGTGAAAGTGGGAGACTTAAGGAAATATGCCCTAGAGGCAATAATAAAGTTATTATTTATTTCCTTATATCATGATAAATGTTTATTATTCATGCTAGAAATGTATTAACCGGAAACATAATACATGTATGAATACATAGACAAACATAGTGTCAGTAGTATGCCTCTACTTGACTAGCTCGTTGATCAAAGATGGTTGTGTTTCCTAACCATAGACATGAGTTGTCATTTGATTAACGGGATTAAATCATTAGGAGAATGATGTGATTGACTTGACCCATTCCGTTAGCTTAGCACTTGATCATTTAGTATGTTGCTATTGCTTTCTTCATGACTTATACATGTTTCTACAACTATGATATTATGCAACTCCCGTTTACCGGAGGAACACTTTGTGTGCTACCAACCGTCACAACGTAACTGGGTGATTATAAAGGAGCTCTACAGGTGTCTCCGAAGGTACATGTTGAGTTGGCGTATTTCGAGATTAGGATTTGTCACTCCGATTGTCGGAGAGGTATCTCTGGGCCCTCTCGGTAATGTACATCACTATAAGCCTTGCAAGAAATGTAGCTAATGAGTTAGTTGCGGGATGATACATTACATAACGAGTAAAGAGACTTGCCGGTAACGAGATTGAACTAGGTATTGAGATACCGACGATCGAATCTCGGGCAAGGAACATACCGATGACAAAGGGAACAACGTATGTTGTTATGCGGTTTGACAGATAAAGATCTTCGTAGAATATGTAGGAGCCAATATGAGCATCCAGGTTCCGCTATTGGTCATGTCTACATAGTTCTCGAACCCGTAGGGTCCACACGCTTAAAGTTAGATGACCGTTATATTATGAGTTTATATGTTTTGATGTACTGAAGGTAGTTCGGAGTCCCGGATGTGATCACGGACATGACGAGGAGTCTCGAAATGGTCAAGACATGAAGATTTATATATTGGACGACTATATTCAGGCACCGGAATGGTTCCGGGGGTTATCGGATATATACCGGAGTACCGGGGGGTTACCAGAACCCCCCGCGGAGGTTATTGGGCCTTATGGGCCCAAGTGGTGGAAGAGGAGAGGCGGCCAAGGGGTAGCCGCGCACCCCTCCCCCCTCCCAAGTTCGAATTGGACAAGGAGGGGGGCGCCCCCTTCCTTTCTCCCTCTCTCTCCTTCCCTCTCCTCTCCTACTCCAACATGGAAGGGGGGAGTCCTACTCCCGGTGGGAGTAGGACTCCTCATGGGGCGCGCCTAGGGTGGCCAGCCCCCTCCCCCTCATCCACTTCTTTATATACGGGGAGGGAGGCACCCCTTGGAGACACAACAATTGATCCCTTGGATCTCTTAGCCGTGTGCGGTGCCCCCTCTACCATAATCCACCTCGATAATATCGTAGCGGTGCTTAGGCGAAGCCCTTCGTCGGTAGAACATCATCATCATCACCACACCGTCGTGCTGACAGAACTCTCCGTCAAAGCTCGGCTGGATCGGAGTTCGAGGGACGTCATCGAGCTGAACGTGTGCTGAACTCGGAGGTGCCATGCGTTCGGTACTTGATCGGTCGGATCGTGAAGACGTACGACTACATCAACCGCGTTGTGCTAACGCTTCCGCTTATGGTCCACGAGGGTACGTGGACACACTCTCCCCTCTCGTTGCTATGCATCACCATGATCTTGCGTGTGCGTAGGAAAATTTTGAAATTACTATGTTCCCCAACAATATTTGGGTTACGAGTTTGGCCTTCATTTAAAACAATGTGGAATAGTTTCACAACTCACGCCACCTGGAACACCACAGCGTAATGGTGTGTCCAAACATCGTAACCATACTTTATTAGATATGGTGCGATCTATGATGTCTCTTACCGATTACCACTATCATTTTAGGGTTATGCATTAGAGACAACTGCATTCACGTTAAATAGGGCACCGTCAAAATCCGTTGAGATGACACCGTATGAACTATGGTTTGGCAATAAACCTAAGCTATCATTTCTTAAAGTTTGGGGATGTGATGCTTGTGTCAAAAGGCTTCAGCCTGATAAGCTCGAACCCAAATTGGAGAAGTGCATCTTCATAGGATACCCTAAGGAAACAATTTGGTACACCTTCTACCACAGATCTGAAGGCAAGATCATTGTTGCCAAGAATGGAACCTTTCTAGAGAAGGAGTTTCTCTCGAAAGAAGTGAGTAGGAGGAAAGTAGAACTTGATGAGGTAATTGTACCTTCTCTCAATTTGGAAAGTAGTTCATCCGATAAATCCTTTCCCGTGATGCCTACACCAATTTGAGAGGAAGCTAATGATGATGATCATGAAACTTCAGATCAAGTTACTACAGAACCTCATAGGTCAACCAGAGCACGATCCGCAACAGAGTGGTACGGCAATCATGTCCTGAAAGTCATGTTACTTGACCATGACGAACCTACGAACTATGAAGAAGCTATGATGAGCCCAGATTCTGACAAATGGCTTGAGGCCATGAAATCTAAGATAGGATCCATGTATGAAAACAAAGTATGGACATTGGTGGATTTGTCCGATGATCGGTGACCCATAGAGAATAAATGGATCTTCAAGAAGACTGACACTGACTCAATTCATGTGAGATAAGTTAGTATAAATCAATGCAAAACCTTATCAATCTCTACTGTAGAAAATTACTAAACTTATTATTCAACATTGTATACTAAATGCCTCTGCATATTTAATACTCCTATCCTCAAATATAATCATTAAACAAGCAAACATATGCAAACAATGTAAACATAACAGCAATCTTCCAAAATAGTACAGTCTGTAAAGAATGCAAGATTCATCATACTTCCCTAACCCCAAAAATTCTGAAAAAAATTCCACAGTTTATAAAATTTATCAGATCTTATTTTGCAAAAAGTTTCAGCAGTTTATCACATTCCGAATTTTCTAGGGAAGTTTTGCAACAAGGATAAACTTTCTGTTTTAAAACAGCAACATGTATACTTGCAAAATAAGCATGGCAAAGGCTATCATTGCCACTTTTATTGAAATAAAAGATGCAAAACATTATTCTAAATAACAGCAAACAAATCCTAACAAAATAAATTAATGCTCCAAGCAAAACTCATATCATGTGACGAACGAAAACATAACTCCAAGTGTGGTTACCGATAATGTTGGGGACGAAAGAGAGGATGCCTTCCGGGGCATCCCAATCTTAGTTGCTTGGATCTTCCTTGAATATTATCTTGGGTGTGACTTGGGAATCCCCAAGCTTAGGGTCTTGTCACTCCTTATTCTACTCATATCGACATCTCACCCAAAACTTGAAAACTGCAATCACACAAAACTCAACGAAACCTTGTGAGATATGTTAGTATGATAAAGACAATATTCATAATTGTTTTCACACAATCCTACTATATCATATCATTTCTACAATTTATATTGAGCAAAATAATCCATAGAAACTAGGAAACAAGCAAACTATGCATTGAAAACAGAATCTGTCAAAAACAGAACAATCCGTAGTAATCTATACTCAAACCATACTTCTGCTACTCCAAAAATTATGAATATGAAAAAACTAGGGCCACGTGAGCAATTTGTATATTAATCTTATTCAAAAAGAATCAACTCAAAATCACTCTTCTGTTAAAAATGAGAGTTATTTTCGTGAGCGGAAAAGTTTCTGTTTTTCAGCAAGATCAAATCAACTATCACCCAACATGATCCCAAAGGCTTTACTTGGCACTTTATTGAAACAAAAACAATAAAACATGATTACTACAGTAGCATAATCATGTGAACACACAAAAACAGTAGGTAAAAGTGCTGGGTTGTCTCCCAACAAGCGCTTTTCTTTAATGTCGTTTAGCTAGGCATGATGAGTTCAATGATGCTCGCATAAAAGATAAGAATTAAAACATAAAGAGAGCATCATGAAGCATATGACTAGCACATTTAAGTCTAACTCACTTATTATGCATAGGGATTTAATGAGAAAATAACTTTTGGGAGCAATAATCAACTAGCATAGGAAGGCAAAACAAGTGCAACTTCAAAACATTCAACACATTGAGAGGAAACTTGATATTGTTGCAACACCTACAAGCATATGTTCCTCTATCATAGTAACTTTCAGTAGCATCATGAATGAATTCAAAAATATAGCCATCACATAAAGCATTATTTTCATGATCCACAAGCATAGAAATTTTACTACTCTCCACATAAGCAAATTTATTCTCATGAATAGTAGTGGGAGTAAACTCAACAAAATAACTATCATGGGATTGAAAATTAAAATAATGATGAAAAGTTTCATGGTTATCATTATTCTTTATAGCATACATGCCATCACCATAATCATCATAGATTGCAACTTTGTTCTCATAATAAATTCGAACCTCTTCCAAAATAGTGGAATCATCACTAAATAAAGTCATGACCTCTCCAAATCCACTTTCATCAATATAATCATCATAAATAGGAGGCATGCTACCATTATAACAAACTTGCACATCAAAACTTGGGGCACTAAAAATATAATCTTCATCAAACATAGCATCCCCAAGCTTATGGCTTTGCATATCGTTAACATAATGGATATTCAAAGAGTTCGTACCAACAATATTGCAATCATGCTCATCATTCAAATATTTTGTGCCAAACATTTTATTGACTTATTAACAATTGAGCACAATTTTTTGATCCATCATTTTCAAGAAAGATATTATAAAGATGATCAATATATGATGGAACCTCAACTCCATTTTTTTGTAGTTTCCTTTTATAAACCAAACTAGTGAAAAAACAAGAAACTAAAAGATTTGATTGCAAGATCTAAAGATATACCTTCAAGCACTCAACTCCCCGGCAATGGCGCCAGAAAAGAGCTTGATGTCCACTATGCAACTTTATTCTTGTAGACACGTGTTGGGCCTCCAAGCGCAGAGTTTTGTAGGACAGTATCAATTTTCCCTCAAGTGGATGACCTAAGGTTTATCAATCCGTGGGAGGCGTAGGATGAAGATAGTATCTCTCAAGCAAGCCTGCAATCAAATACAAGAAATCTCTTGTGTCCCCAACACACCCAATACAATAGCAAATTGTATAGGTGCACTAGTTCGGCGAAGAGATGGTGATAAAAGTGTAGTATGGATAGTAGATATGAGTTTTTGTAGTGCGAACAATAAAAAATAGCAAGGTAGTAAAGGATAAAACGGAGCACAAACAATATTGCAATAATGGAAAATGAGGCCTAGGGTGCATACTTTCACTAGTGCAATCTCTCAACAATGCTAACATAGTTGGATCATATGATTATTCCTCAAAGTGCAATAAAGAATCACTCATGAGTTCCTATTAGCGGAGAACAAAAGATAGAAATCGTTTGTAGGGTATGAAACCACCTCAAAGCTATTCTTTCTGATCAATCTATCCTAGTGTTCGTACTAAAATAATAACAAGCTATTCTTTCCGATCGATCTAATCAAAAGTTCGTACTAAAATAACACCATATGATGCATATCAACCAACTCTAATGTCACCTAGATACCCCAATGTCACCGCGAGTACCCGTGAGTTAATTATATGATATGTATCAAACAATTTCAGATTCATAATACTCAATCCACACAAAGAACTACAAGGAGACCCCAAAGTTTCTACCGAAGAAAAGATAATAAAAATGTGCATCAACCCCTATGCATAGATTACCCTAAAGTCACCTCGGGAATCCGCAAGTTGAGTGCCATAACATATATCAAGTGAATCAAAATAATACCCTATTGTCACCATGGGTATTCATATGCAAGACATATATCATGTGTTCTCAGATCTGAACATTCAATCTGACAAGACAAAACTTCAAAGGGTAAAGACTCAACTCATCACAACAAGTGTAGAGAGGGGAGAAACATCATATGATCCATCTACGTTAACAAAGCCAATGATACATCAAGATCGTGACATCTCAAGATCGCGCGCGAGAGAGAGAGATTAAACACATAGCTACTAGTACAAACCCTCAGCCCCGAGGGTGGACTACTCCCTCCTCATCGTGGTGGGCGCCAGGATGATGAAGATGGCCACCGGTGATGATCTCCCCCTTCGGTAGGGTGCCGGAACGGGATCCCGATTGGTTTTCGGTGGCTACAGAGGCTGGCAGCGGTGGAACTTCCGGTCTAGGATCTTCTCGAGGGTTTTTGGAATATTTGGGAATTTATAGGGTGAAGAAGGGGTACGGGAGGCCACTGAAGTGGGCACAACCCACCAGGGCACGCATGGGGGCCCAGGCGTGCCCTAGTGGGTTGTGCCTCCCTCAAGGCACCCCCAGGTGCTGCTCTGGCCCATTGGTGGTCTTTTGGTCCATAAAAATCCACAAAGAGTTTCGCAGGGTTTGGAGAACTTTTATTTCTGCACAAAAAACAACACCACGGTAGTTCTGCTAAAAACAGCGTCAGTCCGGGTTAGTTCCATGCAAATCATACCAAAACCATATAAAATTATTGCAAACATGGCATGAATACTTCATAAATTATAGATACGTTGGAGACGTATCATCTATCTATGTGGGAGTTCTTAAGTAATTTGATTAATTGAACTTAATTTATCATGAACTTAGTCCTGATAGTATTTGCATATCTATGTTGTAGATCAATGGCCCGTGCTACCATTCCCTTGAATTTTAATGCGTTATTAAAGAAAGATAAGTTGAAAGATGATGGTAGCAACTACACAGACTGGGTCCATAACTTGAGGATTATCCTCAGTGCTGCATAGAAGAATTATGTCCTTGATACACCGCTAGGTGTGCCACCCCTCCAGCAACTACGGATGTTGTGAATGCCTGGCAGTCACGTGTTGATGACTACTCGATAGTTTAGTGTGTCTTGCTTTATGGCTTAGAATCGGGACTTCAAAGACGTCTTGAACGTCATGGAGCATACACTACAAAAAAAATATACTTATGTGATGATACGTGTTTGTCACAGTAGGTCGCGTCTTTTGTCATGCATGTACATCCATGACGATTTTATGACAGAATCAAGATAGTCATACCTGTGCTATCGTAGAAGTGTTCCATGACATTACCAAAATTATCATCACGGAAGTGTCCACTTCCATGACGATAAATCGCGCGTCAGAGAAGTGCTTTCGTCAAGGGTGACCGACATGTGGAATCCACCGTAACGGAACGTCGTTAAGCTATCGGGTCCAGTTTTGGATCCGATAACCCATTAACAGCCCGGACCAATAGGGATTTCCACGTGTAAAATCATCATTGGCCGAAGGAAACATGTGTTGCCTCACTGTTGGGACAGATGTCATCCACTCATTGGACAAGAGGTGCCTATGATAGGTCGACACATGGCACGGCCCAACAGTGGCCCATTCCGGTGAAAAAGGTCGGCCCAGTAAAAATTAGCAGGCCGGCCCATATAAGGCCTACTTGTGTCACGTCCATTTAAGCCCACGGCCCATACGAGATGTGCCAATCCGGCCCGTCAATGGCCCGTTAAAGATTTGACACCATTGCAGCCCATCGTCAGTTCGAGCCCGTTAACAGCCCACTATATATTTGAGCTCAATATTGGCTTGATGAGATTTCCGCCTGTTAACGGCCCATTCAATGGATGGGCCAATTTTCAGGATGTACATCTTTCGGGCTTTTAGCGACCCATTTAAGTGTTGGGCTAATTTCCAGCCCGGTGTGTCTTTCAGCCTCTTGATGGCCCATAAATCTGATGGGCCATTTGTAGTCGGACCTGAGTTTCGGCTTTTTAGCGGCCCATTTAAGTGTTGGGCCAATTTCCAGCCCGGTGTCACTTTCAGCCTGTTGACGGCCCATAAATTAGTTGGGCCATTTGTAGTCGGACCTGAGTTTTGGCCTTTTAGCAACCCATTTAAGTGTTGGGCCAATTCCCGGCCCTGTGTGCCTTTCAGCCTGTTAACGGACCATAAATGAGTTGGGCCATTTGTAGTCGGACCTTAGTTTTGGCCTTTTAACGGCCCATGCCCTTCATGGTCCAATACCAGCTCGGTTTCTCTTTCGGCCTGCTAAAGGCCCACAACACAGTTGGGCCTTTTACAATATGACCTGACTTTCAGCCTCTTAGCGGCCCATGCTCTTCATGTAGGAGATATGCCCTAGAGGCAATAATAAATACTATTACTTATCTCCGAGTTCATAATTATGTTTATGTTCCATGCTATAACTGCAATGATTCTCGAGTCTGCAATATCCACGAGGCTCGGAGGAAGACTCATATGCACGTGTGGAATAATAAACGGGAAGAAGTATTCCTAGTTTGGCCTCTAACACTAGCTCAAGTGTTGCATAATGGTTCTGTTTTCCTGATCATGGGCATGTATATGCCAGCAACTTTGAGGGCACAATGTTAAGAGAACATTTGTGTTGAAACGACCAGGTTTGATGTTATGCTATGAGATTCATTCGTCACAAGTTAATGGTAAGTAACACAGAGATGGTTAACGTTTGCATGATTCCTTAGACCATGAGAGTATCGAGTTTCTTCATGCTTGCTTCATGAACTTTGGGGTTTGTTAAACGTCATCCGTAAATGGGTGGCTATTACGGCGGCTTACGGGTTCGTGGAAAAGTGTGTCAAGTAAGTTGATAGCTCAAGATTGGGATTTGCTCCTCCAACGATGGAGAGATATTCTCGGGCCCTCTCGGTGTTACGGTATCCATCATCGTCTGGCCAGACACTTTGTGATTTGATCACGGGGATGCCGGAACACGGAAACGAGAAAAGAGAACAAAACCAGTAACGAGGTAACTAGCATAGTGGACAAGTTGTTGATCCACGGGGATGCAAGTAAATCTCACCTCGGGTCTTTGTAACATATCGTGAAGCAACAGGAATAGCACACGGCAACTGGAGGTTCACTCGAATATTCATTCGTGTGGGTATAGGGGTCAATATGGGTGTCCACGGCTCCGATGTTGATCATTGATCGGAAGGGGTTCCGGGTCATGTCTATACTTCACCGAACCTATAGGGTCACACGCTTAAGGGTCATCTATCTGCTGAATACTAGACAGGGAGTCTGAGAGAAAATCACCGAAAAAAGTTTCGGACAGCGGAATCATACTGGAGAGAGAGGTCATCGGATGAGTTTCGATGATACCGAAAAGTTGTTTCGGGATATACCATTAAGTCAAATTGGTTTCGGCAAATGCCTAATAATTCTTGAAGGGTGCCAGAATCATTCTGGAAGCTTTTTGGAATTTTCTGAGATAAAAACCGGAAATGTTCCGGAGCTGCCGGAGCCACTTCAGATGCGTTTCGCAGATGAAAATCACTAAAACCGTAATTGTTTCGGAACGCGTTGAAAATTATTATGGTGGGTATTGGAAATGTTCTAAGCCCACATAAATATTTTCAGTTCGAACGGACGCTGAAAAATGTCGTCGTGAATAGTGAAAGTGCTTTTTGGGATATTTTATGGTGAGTCACCTTTTGGGATATTTTCAAAAGGCTTCTAGAAGGGCTTGGGGGCCAAGCATGCTCCTCATGGGGGCCCCCCAAGGGGGTTGGACAGCACATGTGTGGGGCTCCATGGAGCTCCACTTCCCTCCCCATTATGCCCTTCATGTGTGACATTTGCATGGGCATTTTGGGTTTTTGTGAGCCATCCCTACCCCTTGGCTTTCCTATAAATAGAGGAGGAGTGGGCAGCCCAAAGCTCATCCCTTTTGCTCTCATACAAGTGCCATGCAATGATCTGGCTTCTTCTCTCCCTCCCAGCGAAATATTTTTGTAGAGCCAAAAGGCTGTCTGGGTTCCGGCAAGAACTAGTTCTGGACGGCGAAGCCCTGCCGGATAGATGACACCGTATGTGTGCAACTCTTTAGAGAGATCATAGTTTCGGTATTAGTTCGTGAGTGCCTCCCGAAGGGCTGTCCGTGTGACCGTCTGAGTTTTGAAGGTCCTCCCGAAGGGCTGTCCGAGTGACCGTTCGAGTTTCGAAGGTCCTCCCAAAGGGTTGTCCGCGACACCGTCCGGGGGCTATTCAACCGCCTCCCGGAGGGCTGTCTGAGAAGAAGATGAGGGTATACATCCTCGCAGTTTGGAGGTTGTAAATCCTAGCTGCGGGGATCTGCACCGCCGTTCGTCATCGACTCTACTTCCCGCTGCGCTACGAGTCGGTAATGAAAAAGATCAAACCATATATGCAGTCTCCACAGTGGTCCTGGGCTGGTGCGTAGGTTGGAAAATTTTTGTTTTCTGTTGCGTTCCCCAACAGTGGCATCAAGAGTCGTGCTATGCGTAGATGCAGGTTACGATCTAGAATACATGGAGATGTATGGGTATTGCATAATATAATTTTGGAGTAGATGAGATCTATTGCTGAAAATTATTTATGTGGGTGACAGATGAAATATGTTACCCGACGTTCTTGTTGCTTCCCTAGAGTTTGCGTTTGCTCAATCTCAAGACAACATGGTGGAATTTGACAAAGTTCTGGCAATCCGTGATCCTGATTGATCATGGAAGTGCTATCAGTTCTTTGGGTTCTGCCGTAGTCAAAAAAAAGATGAAATTCACAGATGAAAGGGCATTGCAGATATGATCTGTACGGGTTCCATGCGTATGACGAAGTTTAGTATGGGGCTCGAGATTTAATTATCTCGTGTTTCATACACCCCGAGATGTTAATCTAGCAACTTGAATAATCATACTTGATGATAAACGTTGGTAGCTGCGGTTTAAGTCGAAACCTTAGAAGCCACGAAAAACAAGTTTTGCATGAACCGATTAGAAACGTCTAACTTGGTTTTGCAGGAGGGTTTGCATGTGCATGTGATGTGGTATAGCAATGCTCATATTCAATTTGATTATGTATGAGATGACTATATGATGTAAATTGATTAACATGACCTGCGTGTCATGATTCGGCATGATGGCTGGAGCCATATGATTGTCACTTAGTGACCTGCGTGTCAACCTTAAGTAATGCACTTACTTTATTAGCTATAGAGATAGCAATATTATTTGGTGCATCGACAAGGTGGTGGCAATCTTCACGAAGGTGAACACCGACGCGAATGCCGATGACGAAGAAATGAAAGACTTCTCCGTCAGAAAGGGCTATACCATATCATGCTATTATGAATTGCCTGAGATGTTTATCCCTTATGATGCACCCTTCTTGATTGTGCGGTAGTCGCTTTTTATTAGGGTGATCTCTCACTAAAATATCAAGTAGTTAGTGTTCTACCAAGTGTAGCACCGTCACGGCACCTATCTTTTCGGGGTGCGCCATGGATGCATGGGTATGAACGATTAGAGCAGTGTGAGGCGGGTGAGGTCAGACCTCGCAGCAAGATCACTTGGTTGTCTTGACGTTCATGGCAGGATCGTCCTGAGCTCGGAACACATGCATCGAAAGATGAGCAAGAGTCACATGGAGATGTGATCGGCAAGTTGGCCTACCGATTAAAATTCCCGTTATGAGATGATGATTCTATGGCGATGAGTTGAAGTCTGGATCTTGTATCACTCAAAATTAATTATGAGAGATATTGATTTGAGTGGGAGCATACTGTTGAATTAACATGTTTAATTCTCAGTGCAATTAATTGTGAACACTGTCTAAGTGTTTTTTGCATAATAGTTATAGAATAATGGCTCGCGTTTCCACCTTCCCTATTAAAATTGAATAGCTGTTAAATATCTGGTTAAAACTTTATGGTTGGTAACGTAATGTGAGGATTGTCCTCAAAAGTGCCAAGAAGGACTTTGTCCTATCGCATGCTTTCGGTATTCTCCCGCTAAAGCTATGGATCATGTGACTCTCGTCCTTCGATCCAAAAGCTATAATTCCGTATCAGTCAAGTGCAACATGTTTGCTTCCATGAGACCCGAACTTCAAAGTTTGGATAGTTATGTGATATTCATGGAATCTGAAAATCATTTTCAAAGACAGACAAAGGCTAAAAGATATGAGATATCCAAAGCAGTGTTTGTTTGCAAACTATTAGTAGAGGAGTTTACTATGCATTAGACTGATAAGAGAGGGATCCAGAAGAACGCCTATCATATGATGAAAGGTGAATAAAACAACAACTTAAAGAGAAAGGAAATGTCCAAAGGTGTTAGTGTGACTTACACGCCTAGGAAGTCCGGGGCTAACGCCACTCTTAAGTTGGGTGCTTCTTTTGCGAGTAGGAGAAATACTAAAAGTTAAACTGTTAGAAGTATAAAGGCAGAAAGAAAGATGACTGGAATATCCAGCTCATGTATGAATGTCATACAAGTTTTTGATGTATAGAAGGCTGGTCAAAGATATAGTTCTTGGGAATTATGGTTAAACATGTTAATCACTAATCTTGGGTATTGTGAGTTAATCACAAAGATACCCGCTCGATTGCATTCCGTTGCGAATCAATGTAAGAGCTACTATGGCCTAAAAAGTCTAGCCAGAAATGAGGTTAAGGTATAGACAGGGAACATAGTAAATGTTACTATACCTTCCATCAGTGTATTGCCGTCTGTATTTATTTTCATAATTCATTTAGAGTTTTTCAAACTCTAGCCCATTGCATAAGGTATCTTGCAAGAAGGTTGTTCATAAGAGAACTTTTCATGTTCGGTGTTATGAATAACATAAGGGCCATACTTTCATTATGAATGAGATGTATGTTATGAATATTGATAATAATACATTACCTCTAGGTTTACTTTCATAATTCATTTTAGAGTTTCATACACTCTAGCCCATTGCACAATGTTTGTTGCAAAAGAGTTGTTCATAAAACAACAATTGTTGTTAAGTATTATGAATAACATGAAGGGCCATGCTTCCATCCAAGATGGGATGTATGTTATGAATATTGATGGTAATATGATACATCCATAACGCTGACGCTAAATGTCGCGAGACTATGAGAATACCACACATGTGTGGCACTACATTTGGTCACATTGGAGAAACCTGCGTGGAAAAAATCCATTATGATGGATTTTGAAGTCGGTTGATTTTGAATCATCTCACACTTGCAAGTTTCCTCCAAAAAGTGAAGTGACTGAAATACCGTTCATAGGCCATAAGGAACGAGCAACAAACTTATTGGTGATCATACATTTTGATGTGTGTAGTTCAATAAATGTTGTTGCAAGTGGTGGATTTATTTATCTTCAGAAATGACTCAAGTAGATATATGGATATTTACTTGATGAGACGTAAGTCTGGATCTTTTGAAATCATTCGAAAGGTTTTCAAAAATGAAGTAGAAGTTATTGTAACAAGAAAATTATGTTTCTGCAATTTGATTGCACAAAGGAATATTTGAGTTACATGTTTAGCGAATGTCTGATGAGTTGTGAAAGGGGTTTCATAACTTGCACCTCCCGGAACACCACTGCAAGTGAAAAGTCCGTGGAGATGTAATCTAACCATTTATGACATGGTAAGGTCAAAGATGACATAAATAAATTTGCCATTATCCCTTTTAAAGTGATGCTTTAGAGACTGCGACTTTTACACTGAAAAGAGCTACATCGGGTCTGTTGAAATGAAGCCATGGTATGGTACGCCCAACCATGTTATATCTTTTCTTAACATTTGGAAATGGGGCTTGTGTAAAAGGTTACAAACCTATTCCAAATCAGACAAGTGCTACTTTGTAGGTTATACCAAAATGTTGGGTATTCCTCCCTCACTATACCGAGGCAAATAGTTTTGCCGCAAAACGGTGTGCTTTTAAAGAGAATGGTTCTTTCAAAAAGGTGAGTGGGAGAATAGTGCAACTCGACGAGATAAACAGTATCTTCGTCATCAGATCAAAGGAAAGAGACCTTGGAAGTAATTCCAGAGTTTCCTACTGCGACTGATACGGAAGTCTCTACAATAAAATGTATGAACTTCGGTCGAACTTGCAGCTGAACCACGTAGGCAAGGCTCGTGCAAACCTCTCAGGTGCGCAAACGAGATATTGTTGTTAGACAACATTATACCTACGATACACAAGGAAGCGTTGATGGGCCCTGACTCCGGAATTGGCTAAATGCCAATACAACCCGAGTTAGTTTCCATATAAGTGATTCAAGATTAAAACCTTGATACACCTTTCGGAAGACTTAGAGTCTAACGAATATTTATGGAACTTAAAACTGATACGGATAAAAATGTTTTATCCATAAAGCTCGACTTGTTGAAATAACAAGTTCAAGAGTTGACTACGATGAGGTTGTTTTCATTCGTAGCGATGCTTAAAGTCGGTTCGGGTTGAACTAGCAATTAATACATATTTCAATCATGAGATATGAAACATGGATGACAATAGGATTTCCATCTGATGGAAATGAAACCAAGGACTTGCATGTGTTACAGTCCAAGGCATTTTGTCTATCCAGAGGATGCTAGTAAGGGTGCAAACTTCAGAGTTCCAGCGATGGACAGAAGAGAGCAAAATGGAGTTGGAATCTTCGTGCTGTGATGAAATGGTCAAAGGGGTTTGACTTCATCAATGGGTAACGAAGATGCTTGTAATTCAAGAAAGTAAGTGGGAGCGTAATAATATTTCTAAAAACCTTGTGTGCTTCACACATTGTTAATTGGAAATAAATTTCTTGACACGGATTAGGACTTCATTTGAAAATAGCTTTTTGATGAAGTGCTTAGGCTAAATAGCCTCAATATTAGGCATAATGATCTATGGACATAGATTTACCTAATAGGGCTAAGCAATAAATACATATTGACAAGATGCTAAAACCGTTTAGCACTAAGAACGACAAGGAGTGATTCTTGCTGAAGTCACATGGAAAGAGTTTTTGCAAGAATCAGTGTCCCAAAACACTGATGAGCAAAATACATGATGCAGATTCCACACACTTTTGTGTTTGGATTAATCATGTATTCCATGGTATGTAAAACAACCAGATATGTCCAATACTCCCAAGGTGTTGCGAGTATGGATACTAAAGTGATCAAAGTACTGATCGTGGGACAATAGTGAAGATGTCATTGAGTACTAGAGTAAGTACTGATGATATGTTTTCTCGCAAGCGGAGATCATGAAGAGTTCGTTGTAAAATGTTACATCGATGCAGTCTTCATCTTTTCTCCATGCGATTTTCGATTTAAGTTAAGGGTTTTGTGTAATACACAATATGGTGGCACAGTAGTTGGAAATTGTTCCCAACAACATACTGTGGCGAATTCTATAACAAATGACTAAGTATGTTGACGCTTTAGAAGCGACAAACAAGATGTTGAATCATATAGTTCATTCATGAAATTAGTATGGTTCCAAGATGGCTTTTGTCAATGGGACACTACTGCAGGTAGTTTCTCCATAACCCAGTCTGAGGAACCCATGTTCAACTTGTGATTAACATTTATACAAAGCCAAGTCCGCACAAAATATGAATTTTGTGAAAGCGTGAAAACGCGAGGATATGCAGAGATAGACACGGAGCTGAAGTTGTCAGATCTGATGGACATCAGGCTATACCACATGCGAAGCATTTTTTACACCGGCATGCCGTAGGTGTAAAGTGCATTAGCATTAACTAGATTATTGACTCTAGTGCAAGTGGGAGTCTGTAGGAGATATGCCCTAGAGGCAATAATAAATACTATTACTTATCTCCGAGTTCATAATTATGTTTATGTTCCATGCTATAACTGCAATGATTCTCGAGTCTGCAATATCCACGAGGCTCGGAGGAAGACTCATATGCACGTGTGGAATAATAAACGGTAAGAAGTATTCCTAGTTTGGCCTCTAAGACTAGCTCAAGTGTTGCATGATGGTTCTGTTTTCCTGATCATGGGCATGTCTATGCCAGCAACTTTGAGGGCACAATGTTAAGAGAACATTTGTGTTGAAACGACCCGGTTTGATGTTATGCTATGAGATTCATTCGTCACAAGTTAATGGTAAGTAACACAGAGATGGTTAAGGTTTGCATGATTCCTTAGACCATGAGAGTATCGAGTTTCTTCATGCTTGCTTCATGATCTTTGGGGTTTGTTAAACGTCATCCGTAAATGGGTGGCTATTACAGCGGCTTACGGGTTCATGGAAAAGTGTGTCAAGTAACTTGATAGCTCAAGATTGGGATTTGCTCCTCCGACGATGGAGAGATATTCTCGGGCCCTCTCGGTGTCACGGTATCCATCATCGTCTGGCCAGACACTTTGTGATTTGATCACGGGGATGCCGGAACACGGAAACGAGAAAAGAGAACAAAACCAGTCATGATGTAACTAGCATAGTGGACAAGTTGTTGATCCACGGGTGAGGGAGTCCCGAACTAGGGGGTGTCCGGATAGCCGAACTATCATCATCGGCCGGACTCCAAGACTATGAAGATACAAGATTGAAGACTTTGTCCCGTGTCCGGATGGGACTTTCCTTGGCGTGGAAGGCAAGCTTGGTGATACGGATATGTAGATCCCCTACCATTGTAACCAACTCTGTGTAACCCTAGCCCTCTCTGGTGTCTATATAAACCGGATGGCTTTAGTCCGTAGGACGAACAACAATCATACCATAGGCTAGCTTCTAGGGTTTAGCCTCCTTGATCTCGTGGTAGATCTACTATTGTAACCCACATCATCAATATTAATCAAGCAGGACGTAGGGTTTTACCTCCATCAAGAGGGCCCGAACCTGGGTAAAAACATCGTGTCCCTCGTCTCCTATTACCATCTGCCTAGACGCACAGATCGGGACCCCCTACCCGAGATCCGCCGGTTTTGACACCGACATTGGTGCTTTCATTGAGAGTTCCTCTGTGTCGTCACCGATAGGCTCGATGGCTTCTTCGATCATCATCAATGACGCAGTCCAGGGTGAGACCTTTCTCCCCGGACAGATCTTCGTATTCGGCGGCTTTGCACTACGGGCCAATTCACTTGGCCATCTAGAGCAGATTGAAAGTTATGCCCCTGGCCGTGAGATCAGATTTAGAAGTCTCAACTTCAAGGCTGACATCCGCGGGGACTTGATCCTCGACGGATTCGAGCCATGGTCGAGCGCGCCGCACTGTCACGATGGGCATGATTTAGCTCTACAGCCGGACATTACCCGGGAGGCCGCATTCAAGCCTGCTCCGATCTTCGATTCGGAGCCGGCCGCGCAGATCGAGGACGGATGGCTAGACATCGCCTCGGGCGCCGCAACCTCCATGGTGATAGAGCCGAACACTGATTTTGTCCCTCACGAGGCTCGCGACTCCGAGGTGCCAGACTCCTTGCCGGACTCCGGACCTCCCGCGCCCCCTCCAGTCGAATCCGATTGGGCGCCGATCATGGAGTTCACCACGGCGGACATCTTTCAACACTCACCTTTTGGCGACATCTTGAGTTCGCTAAAGTACCTCTCGTTATCAGGAGAGGCCTGGCTGGACTGCGGCCAGGACGGTTGGGATGCGGACAACGAAGAAATTCAGAGCCCACCCACCACCCACTTGGTAGCCACTGTCGACGATCTAACCGACATGCTAGATTACGACTCTAAGGACATCGACGGTATGGACGACGATGCCGGAGACGACCAAGAACCAGCGCCCACCGGGCACTGGAAAGCCACCTCTTCATACGACATATACATGGTGGATATCCCAAAGGATGGGAATGGCGAAGGAATAGCGGAGGATGACCCCTCCAAGAAACAGCCCAAGCGTCGGCGTCAGCGGCGCCGCTCTAAATCCTGCCATAGCAAGAATGAAGATTCCGGCACCGGAGACAATAATACACCGGATAGTGCCGAAGACAACCCACTCCAGCAAGATTCAGCGTAGGAGGAGGGGGGCGCCAGCCCTCATGAGAGAGCGGCTGAAGAAGAGGTAGAGGACTACATGCCTCCCTCCGGAGACGAGGCAAGCCTCGACGATGACGAATTCGTCGTGCCTGAGGATCCCGTTGAACAAGAGCGTTTTAAACGCAGGCTTATGGCCACGGCGAACAGCCTCAAGAAAAAGCAGCAACAGCTTAGAGCTGATTAGGATCTGCTAGCCGACAGATGGACTGAAGTCCTCGCGGCCGAAGAGCATGAGCTCGAACGCCCCTCCAAAATCTACCCTAAACGAAAGTTGCTCCCCCGATTAGAGGAGGAGGCATATGAACCCGCGTCACCAGGAGACAATACGGCTGATCGACCACCCCGTGGTTGCGACAGAGAGGCCTCAAGGCCCTTCACTAGACCCATACCCCGGCATCGCTCGAAAAGCACAAGGCCACAGGGGAACACTCCGGACCTGCGAGATATATTTTGGATAGGGCAAGACAATCAAGATCGATCTATGGATCACGTGGGCGCCCCACGATACGTGACGATCACCGTCACCCCGGACATAGTAAGTCCAGCCGGGCCGAACACAACAGACAAAGCTCTTTTGAGCTCCGTCGCGATATCGCCCAGTACAGAGGCGCCGCACACCCACTATGCTTCACAGATGAAGTAATGGATCATCAAATCCACGAAGGGTTTAAACCCGTGAATATAGAATCTTATGATGGCACAACAGACCCCGCGGTTTGGATCGAAGACTATCTCCTCCACATCCATATGGCCCGCGGTGACGATCTTCACGCCATCAAATATCTCCCCCTCAAGCTTAAAGGACCAGCCCGGCATTGGCTTAACAGCTTGCCAGCAGAGTCAATTGGGAGTTGGGAAGACCTGGAAGCCGCATTTCTCGATAACTTCCAAGGCATGTATGTGCGACCACCAGACGCTGATGACCTAAGCCACATAATTCAGCAGCCAGACGAATCGGCCAGACAATTCTGGACACGGTTCTTAACCAAGAAAAACCAAATCGTCGACTGTCCGGATGCGGAGGCCCTCGCTGCCTTCAAGCATAATATCCGCGACGAGTGGCTTGCCCGGCACCTGGGACAGGAAAAGCCGAAATCCATGGCAGCCCTCACATCACTCATGACCCGCTTCTGTGCGGGTGAGGACAGCTGGCTAGCACGCAGCAACAACATCAGCAAACATTCTAGCAGTCCGGATACTAAGGACCGTAATGGCAGGCCGTGTTGTAACAAAAACAAATGCCGCATTAACGGAGACAACAGGGAAGATACGGCAGTCAACGCTGGATTCAGAGGCTCTAAACCCGGTCAACGGAAAAAGCCATTTAAAAGAACTACTCAGGGTCCGTCCAATTTGGACCGAATTCTCGACCGCTTGTGCCAGATACATGGCACCCCTGAAAAGCCGGCTAACCACACCAATAGGGACTGTTGGGTGTTCAAGCAGGCAGGCAAGTTAATTGCCGAAAACAGTGACAAGGGGCTACATAGCGATGACGAGGAAGAGACTCGACCGCCGAACAATAGAGGACAGAAGGGCTTCCCCCCACAGGTGCGGACGGTGAACATGATATATGCAACGCACATACCCAAAAGGGAGCGGAAGCGTGCACTCAAGGATGTATACGCGATGGAGCCAGTTGCCCTGAAGTTCAATCCATGGTCCTCTTGCCCGATCACTTTTGACCGAAGGGACCACCCCACCAGCATTTGCCATGGTGGATTCGCCGCATTGGTTCTAGACCCAATCATCGATGGATTTCACCTCACCAGAGTCCTGATGGATGGCGGCAGCAGCCTGAACCTGCTTTATCAGGACACAATGCGCAAAATGGGCATAGACCCCTCAAGGATTAAACCTACCAAGACGACCTTTAAAGGCGTCATACCAGGCGTAGAAGCCAATTGTACAGGCTCAGTTACACTGGAAGTAGTCTTCGGATCCCCGGATAACTTCCAAAGCGAGGAGTTAATCTACGACATAGTCCCGTTCCGCAGCGGCTATCATGCCTTGCTCGGACGTAGCGCGTTCGCAAAGTTCAACGCAGTGCCACACCACGCATACCTCAAGCTCAAGATGCCAGGCCCTCGAGGAGTCATCACGGTCAACGGAAACACTGAACGCTCCCTCCGAACGGAGGAACATACAGCGGCTCTCGCGGCAGAAGTACAAAGCAGCCTCTTAAGGCAATTCTCGAGTCCGGCCACCAAACAGCCGGACACAGCTAAGAGTGCCCAGAGTAACCTACAACACGACCACCTGGCACGTTCCGAGCATGCGTAGCAGTGCGGCCCCAACCCCAGCCCCTGTAAAACATCAAGACAGACCCTTCGCGTACTCCATTATGCTCTGAAGATACCATGGGCATGGGGCAAGGGGCGCGACCACGATAGGCCCAGACTGTGGCTCAACCACACCAGGGGCTCTTAAGTGTGTCGTTCTTTTTCTTTTCCTTTTATTTTTTACCCACAGGACTCCGTTCGTCAGAGGCCCTGTCCGGCAGCAGACATGCCGAACTCATGATGCAACAGCCAGGAAAGGAGAAAGGCTACAACAAATATCCAGGTGGTCTCCATTATGAGCATTAAATCTGTTTTATGCATTATTCCGTAGCCTACCCCTAGAGGGGGACATGTTTAAACAGTCCCATCCCTTGCTTACCGCACCATTTGTAATGTTCTGCACTTACAGCAGTTTTTACTGAATAAAGCAATGCAGCACCTTTTTGCTTCCAATTGCATTCCTTTCTTATACATATGTTCATCTATGACATGTTGCATCCGTACATTTTGGTATGGCTAAATACACCAGGGGCTTATGTTTCCCGCATTATGGTGTGATAAGTCCGAACACTTTCACAAGTGCGGCACCCCGAACTTATAGCATTATATGCATCGGCTCCGAATCATGTTCTTGGGTCAATAGTTGGGTTTGCCCGGCTCCCATGTTTTGGTACCTTACGTTCCATTTTATTGACTAAGGTAGCACTGGGGGAACCACTGCGATTACACCCCAGTTGAGCTGGGTTAACGCCTCAGTGGAGAAAGCTAAAACTGACCGTCATGATGAGGCGAGAGCTGGTCGCTGTTCGAGAGGTTCTTTGCGAGTCCCTAAAGACTTATGCCGCTTCGAGCGAGGAGCCGGATTCTGTCCGGCCAAGGCGTGGATAGCGCCCCAAATTCGGCCTTCCGAATACTAGGGGCTTCGCCGAAATTTAAAATTATAGAATTCTATGGCTAAGTGAGAGTGTTCAAGCATTATAAGTCCGGTTGCCTTGTTCGTTGTGTTGAGCGCCTCCCTCGATGGACCCAAATATGGGAACAAGAGTGCCCAAATTTATCCAGAACACCCCAGCACTCGTGGCATGGGGGCTGAAGCCGACGACTTGCCATCTCTCAGATTTGATAAACAGCCGCACAGAAGGTAATATTTTAAATTAACAAGTGTTGCTTCGCGCATATGAACTTAGTTTTCAGCGCACAGGATAACAAAACGCGAGTCTACTCAAAAGTTTCTTCTTTGGAGCACTCACCCGCAATAATGCGGGCGCCCTTCAGCACACTCCTATAATACATCTCGGGCGTGCGATGCTCCTTGCCCTCTGGTGGGGGGTCCGTCACAAGCTTCTGGGCATCCATCTTGCCCCAGTGCACCTTTGTGCGGGCAAGGGCCCGACGGGCACCCTCAATACAGGCGGAGTGCTTGATAACTTCAACCCACGGGCACGCATCCACCAGCCGCCGCACCAGGCCGAAGTAGCTCCCAGGCATAGCCTCCTTAGGCCGCAGCCGAACTATGAGGCCCTTCATGGCCTGTTCGGCCGCCTTGTGTAGCTCGACCAGCTGCTTCAGCTGGTCGCTAAGGGGCACCGGATGTCCGGCCTCAGCATACTGAGACCAGAAGACCTTCTCCATTGAGTTCCCCTCCTCGGCCTGGTAGAATGCGGCAGCATCGGACACACTGCGGGGAAGATCTGCGAACGCTCCTGGAGAGCTCCGAACTCGGGTAAGCGACAGGTAATTAACACTCACATGCTTACTTTGCATGAAAAATGCCTTACCCGCTGCTATTTTCTTCACCGCCTCTATCTCCTGGAGGGCCTTGTAGGCTTCGGCCTTAGCGGCTTTGGCACTCTCAAGAGCCGTTGCAAGCTTAGACTCTCGAGTCTTCGAGTCACGCTCTAGGCTCTCATGTTTCTTCACGAGATCCTGGAGCTCTTGCTGTACCTCCACCACCCACGCCTCCTGTTTCTCTCGCTCGGTGCGCTCCGCAGCCGCATTATGTTCGACCGCGGCCACCGCCTCTTTCAGGGTCGCCACCTCGTTAGTGGCCCCTGCAATACCCACGTTATCCTCGTTATTCTTTTTGCAACCAAAATCCTTTTCTGTAAGGTGCAATTTTAATATGGTGTTACTCACCTTCCTTGACCTCGAGCTGCTTCTTGGCACGGCCGAGCTCGTTCTCGGACCGCTCGAGGTCCTTCTTCAAAGTATCGACCTCCGCAGTCAGTGCGGCAGAGGTCAGCAGTGCAGCCTCCAATCCCATATTGACATATTTTTAACTCCTGCGTATATCTTATTGGATCCTCAGTCCGGCTTTCTTTCCGAACACCGAACCAAGCATCAGGGGCTACTGTCTATGCGGTACCATTTTTTACATATTGAAATTCTTACCTCAAAGCCTGTTAGAAGGCTGCTGCAGGCTTCGGTCAGCCCGCTCTTGGCGAGCTGAACTTTCTGAATCACCGCACTCATGACAGTGCGGTGTTCCTCTTCAATAGAGGCGCTATTGAGCGCCTCCAGCAATCTATCCAGCGCCTACAGTTGGATGGAAGCAGCCGGCGTCATAGTCTTGCCCTTCTTGCGAAGGGGTCGCCCGTCGGACTCCGGAGCCACTAGGGGTTGTCGTGCGACACCTCTGGCACCTTCTCCTCCTGGTGAGTCCCTTCCCGGGATCCCACCTCGGCATCATCCGCGTCTCGAGGGGAGGAGGCGGTCGGGAGGGAATCCATATCCGACGCACCTAAGGACCCACTCGACGAAGCGGGGAGATTGTCCTTGGGCGGACTGAAGGGTTGTATGCGGCGTTAGAAAGACATTGCGTGGCAAAGAAAAAAAGATAAACCATGAAGTTATTCGGGATTCCGGATACTCACGATCTCGCCAGGGGCTTGGCCCTTGGAGGCCAGTCCTCGTCGTCGTCACTGGCATTGGCGGAGCAGTCCGGGGAAGAGTTTTTCCCCTCTTGGACCCTTCGGCCTCCCTTGTTGGAGATGCCTTCCTTTTCTTCTCTCCCCTCGCCGGGGAAGAGGCTTTCTTCTTCTCCTCCTCACCTTGGTGAGAGGAGTCGGCCTCGGATTCATCATCCGATAGCACCTGAAGACGGGAACTCTTCCGAGTCCCCGTGGCCTTCTTCTTGGCCTTCTTCTCCGGCACCACATGGGGTGCCAGAGCCAGCAGCCCCGTTAGACGGGCGTCCACTGGGTCCTCTGGCAATGGGGCCGGACATATAGTCTGTCCGGACTTCGCCAGCCAGTCCTGTCAAAGGAATGAGGGAGTTTAGATCCCGCATAGAGTCAAACTATGGAAAACGAGCATTCTGTAAGGGATGAAATCACTTACCGCGTCAGCTGGACGCTGCGAACTGAATCCGCGATCTTCGGTAGCGGATGCGGGAGTCTCGGCGCCCTTGAACAGCACCTTCCAGACCTCTTCGTATGTAGTGTCGAAGAGCCCATTTAGGGTCTGGTGCTGCGCCGGATCAAACTCCCACATATTGAAGCCCCGTCGTTGGCACGGGAGGATCCGGCGGATGAGCATGACCTGGACCACGTTGACGAGCTTGAGCTTCTTGTCCACCAGCTTCTGGACGCAAGCTTGGAGTCCGGTCAGCTCTTCCGAATCACCCCAGATCCGGCCGCTCTCTTTCCAAGAGGTGAGCCGTGTGGGGATCCCAGATCTGAATTCGGGGGCCGCTGCCCATTTAGGGTCACGCGGCTCGGTGATATAGAACCACCCTGATTGCCACCCTTTGATGGTTTCCACGAAAGTGCCCTCGAGCCAAGTAACATGGGACATCCTGCCTACCATGGCGCCTCCGCACTCCGCTTGGCTGCCCTTCACAACCTTCGGCTTGACACTGAAGGTCTTGATCCACAAGACGAAGTGGGGCTGGATGCAGAGGAAGGCCTCACACACGACGATGAATGCCGAGATGTTGAGGATGAAATTCGGGGCCAGATCATGAAAATCTAGGCCGTAATAGAACATGAGCCCCCAGATAAAGGGATGAAGTGGGAAGCCCAGTCCGCGGAGGAAATGGGGAAGGAAAACTACCCTCTCATGGGGCCTAGGGGTGGGGATGAGCTCTCCCTCGTCGGGGACCCGGTGCGCAATATCGCTGGATAGATATCCGGCGTCGCGCAGCTTCTTGATGTGCTCCTCCATAATGGAGGAGGCCATCCATTTGCCTCCCGCTCCGGACATGATCGGAGAAGGTTGAGGTGGGATGTGCGGGCTTGGGCGCTGGAGCTCGGGTTCGCAGAGATGGATAAGCTAAGGAGGAAGAAGGCGCAGGGAAAAGGGTTGGATCTTTATCCCCTTATATGGGCGGACAAAAACATGTGTCCCCACCGGCCTGGTAAAACTCGCTTATCCCCCAAGCGCCGCGATTGATGGCGCGGTTGGGTTACCCACGTCCGTATTGATGGGAATCCCGGAATAAGGGGAACACGATCTCTGCTTCGACAAGACGTGCCAAGGAAACCGCTTCGCTAAACGCGCTGAGGTAGAACAATAAAGACAATTTAAGTAAAGGCTTGGTAGTGGTGTGAAGCCACGCCATCAAATACGTCAGTAGATTGAACTTGTGTAAATATTATTCTCTCTACGGTGTTATGTGGAAATTATTTTGCAGAGCCGGACACTATCCTGGTGTTCACAATCTTCTATGAATTATTCGGGGGGAGAACCCGCCTTGCAATGCCGAAGACAACATGCGCGCTGGACTCATCGTCATTGAAGCCTGGTTCAGGGGCTACTGAGGGAGTCCCGGACTAGGGGGTGTCCGGATAGCCAAACTATCATCATCGGCCGGACTCCAAGACTATGAAGATACAAGATTGAAGACTTCGTCCCGTGTCCAGATGGGACTTTCCTTGGCGTGGAAGGCAAGCTTGGCGATACGGATATGTAGATCTCCTACCATTGTAACCGACTCTGTGTAATCCTAGCCCTCTCCGGTGTCTATATAAACCGGATGGCTTTAGTCCGTAGGACGAACAACAATCATACCATAGGCTAGCTTCTAGGGTTTAGCCTCCTTGATCTCCTGGTAGATCTACTCTTGTAACCCACATCATCAATATTAATCAAGCAGGACGTAGGGTTTTACCTCCATCAAGAGGGCCCGAACCTGGGTAAAAACATCGTGTCCCTCGTCTCCTATTACCATCCGCCTAGACGCACAGATCAGGACCCCCTACCCGAGATCCACCGGTTTTGACACAGACAACGGGGATGCAAGTAAATCTCACCTAGGGTCTTTGTAACATATCGCGAAGCAACAGGAATAGCACACGGCAACTGGAGGTTCACTCGAATATTCATTCATGTGGGTATAGGGGTCAATATGGGTGTCCACGGCTCCGATGTTGATCATTGATCGGAAGGGGTTCCGGGTCATGTCTATACTTCACCAAACCTATAGGGTCACACGCTTAAGGGTCATCTATCTGCTGAATACTAGACAGGGAGTCTGAGAGAAAATCACCGAAAAAAGTTTCGGACACCGGAAAAGTTTCGGACAGCAGAATCATACCGCAGAGAGAGGTCATCGGATGAGTTTCGATGATACCGAAAAGTTGTTTCGGGATATACCATTAAGTAAAATTGGTTTCGGCAAATGCCTGATAATTCTTGAAGGGTGCCAGAATCATTCTGGAAGCTTTTTGGAATTTTCTGAGATAAAAACCGGAAATGTTCCGGAGCTGCCGGAGCCACTTCAGATGCGTTTCGTAGATGAAAATCACTAAAACCGGAATTGTTTCGGAACGCGTTGAAAATTATTATGGTGGGTACTGGAAATGTTCTAAGCCCACATAAATATTTTCAGTTCGAACGGACGCTGAAAAATGTCGTCGTGGATAGTGAAAGTGCTTTTTGGGATATTTTATGGTGAGTCGCCTTTTGGGATATTTTCAAAAGGCTTCTAGAAGGGCTTGGGGGCCAAGCATGCTCCTCATGGGGGGCCCCCAAGGGGGTTGGCCGGCCACATGTGTGGGGCTCCATGGAGCTCCACTTCCCTCCCCATTATGCCCTTCATGTGTGACATTTGCATGGGCATTTTGGGTTTTTGTGAGCCATCCCTACCCCTTGGCTTTCCTATAAATAGAGGAGGAGTGGGCAGCCCAAAGCTCATCCCTTTTGCTCTCATACAAGTGCCATGCAATGATCTGGCTTCTTCTCTCCCTCCCAGCGAAATAGTTTCGTAGAGCCGAAAGGCTGTCTGGGTTCCGGCAGGAACTAGTTCTGGACGGCGAAGCCCTGCCGGATAGATGACACCGTATGTGTGCAACTCTGTAGAGAGATCGTAGTTTCGGTCTTAGTTCATGAGTGCCTCCTGAAGGGTTGTCCATGTGACCGTCCGAGTTTTGAAGGTCCTCCCGAAGGGTTGTCCGAGTGACCGTTCGAGTTTCGAAGGTCCTCCCGAAGGGCTGTCCGCGACACCGTCCGGGGGGCTGTTCAACCGCCTCCCGGAGGGCTGTCTGAGAAGCAGATGCAAGTATACATCCTCGCGGTTGCGAGGTTGTAAATCCTAGCTGCGGGGATCTGCACCGCCGTTCGTCATCGACTCTACTTCCCGCTGCGCTACGAGTCGGTAACGAAAAAGATCAAACCATATATGCAGTCTCCATAGTGGTCCTGGGCTGGTGCGTAGGTTGGAAAATTTTTGGTTTCTGCTGCGTTCCCCAACACTTCATGGTCCAGTACAAGCCCGCTATCTCTTTCGGCCTGCTAAAGGCCTACAGTATAGTTGGGCCATATGTAGCCCAAACTTAGTAATGGCATGTTAACGGCCCGTGAAATAAATTGGGCCTACTTGTTGCCTGCTTCGATGTCGGCCTGTTAACGACCCGGGAGGTAAGAGGGCCGACGATTAACTTTCGACCTAGTAACGACCCATTAATTTAATGGGCCCACTAAAGTTCGGACATGTCTTTAGGCCAAATTAGATAATTTGAGCCCATTACGACGAGCAATTATGCACAGGACCAAAGACGATCAAGCAAAGGTATGGCATACAGGGAATAACATTGCACATCCAGCATATATTACAGGAAATTACATCCACTGGGCAATCAAAGATTGATGCCAGTGCAAATAAATGAGCAGAACCTAACCATCTACAACGTCACAATCTGCAACCTCAGCACATATGACGCCCATAAGCATGTGGGCAAGTTCTTGCTGCTTTGCTACACTTTCTCTGAAAACATTGATCAGTTGTTGTGTCGCACGACTCTACACCCTCTGATTCATCCACCATTTCCATCATTGCTTCAGCCATTAATTGGTTCTCAAACATACATTTATTCCGTTGCATTCGAGACAGTGGATACTGAACAGATTCAGATGGTGATTTTGGCAGGCTTGTATTATTGATAGTGGAGAGTGTCTCGACCACTGTATCATAACATAAATTAGGACGGGAACCAAACAAATTAATCATGAGTTATTGCCATATTACCTTGCCTAGATTTACTGGAAAGAAACAATGGGGTTGCCTTGCTGTTTTCAGAGTTTTTCTTCTTATCTTCAGCAGCCTGCACAAAATTAACACACAAGCATTGCTATCATTGGCCAAGTCAGATAATAGGAAAGCAACATTGACACAACGAACGTTTGGTCAACTAGCCTACACCAAATTAACACAATATGGCACAACTATCACCAGCCAGGTAAGGTAATACGAAAGCAACATTGACACAATGAATGAATGGGCAACCAGAGAAGCACTACAATTCAGTAATGTGCGTGATATGAGATAGTACATTCATGCAGCTCAGTATGCAAAACTACAAGGCAGTTTTCCTTACAAAAATCAACATTGGCGCCTTTAACATTTTGCTACAACTAATTTTAGATCAGATAAAGGTTAGATTCACACAGATTAACAAATACATGCTAATGTAAAAATATAGTGATATACAACAGGTACTTACATCAGCATTGGAGCACAGAGAATTCCCGCAAGATATTTTCATCGAATACGATCCCAATGGAGGAAGTCTTCTATCGTTTAACCTTATTTTCTAAAATAGAGATGGGTAAGAAACATGTAGAAACTATGATCAGAATGCTATAAAATTTCATGATGCGAGGATACGCACACGCTTCTTAGAATGGAGTTGACATTCTTTTGCTGGACTAAAGCGGACTAGTTCTTTGGCCACTGGAATCTGCTTATTATCAGTGGGAGTTGGGTTTCTCTGTGCTGGAGCAGTATCTATAAAAATGGAGTTGGTTTATTATCTCCTGGCGTTTGGATCTTTTGCAAATACCTGGTTTGTAACCCTTCAGATTCTAACATAGTCGTCTTCCCCTTGCATGCCTTATATAGAAGAATGGTGATTCAGTTATAAAACATGCTATAGCAGAGATGGAATAGGTAGTGAAGAATAGAAAGACATGACATATTGACATGTATTCCCTCCATCTAGAAATAAATGGATGGGTCCAGGCGTATTTCAATTCTAGATACATCCAGTTTTATCCATTTCTGCAACATGTAATCCGGACGGAGGGAGTATGATGTAAGAGCTAGGGATACGACAGGACAACACAGTAAAAAAAACACTGAAAAACCCACTGCAGAACCAATGTATTCAAACCCATTGATATGAGATAGTACACTCATGCAGCTCAGGATGGAAAACAACCAGACAGTTTTCCTTACAAAAATCAACATTGTGGCCTTTAATCATACATTTTGCTACAACTAAAATTTAGATCAGATAAAGGTTGGATTCACGCTGATTAACAAAATACATGCTGATGTAAAAATATAGTGATATACAATAGGTACTTACATCTACATTGGAGCACAGGGAATTCCTGCAAGAATCTTTCCTCATAAACGATACCATTGCAGAAATTCTTCTATCTGTTAAGCTTATTTTCTAAAAGAGAGATGGGTAAGAAACATGTAGAAAATATGATCAGCATGCTATAAAATTTCATGATGCAAGGATACACACACGCTTCTTAGAATGGAGTTGACATATTTTTGCTGGACTGGAGCGGACTAGTTCTTTGGCCACTGGAATCTTCTTATTATCAGTAGGAGTTGGATTTCTCTATGCTGGAGCAGTATCTATAAAAACTTGAGTTGGTTTATTTTCTCCTAGCGTTTGGATCTTCTGCAAATGCCTTGTTTGTAACCCTTCAGATTCTAACATAGTCGTCTTCCCCTTGCATGCCTTGTATAGAAGAATGGTGTTTTAATTATAAAACATGCGACAGCAGAGAGATGGAATAGGTACTGAAGAATAGAAAGGCATGACATATTGACATGTATTCCCTCCATCCGGAAAAAAATGGATGGGTCTAGGAGTATTTCAGTTCTAGATACATCCATTTTTATCCATTTTGGCAACATGTAATCCGGACGGAGGGAGTATGGTGTAAGAGCTAGGGATACGACAGGACAACACAGCAAAAAAAAACTAGTTGAATGTAAAACTGTATGCTAGCGGAATACGTACAGAAATAACTAAGGCAACATACACTTGTATGATTGGGAAACTAAGATGGCATTGCAACAGAGCACTAGAACAACACTTCAATGTAAAAAAACATGGTATGGTAGACAAATGAAGTACATACTCATGAATAACAATGCATAAGATATTCAGAAGCATGATGTCCAAATTAAGCAGATGGCATTGCGATAGAGTAGAATGACAGTGCTTGAATTTGAAAACATGTTATTATGAATGGAATAGGTACTGAAAAACATGAAGGCATGACATATTTACATGCATGATCAGCATGCTAAGCACATGGCATTGCAACAGAGTAGATACTCTCCAGGACATTATATGCATGTTGTACCCATATCACAGGCCAAGTTAGAGCAAGGACCTTGTGGGGTGAAGAGGATTCATCATCTTTCTGCAAGTCTTCTGAAGAACTGCCTTTACATGTTCCATCATATTGGGTATCATTGACATCAAGTTTATTGGCCTTTACATTGCTCCGTGAGGTTCTTGTGGATATATCAGTGTGTGCAATTATATCTGACATGCATGGAAGACAACTAGTAGTTACATTTATGTAATGAGTGCATGTAGGAGACGACATAAATAGTAGGACTGGGGTTAACTAGGAGCAACAGGTCTGATAAACTAAAGGGAGAACACAGATGAAAGCTACAAAATATGTATCGTTTGTAGTTGAGATTAACTAGATGGCACACAAAAGTATTAAAGAACAACATAGGTAATACTAGAAGTGGTATAATACTATAATCACCAGCCTGTGGGATAGCATTGGCTGATGGATGATAAATATGGAACAGCGTTACCTAAAGAACAAGTATCTTAGCTGAACTATGGAACAACGTTAACTCCTGAACAAGACCCGTAAGAGATCAGCATGAATATACAGTGAAATGTGATGATCTATTTTCCATGCTTAGATGAATAACAAAACCATAAATGTTGCACACAAGTAAGATGAGGGTACAACCTATCTAGCTGCCATCCATAGGAGTGAGCATCATGTGCTGACTTGTCGATGGCCCTGCAGTTGTTGTGGCTATCCATGTCAGGCACGCGCATTCGATGCAGGGAACTGTTGAGTGGGAACTATAGCTGTTGGGGAACGTAGTAATTTCAAAAAAAATCCTATGCACACGCAAGATCATGGTGATGCATAGCAACGAGAGGGGAGACTGTTGTCCACGTACCTTCATAGACCGAAAGCGGAAGCGTTATGACAATGCGGTTGATGTAGTCGTGCGTCTTCACGGCCCGACCGATCAAGCACCGAAACTACGGCACCTCCGAGTTCTAGCACACGTTCAGCTCGGTGACGTCCCTCGAACTCCGATCCAGCCGAGTATCGAGGGAGAGTTCCGTCAGCACGACGGTGTGGTGAAGATCTTGATATTCTACCATCGCAGGGCTTCGCTTAAGCACCGCTACAATATTATCGAGGAGGACTATGGTGGAGGGGGGCACCGCACACGGCTAAGAGATCAATGATCAATTGTTGTTGTGCCTAGAGGTGCCCCCCTGCCCCGTATATAAAGGAGCAAGGGGGGAGGGGGCGGCCGGCCTAGGTGGGGGCGCGCCAAGGGGAGTCCTACTCCCACCGGGAGTAGGACTCCCTCCTTCCTTGTTGGAGTAGGAGAAGGGGAAAGAGGGGGAGAGGAAGAAGGAAAAGGGGGCTGCGCCCCTTGTCCAATTCGGACCAGAGGGGGGGGGCGTAGGCCTCCTTCCTTTTGGCCTCTCTCCTCTATTCCTGTATGGCCCAATAAGGCCCATATACTCCCCGGCGAATTCCCGTAACTCTCCGGTACTCCGAAAAATACCCGAATCACTCGGAACCTTTCCGAAGTCCGAATATAGTCGTCCAATATATCGATCTTTACGTCTCGACCATTTTGAGACTCCTCGTCATGTCCCCGATCTCATCCGGGACTCCGAACTCCTTCGGTACATCAAAACACATAAACTCATAATATAACTGTCATCGAAACCTTAAGCGTGCGGACCCTACGGGTTCGAGAACAATGTAGACATGACCGAGACACGTTTTCGGTCAATAACCAATAGCGGAACCTGGATGCTCATATTGGCTCCTACATATTCTACGTAGATCTTTATCGGTCAAACCGCATAACAACATACGTTGTTCCCTTTGTCATCGGTATGTTCCTTGCCCGAGATTCGATCGTCGGTATCTCAATACCTAGTTCAATCTCATTACCAGCAAGTCTCTTTACTCGTTATGTAATGTATCATCCCGCAACTAACTCATTAGCTACATTGCTTGCAAGGCTTATAGTGATGTACATTACCGAGAGGGCCCAGAGATACCTCTCCGACAATCAGAGTGACAAATCTTAATCTCGAAATACGCCAACTCAACATGTACCTTCGGAGACACCTATAGAGCCCCTTTATAATCACCCAGTTACATTGTGACGGTTGGTAGCACACAAAGTGTTCCTCCGATAAACGGGAGTTGCATAATCTCATAGTTGTAGAAACATGTATAAGTCATGAAGAAAGCAATAGCAACATACTAAACGATCAAGTGCTAAGCTAACGGAATGGGTCAAGTCAATCACATCATTCTCCTAATGATGTGATCCCATTAATCAAATGACAACTCATATCTATGGCTAGGAAACTTAACCATCTTTGATTCAACGAGCTAATCAAGTAGAGGCATACTAGTGACACTATGTTTGTCTATGTATTCACACATGCATTATGTTTCCGGTTAATACAATTCTAGCATGAATAATAAACATTTATCATGAAATAAAGAAATAAATAATAACTTTATTATTGCCTCTAGGGCATATTTCCTTCAATCTCCCACTTGCACTAGAGTCAATAATCTAGTTCACATCGCCATGTGATATAACACCAATATTCACATTTGTATGTGATTAATACCCAATAGTTCACATCGTCATGGATTAACACCCAAAGGGTTTAGAAGAGTCAATAATCTAGTTCACATCGCTATGTGATTAACACCCAAAGAGTACTAAGGTATGATCATGTTTTGCTTGTGAGAGAAGTTTAGTCAATGGGTCTGTCACATTCAGAGCCGTATGCATTTTGCAAATATTCTATGTCTACAATGCTCTGCACGGAGCTACTCTAGCTAATTGCTCCTACTTTCAATATGTATCCAGATTAAGACTTAGAGTCATCTGGATCGATGCCAAAACTTGTATCGACGTAACCCTTTACGACGAACCTTTTGTCACCTCCATAATCGAGAAACATATCCTTGTTCCACTAAGGATAATTTTGACCAATGTCCAGTGATCTACTCCTAGATCACTATTGTACTCCCTTGCCAAACCAGGGCAGAGTATACAATAGGTCTGGTCCATAGCATGACATACTTTTAGAACCTATGACTGATGCATAGGGAATGACTTTCATTCACTTTCTATTTTCTGCCGTGGTCAGGATTTGAGTCTTACTCAATTTCATACCTTTGCAACACAGGCAAGACCTCTTTCTCTGACTATTCCATTTTGAACTACTTCAAAATCTTGTCAAGGTATGTACTCATTGAAAATCTTATCAGGCGTCTTGATCTATCTCAATAGATCTTGATGCTCAATGTGTAAGCAGCTTCACCGAGGTCTTGCTTTGAAAAACTCTTATTCAAGTATCCTTTTATGCTATCTAGAATTTCTATATCATTTCCAACTAACAATATGTCATCTACATATAGTATTAGAAATGTTACAGTGCTCCCACTCACTTTCTTGCAAATACAGGCTTCTCCAAAAACTCTGTATAAAACCATATGCTTTGATCAACTCATCAAAGCATATATTCCAACTCCGAGATGCTTGCACCAGTCCATTGATGGATCGCTGGAGCTTGCACATTTTGTTAGCACCTTTAGGATTTACAAAAACTTCTGGTTGTATCATATACAACACTTCTTTAAGAAACATCCATTTAAGGAATGCAGTTTTGTCATCCATTTGCCAGATTTCATAAAATGTGGCAATTGCTAACATGCTTCGAACAGACTTAAGCATCGATACGAGTGAGAAAATCTCATCGTATTCAACACCTTGAACTTGTCGAAAACCTTTCGCAACAAGTCGAGCTTAGTAGATAGTAACACTACTATCAGTGTCCGTCTTTCTCTTGAAGATCCATTTATTTAACTTGGCTTGCTGATCATTGAGCAAGTCAACCAAAGTCCATACTTTGTTCTCATACATGGATCCTATCTCAGATTTTATGGCCTCAAGCCATTTCACGGAACCTGGGCTCATCATCGCTTCCTCATAGTTCATAGGTTCATCATGGTCTAGTAACATGACTTCCAGAACTAGATTACCATAGCACTCTGGTGCGGATCTTACTCTGGAAGACCTACGAGGTTTGGTAGCAACTTGATCTGAAGTTTCATGATCATCATCATTAACTTCCTCACTAATTGGTGTAGGAATCATTGGAACTGATTTCTGTGATGAACTACTTTCCAATAAGGGAGAAGGTACCATTACCTCATCAAGTTCTACTTTCCTCCCACTCACTTCTTTTGAGAGAAACTTCTTCTCTAGAAAGGATCCATCTTAGCAACGAATAACTTGCCTTCGGATCTGTGATAGAAGGTGTACCCAATAGTTACCTTTGGGTATTCTATGAAGATGCACTTCTCCGATTTGGGTTCGAGCTTATCAGGTTGAAACTTTTTCACATAAGCATCGCAGCCCAAGCTTTAAGAAACGACAACTTTGGTTTCTTGCCAAACCTCAGTTCATAAGGCGTCGTCTCAACGGATTTTGATGGTGCCCTATTTAAAGTGAATGCAGTTGTCTCTAATGCATAACCCCATAATGATAGTGGTAAATTGATAAGAGACATTATAGATCGCACCATATCCAATAAAGTGCGGTTACGACGTTCGGAAACACCATAACGCTGTGGTGTTCTATGTGGCGTGATCTATGAAACTATTCCACATTGTTTTATATGAAGGCCAAACTCGTAACTCAAATATTCTTCTCCACGATCAGATCATAGAAACTTTATTTTCTTGTTACGATGATTCTTCACTGAACTCTGAATTTCTTTGAACATTTCAAATGTTTCAGACTTGTGTTTTATTAAGTAGATATACCCATATCTGCTCAAATCATCTGTGAAGGTCAGAAAATAACGATACTCGCCACGAGCATCAACACTCATTGGATCGCATACATCAGTATGTATTATTTCCAATAAATGAGTAGCTCGTTCCATTGTTCCGAAGAACGGAGTTTTAGTCATCTTACCCAAAAGGCACGGTTCGCAAGTACCAAATGATTCATAAATCAAGTGATTCCAGAAGTCCATCAGTATGGAGTTTCTTCATGCGCTTTACACCAATATGACCCAAACGGCAGTGCCACAAATAAGTTGCACTATCATTATCAACTTTGCATCTTTTGGCATCAATATTATGAATATGTGTATCACTATGATCGAGATCCAACAAACTATTTTCATTGGGTGTATGACCATTGAAGGCTTTATTCATGTAAACAGAATAACAATTATTCTCTGACTTTAATTTAATAGTCGTATTGCAATAAACATGATCAAATCATATTCATGCTCAACGCAAATGCCAAATAACATTTATTTAGGTTCTACACTAATCTCGAAAGTGTAGGGAGAGTGTGATGATGATCATATCAATCTTAGAACTACTTCCAACACACATCATCGCTTCACCCTCAACTAGTCTCTGTTTATTCTGTAACTCCTGTTTCGAGTTACTAATATTTAGCAACCGGACAAGTATCAAATACTCAGGGGCTACTATAAACACTAGTAAAGTACACATCAATAACATGTATATCAAATATACCCTTGTTCACTTTGCCATCCTTCTGATCCACCAAATATTCAGGGCATTTCCGCTTCTAGTGACTATTTCCTTTGCAGTATAATCACTCAGTTTCAGGCTTTGGTCCAGCTTTGGGCTTCTTCGCGGGAGTGACAACTTGCTTGCCATTCTACTTGAAGTTCCCTTTATTTTCCTTTGCCCTTTTCTTGAAACTAGTGGTCTTGTCAATCATCAACACTTGATGCTCTTTTCTTGATTTCTACCTTCGTCGATTTCAGCATCACGAAGAGCTCGGGAATCGTTTTCGTCATCCCTTGCATTATAGTTCATCAAGAAGTTCCAGTAACTTGGTGATGGTGACTAGAGAACTCTGCCAATCACTATCTTATCTGGAAGATTAACTCCCGCTTGATTCAAGCGATTGTAGTACTCAGACAATCTAAGTACTTGCTCACTAGTTGAGCAATTCTCCTCCATCTTTTAGGCGAAGTATTTGTCAGAGGTCTCATACCTCTTGACACGGGCATGAGTCTGAAATACCAATTTCATCTCTTGAAACATCTTATATGTTCCATGACGTTTCAAAAATGTTTTTGTAGTCCCAGTTCTAAGCCATAAAGCATGGTGCACAAAACTATCAAGTAGTCATCATATTGATGTCACACCCTAGCTAGTTCATGCATTAGAGTGTTGCATCATGTTTATTCTTTCATCAGAAACCTGAAATGGGGATGACAGAACCCCCAGCCCCCTCTGAAACCAACTAGGGTTTACTAAAAACCTTTTTCAATGAACCTGAAATGCCCTTCTAAAATGCCCATCATTTTTTGTCTTGGTTCAGAACCTCTGCCAAAAGTGATGCACATTTTCCTAGGTCATCTTAGGGTCTTTGAATTAAATCATAGATATTTGAATTTGGGCATTTAAAATTATATAAAATATTCAGATGCTCAAATATCTCCAAACTAAAATGTTTCATGTTGGAAATAATCCAACTATGGACCGGGAGTAGTTTGGTGATTTTAGGAGTTGCCTAAGTATTTTTAATAAGTCAACAAAGTTGCAGAAATATTAAAAAAACAGAAAACAGTAGAAATAACAAAAAACCTTACCTGGCGCCCAGCACCCGGCCCACCTGCCGGCCCAGCCCAGCGCCGCGCCAGCGAGCTGCTTGCCGGCCAGGCAGGCAGGCAGGTGCTCGACGGCGAGCACCGCATGGGTGCCACGCACCTGCTCGCCGCCTCGCCGCTCCACTCGCCCGGCTAACGTCGTGGATCACTCCCCCTCTCTCCCCCGAACCCCCCAGACACCCCCTCTCCTCTCCAGCTCCTCCCCCTCGCGCCCCCCAGCCATGGCCGACGCCACCGCCGCCGTGCCTACGTCGTAGCCGCGCTCCCCGCCGTCCGTGCGTCTTCTCGTCGTGTCCAGGAGCTCCGCCGCCGTCCACTTCATCGAGCTAGCCGAGCCCCGTGTGCTCGTGCGGCCCGAGTCCACCGCACCGACCTCGCCCGAGTCCGCCGTCGCCGGAGATCCCCTTCAACGCCGTCGCCGCCTCAGCTCGTCCCCGACCCCGCCGGTGGCCTCTACGGGTGCGCTGTGAGCCTAGCTACCCCTCCTACCCTCCCTCTCTCGTTCCCGAGCCGTGTAGCCTCCGCACGAAGACCACCCGCACCCACCGCCGTGGATCTCGTCGCCGACGTGCTCCCGGCCATCCTCCGGCCACTCCACGGTGTCCAACGCACTCCCCACGCTGCGTTGGGTCCAACCGTGCACTCCCCGCACCTCACCGACCCCTCTAGCGTAAAGTTCGCCCTCGGCCGAACTCCCGTGGCCGCCAAAGTCGTCGCCGGCGCCAACTCCGGCCACCCCGACCCCAACGGACTCCACCAAGAGCTGCGGCTCCTCCTCAGCTCCACTCCGATGGCCTCCACGACTCGTTTGGTTGCCGGAACGGCCAAAACCACTTCCGCCGCCGCGTCGGGCTCGCCGGCGGCTAAACGCCGATGCAGCCGACCCGGGTTTGACCACGGGTGGGCCCTGGTTGACTCTCCTGAGTCAATGACAGGTGGGGCCCAGCCCTGTTAATTAAATAGGTTTAGTTTAATTAAACTTTAACTAATCTAATCACACTGACACGCGGGACCCACTGTCAGGTTTGACCCAGACCGTGTCCTGTTGACCTGCTGATGTCACACTGATGTCAGGCTGACGCAGTAATTGATTTTCTGGATTTAATCTAATATTGGAAATTCCAGAATATAGTTTAAACTTCAAAAATTCATAACTTTTAATCTGTAACTCCAAATCAGACAAGTTATATATGAAAAATGATCAGAAAAATCCAATCTATCCATCTGTACTATTTTCATGCATGATTAAACAAGTTAACTTGATGTTTAATGCAGAACAAGATAAAACACTTTAAAGGGCCATGTATGAGTTTGAAATTTGAATCTTTGGTTCAAATTGGTTCAAACCCTTCTGGTCTTAGTTGCATTAGCCCAACACACTCATATTGCCATGTTTCATGCATGCATCATATTGTCGCACATTGTTTGGTGATGGTTGTGTATCGGTGTTCTTTGCGGCAGGTTCTGCCTCCGAGGAGTACCGTGATTACCCTAACGAAGAACCGTATCAGTGCATCGAACCATGAGGCAAGCAACCAACCATTTGATCATATCGATACAATCCCATGTTCTCGCTCCTGCTCTCTTTTACTGCATTAAGACAACGCGTTTCAAACTGCTGTGTGCTACGGTAGTTGAACCCACTTCCTCTGCATGACCTGTCATTGCCACAGTAACTAGATGAAACCCACTAGCATGTGTAGGATTTGATTGGGCCATATGTATGTGTTGTTCCTACCTTGCTATGCCTGCTATGCTTAGAGTCGTGTCAGGTCTGGTTCATCTGGGTGATGGGCTAGAGTGAAATGATTATGTCAGTAATGAGAGTGGTGTGGTGAACACGATTTGGTAAAGGTATCGATGAGAGGCCATGTAGGAGTACATGGTGGGTTGTTTCATTGAAGCCGACCTTAAGCACTGAGATCTGTATGTGTGATTTAAGCTACAGCTACTACCATGCATTGGGCCCTGAAATATGACCCCGCTCGACTTCTTATTCACCCTAGTTCTCTGTCCAGGAGTTGCAAGTAGTTTCTGGTGTTTGTAGCCTACTGGAGGCCGTGGACAGCGCTGACCGTAGGGGTGGGCTGTGATGCGGTAGGTACGTGGCCGGGAATACCGGGCACCCGTTAGGTGTCACGGAACCCTGTACACATCGTTCGGGGCCGTATGGGAAACCTCGGCCGGACTCCCTGCGGATGGAACCTGGATAGGCGATAATCACAACGTAGCTCAATTTTTTCGTAATTTTCCCAAATTAGGATGACAAGTGTAGTGTTCAAAACTGCATCTACGCACTGCACCAAAAGAAATGTTTTTAGTATTTTTTTCTCACATGATCACCTGCATCATTTTTATGTTGTACTACTATAGTAGCCTAGGCTAGTCATAGTGGAAAGTAACTTAGACTACTCCAGTAACTCTATGGTTTCCCTAAGAGCAAGTACTACCTCCGTCCTGGTTTACTCTTCCAATTTTGTAGTATCAAAATTTGACCATAGATTTAACTGACAAAATGTTAATGCATGTCACTAAGAACTATATTGTTGGATTCGTATTTGAACATAATTTCAAATGGTGTAATTTTTAGTGACATGCATTGGCATTTTCTTAGGTAAATCTATGGTCAAAATTTTATACTAAATACGAGGTAGTATTCCCTCCGTCCCAAAATTCTTGTCTTACATTTGTTTAGATACGGATGTATCTAACACTAAAATGTAACTAGATACATCCGTATTTAGACAAATTTAAGACAAGAATTTTGGGACGGAGGGAGTACAAAAGTGGGCTATGTAGGCCAAAACATGTGCCAAATTCACTTGTGATGCATTTGGCGTCGATGCCCCTCCATTGCTCACCTGGTGCCCCAATCTGGATCACCTACTTTGCTCAGGTGCCAAATTAACTCGCGCAATGAAAAAACACTACGTGGAGAGAGAGAGGACTGAGGCAATAAAAAAACACTTGTTTGGGAGAGTGAGAGGCTGGTGTAGTTGGTTTGATTGATTTGTTTATACATGTGGGTCTGTGTGCACAGCGGTGCCAACTCTCTCACATCACGAGAGCGGTGCCACAATCTTTTGATTTGACATCGATGCGTATTATGTGGTATACTTTTGTGAAATATGGCATCGGCCACATAGTGGAAGGCAACAAATGCCCAAGCTCTTCACATGCTCCTAGTTAAATGAGAGGAAACAGAAAGAAAGAGAGAGAGAGAGAGAGAGAGAGAGAGAGAGAGAGAAGAGAGAGAGAGAGATAGTGAAAAAATATCACTAGCCAACCAACCCTATCATATGAGCGAATGATATTGGTACCTCTTGATGACACAGCAATCTTATACAGCCAGCTGCTCTAATATGTTCTCTTCTTTTGCAGATAAAAAAAGACCCGAAAGTGAAAAATGTGCTGCACTATAACAATCTCATCGAATGCCTTGATCTCCATCTTATAGAAATTGATTTGATCGACTACCGAGGCAGCACATCTGAGATTAAATTGGCCAGGTTCTTTATTCTGGAGGCAAGTGTGCTCAAGGTAATGAGGTTTGGCGTTCTCTGGCGCAACAATGAATAGTGTGCTGATCACCGCAAGCGTCTAAGCCTAAATGACAAAGTCTCCGCAGAAGCTGAATTTGTTTTTGAAACATCAAGTGGCCAGAGACTCGAAAACTTATTTGCCCATTAGTGACTTGTCAGGGCGGTGGATTTTAGTTTGTACGATAATGTTGCATCCACCTAAAGTAACGGAAGTTCTTACGTAAACTTCCTAGTAATTCCCTCTTCGTAGGTGGAGCATTACTCCTAACATTTGTAATATCAGTTTGAAACTTGTAATATTGCCGTGTCCTATTTCTGCATTTTCAAAATCCTGCAAATCAAACAGGTCCTGAGTTGGTGATGATGTTGTGCCTCCCATCTTTCACCAATAGCCGTTGGATCTAGATCTGACGCATACAAACCAAGCTTCTCCATTTTTGCAAAAAGATGCCCGCACTTGTTCCCTATTTACAAACAACTCCTTATCTCTCACAGTCAGCCTTATCTCCTCCCCACCACATCTAGAAGGCCGTGGAAAAATCTGGCGTGATGGCCGCTGCCGGTGCCGTCCACCCCCAATCTTGGTGTTCGGTGCAATGCACGGGCATCTACGCACGGGAAATTATGTCGAACAGGGCTAGTTGTAAGCAAGCTAGCTCTACAACCATGATGATAGTGACTGCATACGGTGAGGCTAACTATGGTATGCCGAACACGGCGCCTATACTCAGGTGTCATCTCTGGCGCAGGGTCTTGTCACTTCACTGTGAGGAGCAGCACGTAATAATTTGACCAACAGGTAGTACAGTGCTAGTACTTCTACTACTACATCGGTAGTACTACTACTAGTACTAGTAGCACCACCGTCTGGATTTAGGAGTACTACCATGTCCATCTGGATTTTAGTATTTGACTAGCAATATCTAGTAATGCATGTCACAAAAAATGTACTACTCCCTCTGTAAATAAATACATGGTGTTTTATTCCTATCTGCGAGAGAACTTAATGTCTTTTTGCTAACTAGAGTACTAATAGGATTACATGCAATGAACTAAACACTGCATGTCATGTTTGGTAGTCTCAAGTCATTGAAAGCATGCACGGCCCACATCTCTCATTGGTTGATATGTCACGAAATAAGAAACGAGGAGGGAGTTAATGCACCGTGCCTAAGTGTTTTGGGATTATTTGGTTTTCGTAAGGTGACTGACATAACATTTTTGTTTACATGCATTAACATTTTATTAGTTAAATCAAAGGTCAAAATTTGGCGCAAAATGCAAAGGGGACCAATAAACCAGTAAACATCAAACTTCTCTCGTTTGGCCCCAACTAGAGGTCCGGTGAGATGACTATACTGCACCGGCACGGAGGGGGACGCAGCTTCATTGACTTACGGTAACTGCATTTGGGTGAATGACACGTGGGCCCAAGGGGTGGCTGGCCCACCTATCATACAGCCAAAGGCAGGTGCAGTAGAGGGCCGAGGAGTAGTACGAAATCCTACGCACCTACGCACGCTAACCAAGGGCAAGAGTGATCACTCGAATCGCAAGATCAGTTGACTAGAAGCTAAGCTAGACCCATGGAGGCGATGAGCGCGAGCATCAGCCGACTGTGCCAGATGGTCCACGACGTCGGCCTGTGGCCCGGCACCGAGGAACATCTCCAGGTAGTATTGCTTGAGGCCTCCAGGGCGAGGGGTCGCTTGGACGACAGCTTCGTCTCCTTGTTCGACGAGGTCCTCGTCGGTTTCCTCGACAAGTTCACCATTGTCAAGAAGCTCGCGGATGACTTTGGCGTACGCCTCCAGCCGACGCGCCCAGGCTCTATGATGCCCACCACCCTCAACATCCACTATGGTGACAACCTCTTCGACGCACTGGTGGCCCTGCGACTGCCCGCCGTCGCGCCAGAGAATGTCCACCTCGAGGTCGTGCTCGCCGCGCAGCGCCTGGCGCAGCAAGACACCATCGACATAATCACCCACGTCTACGCGCAAATCGTCCACAAGGACTACTACATGCAAGAGGAGGACGATAGGATGCTGGCCTTCTTGGACCGCAGGGCAACCTTGGACGGCATTGTTCAGAAGCACGTTGAGCTCGCCACCAACGCCGCTGCTCCTCACACGTTGGTTGGTGACCCGGCGTACTAGGGCGTGAGGATGTCGTTGATGGATCCGTATGTATTTTTATCTTTCTGTCAAATCCATGTGGTAGTATATGATACTACTAGTAATTATCTTACCTTTTGCATCAACTTCATAATTTTCGTACGTAGTCCATGCATGAACGGCGCCAGAACCAAACTTCTAATTACTCTAGGCAAAATCATTATTTTATATCTATCGGTCGCGCCATGGAGCAGAACCAAATTTTACAAGTTACGAGTTCAAAAGGAAAAGCCTGTCGTGTTCGTGTCGCACCCCACACGGTTGGTCCGGCACGTCGCTCAAGCGGGAATGCGTGCGGTGTTGCATTTTCACTTACAAGTGGGACCACAGTTGAGCAAACCGACTATCAGCAAACCCCCACCCCGCCCACCGTGCGATGGCTGAGAAAACAGGAGGGAGAAGAAATGGATGTAGCATGGACTCCAAGAAAATTGGTGTTAGATGGGACTCGTGTGGGTGGCGTGTGCCGTACTGCTAGACGTGAATGCTAGTTATGGCCCATGCCACCCTACTATATCGAGCCTATATCGAGGTACGTAGAACAAATTTCCTGCAGTCCGTGCTCAGCCCTCCTCTATCTCTTCTCAGCCAGCCAGCGGACGCATGGAGCCCATCGTCTATTTGCTCACATGTGGTCCCACATGTCAGTGAAAACGCAAGAGGACCCACTAAACCTTCACATTTGTCACCTCGACGTGCTGGTGATGAAAAACAAATCCAATAAAGATCTTCGGTGGCCGCTTTTGGAGTTACTCAAGAGTAGTAAGATTCTATTTACAGTTTAACCCAAGATGCACATCTCGTGGCTTCAACTACCACTCTATTTTCTTGCATGACATGACCTGGATGCTGGATGTCCCACGTGTTAGCAAAAGGAGGAAGAACCCGACCAAATCTTTGGTTGTGTTCTCGGATTATACTAGTTGTGCTAACTTAAAAAATTTATTGTGTACTCCCTCCATTCCAAAATACTTGACTTCCATTTGTCCAAAAACGGATGTACCTATATACTAAAACATGTCTAGATACATATATATTTTGACAAATAGAAGGCATGTATTGTGCAACGGAGGGAGTAGAATGGATGCAAGTTTTTTGTATTGGGAAGAAGAGTACATCCATATATTGATAGAGCGCAATTTAGTAGATGTTCTAGCACTTTTAGCTAGCACAGAGGCTAGAGATGAGACTAGTGCACTTGTTGATACTCCTACTAGAATAGAGGCTAGACATGAGACTAGATACAAGGAAGCAACGTCTACTTCTTTACACTCGAAGAAGAAAGAAGCACGCAAGATCGAGCCTCCGCAGATCAACAATGAATGCATCGAGAAGGCACTAACCCAACTTACAGGAGTAGTAAAATGTATTCTTGTGGTTCTTGTTTTCTTTGGTCTTGCTTTTCTAGTCAAAATTATCATTGGAGTTCATGCAAAACAGAGGTCCGTTTGGGGTCGTGCGTTGGAGTTGGCCTTACAAGTGGGACTGCAGTTGAGGAAACCGACTATTGGCAAACCCCCACCTCACCCGCCGCGCGATGGCTAAAGTTAGAGAAACGACGAGGTTGAAGATATTGCTCTAGCACGGACTCCAATAAATAATATGGTGTCAGATGGATGTCGTGGTGGTGGCGTGTGCCGTACTCCTGGACGTGAATGCTTGTTCTGACCCATGCCACCCTACTACACCTACTACTTACTCCTACTATATACTACTAGTATCGAGGATTCGAGGTGTTGGTTACATACAGCGAACACACTAACATATGGCTACAGTAAAAACACCCGCCCGACGCGCGAAGCATGTGAAGCTAGTACAAATAGTGTACATGTACTATTGTTGATTGGCCTCATCCGATAACCTGTTGCAATGCACGTACAATTATGTATTCGGAAAATATTTTTTCGCCTCGTCGCACCACTCACTCTGAGAAGCGACTCGAAAGCCATTCATAAATTTAGTATGTTTATCACAGGCATATCATTTTATTACATACAACAGGTCATCAACCCACATCGACAACGAGGATACATTATAAATACTAAAGTTTTCACCACACAACAAAAAAACAAGCAATGAAATGAACTTCAACTCAACCATTCCTCGGTGTTGGAAACGCTTGCTCTGAACCACAAGTGATTCTCTGGGATGGGCCATCCATTGTCGATCTGGAGACCAATGATAACCCACAAGTGTAGGGGATCGCAACAGCTTTCGAGGGTAAAGTATTCAACCCAAATTTATTGATTCGACATAAGGGGAGCCAAAGAATATTATTGAGTATTAGTAGTTGAGTTGTCAATTCAACCACACCTGGATAACTTAGTATCTACAGCAAAGTATTTAGTAGCAAAGTAGTATGATAATAAAGTTAACAGTGGCAAAAGTAAAGTTAATAGTTTTGTAGGAATTGTAACAGTAGCAACGAAAAAGTAAATAAGCGAAACAAAGATGTGAAAAGCTCGTAGGCATTGTATCAGTGATTGCTAATTATGTCGGATGCGATTCCTCATGTAATAGCTATAACATAGGGTGACACGGAACTAGCTCCAATTCATCAATGTAATGTAGGCATGTATTCCGTATATAGTCATACGTGCTTATCGAAAAGAACTTGCATGACATCTTTTGTCCTACCCTCTCGTGGCAGCGGGGTCCTAGTGGAAACTAAGGGATATTAAGGCCTCCTTCTAATAGAGAACCGGAACAAAGCATTAGCATATAGTGAATACATGAACTCCTCAAACTACGGTCATCACCGAGAAGTATCTCGATTATTGTCCCTTCGGGGTTGTCGGATCATAACACATAATAGGTGACTATAGACTTGCAAGATAGGATCAAGAACACACATATATTCATGAAAACATAATAGGTTCAGATCTGAAATCATGGCACTCGGGCCCTAGTGAATAGCATTAAGCATAGCAAAGTCATAGCAACATCAATCTCAGAACATAGTGGATACTAGGGATCAAACCCTAACAAAACTAACTTGATTACATGGTAAATCTCATCCAACCCATCACCGTCCAGCAAGCCTACGATGGAATTACTCACGCACAGCGGTGAGCATCATGAAATTGGTGATGGAGGATGGTTGATGATGATGACGACGACAAATCCTCATCTCCAGAGCCCCGGACAGACTCCAGACCAGCCCTCCGAGAGAGATTAGGGCTTGGCAGTGGCTCCGTATCGTAAAGCGCGATGAAACTTTCTCTCTGTTTTTTTCTCCGCGAGACGGGATATATGGAGTTGGAGTTGAGGTCGGCGGAGCCTCAGGGGGCCCACGAGACAAGGGGGCGCGCCCAGGGGGGTGGGCGCGCCCCCCACCCTCGTGGACAGGGTGTGGGCCCCTGGTCTTGATTCTTTCGCCAGTATTTTTTATATTTTCTGAAACTTGCCTCCATGGATTTTCAGGTCATTCCAAGAACTTTTGTTTTCTACACATAAAACAACATCATGACAGTTCTGCTGAAAACAGTATCAGTCCGGGTTAGTTTCATTCAAATCATGCAAGTTAGAGTCCAAAATAAGGGCAAAAGTGTTTGGAAAAGTAGATACATTGGAGACGTATCAACTCCCCCAAGCTTAAACCTTTGCTTGTCCTCAAGCAATTCAGTTGATAAACTGAAAGTGATAAAGAAAAACTTTTCCAAACTCTGTTTGCCCTTGTTTTTGTAAACATGCAAAGCCAGCATTCAGGTTTCAGCAAATATTATGAACTAACCATACTCACAATAACACTTAGGTCTCACAATTACTCATATCAATGGCATAATCAGCTAGCGAGCCATAATAATAAAACTCAGATGACAACACTTTCTCAAAACAATTATAACATGATATAACAAAATGGTATCTCGCTAGCCCTTTCTGAGACCACAAAACATAAATGCAGAGCGCCTTTAAAGATCAAGGACTGACTAAACATTATAATTTATGGTAAAAGAGATCCAGTCAAGTCATACCCAATATAAACCAATAATAATGAATGCAAATAATAGTGTGCTCTCCAACGGGTGCTTTTTAATAAGAAGGTGATGACTCAACATAAAAGTAAATAGATAGGCCCTTCGTAGAGGGAAGCAAGGATTTGTAGAGGTGCCAGAGCTCGATTTTAAAATAGAGATTGAATAACATTTTGAGTGGCATACTTTCACTGTCAACGCAATAACTATGAGATGGATGTATCTTCCATACTACATCCATTATAGGCAGTTCCCAAACAGAATGGTAAAATTTTATACTCCCCCACCACCAACAAGCATCAATCCATGGCTTGCTCGAAACAACGAGTGCCTCCAACTAACAACAGCCCTGGGGGAGTTTTGTTTAATTATATTGATTTGCTTTAATCTTTTTAGATCATGGGACTGGGCATCCCGGTTACCGGCCCTTTCTCGTGAATGAGGAGCGAAGTCCACTCCTCTTGAGAATAACCCACCTAGCATGGAAGATATAGGCAGCCCTAGTTGAAACATGAGCTGCTCGAGCATACAAAACAGAATTTCATTTGAAGGTTTGGAGTTTGGCACATACAAATTTACTTGGAATAGCAGGTAAATACCACATATAGGAAGGTATGGTGGACTCATATGGAATAACTTTGGGGTTTAAGGAGTTTGGATGCACAAGCAGTATTCCCGCTTAGTACAGGTGAAGGCTAGCAAAAGACTGGGAAGCGACCAACTGAGAGAGCGACAACAGTCATGAACATGCATTAAAATTAAATCACACCGAATACAAGCATGAGTAGGATATAATTCACCATGAACATAAATATCATGAAGGCTATGTTGATTTGTTTCAACTACATGCGTGAACATGTGCCAAGTCGAGTCACTCAATTCATTCAAAGGAGGATACCATCCCATCATACCACATCATAATCATTCTAATAGCATGTTGGCACGCAAGGTAAACCATTATAACTCATACTAATCAAGCATGGCACAAGCAACTGTAATCTCTAAATGTCATTGCAAATATGTTTACTTCATAATAAGCTGAATCAGGAACGATGAACTCATCATATTTACAAAAAACAAGAGAGGTCGAGTTCATACCAGCTTTTCTCATCTCAACCAGTCCATCATATATCGTCATTATTGCCTTTCACTTACACGACCGAACGATGTGTATAATAATAATAGTGCACGTGCATTGGACTAAGCTGGAATCTGCAAGCATTCAACTCAAGAGAGAAGACAAAGTAATATGGGCTCTAAGTTAAATAAACAATCATGCATATGAGAGCCACTAAACATTTTCAATATGGTCTTCTACTCTCGACCCCCAAAGGAAAGAAAAGAAAAGAAAACTATTTACACGGGAAAGCTCCCAACAAGTAAGAAGAAGAAAGAGAAATCTTTTTGGGCTTTCATTTTAATTCTACTACAAGCATGGAAATTAAACTAACTGATTTTTTTGGTTTTTCTTAAGGTTTATCAAACACATAAGAAGAAAACTAGAAAATGAAAATTAAACTAACATGGATAATACAATGAAAGAGTATGAGCACCAACGACTAGAATAGTGTGTGAACATGAATGTAAAGTCGGTGAGAAATACGTACTCCCCCAAGCTTAGGCTTTTGGCCTAAGTTGGTCTAATGCCAGGGACCGCGGCTACTCTCCCCGGTGTACTGAGGGCTGTAATCAGGATACCACTGGTTGGATGTCTCCTCCGGATCCCACTGGTAAGATGATGCTCGATAAGGGTCCAGTGCAGGTTCCGGCTCAGGCTCAGGTTCTGGAGTGGATGCTTGGCCTCGATGAGCGTACACTACTTCCGGCGTGACAAGAAAATTATCTGCAATCAAATCAAACAACAGAGGTGCAGGCAAAATAATAGTCTCATTGTGTTTCTTATTAACTCACATGTTATACAAGAGCATCTTATCTTTGTTGTCAACAATGAACTCATGTGCTACCATGCTCTTGTAATCTAAAATGTAAGGAGGCAATTTTGTCTCCTCTTTCTCATGGTGCCTAATAGGTATCTCAAAATGTCTAGCAAGACGTGCAGCATAGATACCTCCAAAGATGGGGCCTTTTGTATGATTCAGGCTTAGCCGTTTAGCAATAACGGCACCCATACTAAAACTATTATCTCCAAACAAGGCATGGTGAAGAATAATAATATCAGGAACATTGAAGTTTCCACTTTTTCCACGACCAATCAAGCATCTACTAGCAAATATGGCAAAGTAGCATAAAACAGGAAAGTGTATGCTAGAGATTCTCGCATCGGAACCCTTCTTTGGATCCCCTACAGTGATAGTGTTAACAAAGACATCCACATCTTTACGATGTGGTTCATCTAATTTTCCCTCAAAGGGTATCCTACATACCGCGCAAAAATTACGTAAAGACATTTCCCTGAATTCATCATATAAATGAAATGATACTAAAGGCGGTGACTTCTTAGGATAATAATAAAAGTTTTGCATGAAAGTATTGGTGAGCAAGAGATACTGATTGATCCGGTCGTGGAGGAAATCGGTGAGGCCTGCATTTTCAATCAAGGAATAAAAGTATTCATAAATTCCAGCTTCTCTTAAGAAATCATCGCATGGCCATTCACACGGTCGTACTTCCGCTACACGAGGAAGATTATACTTAGCCTTTTCCTTCTTTTTAGCTTGTTTTTCCTGGGAGCCTTGGCTAGAAGAGCCCCTCAAAAATCTCCTTAACATTTTCTAGAAATTTCTGAAATTGTAGTAACTTCAAAATAAAAGTGAATAAAACTAAACGAGATTGATAGCAACTACTCCTACAAGTGCCTAAAGCCTATATCATGCATTAGAATTACTTGGGACCTCATAAATTTAACATGCAAGCTCAAGAACAGGGTCACCTATGCAGCAAAAAATTTGCAATGAATAAAGCACTAGAACAAAAACTAATTGGACCAATGGAGGAGTCACATACCAAGCAACAACCTCCCAAAGCAGTTTTGTGCATGGAGCTTTGAGCAAGGAGATCGAAAATCGCAGCAAAATGAGCTAGAACTCATGCTTGAGCTGGATGGGGATTTTTTTTGGGAAGAAGATGGAGTGTGTGGGTGCTGGCATAAGTGGAGGAGGGCCACCAGGGGCCCACGAGACAGGGGGGCGCGCCCTCCACCCTCGTGGCCTGGTGCTTGCCCCTCCCGTGGTGATTTCAGTGCCTAAAATCCTCAAATATTCCATAAAAAATCATACTAAATTTGCAGGGCATTTGGAGCACTTTTATTTTCGGGATATTTTTTTATTGCATGGATAATTCAGAAAACAGATAGATAATACTATTTTTGCTTTATTTATTCTAAATAAAAGAAAGTAAAAAGAGGGTACAAAAGGTTGTGCCTTCTAGTTTCATCCATCTCATGATCATCAAAATGAATCCACTAACAAGGTTGATCAAGTCTTGTTAACAAACTCATTCCGAATAACACGGAACTGGAGAAATTTCGAATAACACTAAGTTACCTCAACGGGGATATGAACGTCCCCAACAATAAGAATATCATACTTTTTCTTGACAGTAGGGAGAGGAAATTTAAAACCTCCAATAATGATAGTTGGAACTTTTCCAATAGAATTGATGCTATGAACTTGAGATTGTTTCCTCGGAAAGTGTACCGTATGCTCATTACCATTAACATGAAAAGTGACATTGCCTTTGTTGCAATCAATAACAGCCCCTGCAGTATTCAAAAAGGGTCTACCAAGGATAATCGACATACTATCGTCCTCGGGAATATCAAGAATAACAAAGTCCGTTAAGATAGTGACATTTGCAACCACAACAGGCACATCCTCACAAATACCGACATGTATAGCAGTTGATTTATCAGCCATTTGCAAAGATATTTCAGTAGGTGTCAACTTATTCAATTCAAGTCTACGATATAAAGAGAGAGGCATAACACTAACACCGGCTCCAAGGTCACATAAAGCAGTTTTAACATAATTTCTTTTAGTGGAGCATGGTATAGTTGGTACCCCCAGATCTCCAAGTTTCTTTGGTATTCCACCCTTAAAAGTGTAATTAGCAAGCATGGTGGAAATCTCAGCTTCTGGTATCTTTCTTTTATTTGTAATGATATCCTTCATATATTTAGCATAGGGGTTTAATTTAAGCATATCAGTTAAGCGCATACGTAAGAAGATAGGTCTAATCATTTCAGCAAAGTGCTCAAAATCCTCATCATCCTTTGTCTTGGATGGTTTAGGAGGAAATGGCATGGGTTTCTAAACCCATGGTTCTCTTTCTCTATCGTGCTTCCTAGCAACAAAATCTCTCTTATCATAACGTTGATTCTTTGATTGTGGGTTATCAAGATCAACAGCAGGTTCAACTTCTACTTCTTTATTTTTGCTAGGTTGAGCATCAACAGGAACATTATCATTAACATTGTCACTAGGTTCATGTTCATCACCTGATTGTGTTTCAGCATCAGAAATAGAAATATCATTGGGATTCTCATGTGTGTCTACAACAGATTCACTAGAAGCATGCAAAGTCCTATCATCTTTCTTTTTCTTCTTTTTAGAAGAACTAGGTGCCTCTAAATTATTTCTCTAAGAATCTTGCTCGATCCTCTTAGGGTGGCCTTCAGGATACAAAGGTTCCTGAGTCATTCTACCAGTTCTAGTAGCCACTCTAACAGCAAAGTCAGGTTTATTATTTAATTCATCGAGCAAATCATTTTGAGCTTTAAGAACTTGCTCAACTTGAGTAGAAACCATAGAAGCATATTTTCTAATGAGTTTAAGTTCACCTTTAACTCTAGCCATATAATCACTCAAGCGTCCAATCTCGAAAGCATTATTCTTTAATTCTCTACCAACATAATCATTAAAACTTTCTTGTCTAGCCATAAAGTCATCAAATTCATCTAAGCATGGGGTATGAAATTTAGTAGAAGGGATTTCAACTTTATCATATCTATAGAAAGAATTTACCTTTACTACCTGTGTCGGGTTATCAAGACAATGTGTTTCTTCAACAGGCGGTATATTAAGACCATGTATTTCTTCAATAGGTGGTAAATTCTTAACATCTTCAGCTTTTATACCTTTTCTTTCATTGATTTCTTTGCCTCTTGCATATCTTCAGGACTGAGAAATAGAACACCTCTCTTCTTCGGAGTGGGTTTAGGAATAGGCTCAGGAGTTGGCTCAATTGGTTCAGGAATTGCCTCAGGAATTGGCTCAGGAAGAGTCCAATTATTTTCATTAGTCAACATATTATTCAATAGTAATTCAGCTTCGTCGATTGTTCTTTCCCTGAAAACACAACTAGCACAATATCCAAGTAGTCCTTGGAAGCATCGGTTAGTCCATTATAAAAGATATCAAGTATTTCATTTTTATTAAGAGGATGATCAGGCAAAGCATTAAGTAATCAGAGAAGCCTCCCCCAAGCTTGTGGGAGACTCTCTTCTTTGATTTGCACAAAATTATATATTTCCCGCAAGACAGCTTGTTTCTTATGAGCAGGGAAATATTTAGCAGAGAAGTAATAAATCATATCATGGGGACTATGCATACAACCGGGATCAAGAGAATTAAACCAAGTCTTAGCATCACCCTTTAATGAGAACAGAAATATCTTAAGGATATAATAATAGCGAGACTTCTCATCATTAGTAAACAGGGTGGCTATATCATTTAACTTGGTGAGATGTGCCACAACAGTTTCAGATTCAAGGCCATAGAAAGGATTAGATTCAACCAAAGTAATAATCTCAGGATCAACAGAGAATTCATAATCCTTATCAGTAACACAGATAGGTGAAGTAGCAAAAGCAGAGTCAGGTTTCATTCTAGCATTAAGAGATTGCTGCTTCCATTTAGCTAATAACTTTTTAAGATCATATCTATCTTTACAAGCAAAGATAGCTCTAGCAGCTTCCTCTTCCATAACATAACCCTCAGGAACAACAGGTAATTCATAATCAGGGGGAGAACTTTCATCATCACTATCATCAATAATAGCGTCTTCAATAATTTCATTCTCTCTAACCCTAGCAAGTTGTTCATCAAGAAATTCACCTAATGGCAAAGTAGTATCATGCACAGAAGTAGTTTCATCATAAGTATCATGCATAGTAGAAGTGGCATCATCGATAACATGCGACATATCAGAATTCATAGCAGTAGTAGGTTTAGGTGTCTCAAGCTTACTCAAAACAGAAGGAGAATCTAGTGCAGAGCTAGATGGCAGTTCCTTACCTCCCCTCGTAGTTGAGGGAAAAATCTTGGTTTTTGCATCTTTCAAGTTCTTCATAGTGATCAACAGATATAAATCCCAAGTGACTCAAAGAATAGAGCTATGCTCCCCGGCAACGGCGCCAGAAATTAGTCTTGATAACCCACAAGTGTAGGGGATCGCAACAGCTTTCGAGGGTAAATTATTCAACCCAAATTTATTGATTTGACACAAGGGGAGCCAAAGAATATTATTGAGTATTAGGAGTTGAGTTGTCAATTCAACCACACCTGGATAACTTAGTATCTGCAGCAAAGTATTTAGTAGCAAAGTAGTATGATAATAAAGTTAACAGTGGCAAAAGTAAAGATAATAGTTTTGTAGGAATTGTAATAGTAGCAACGGAAAAGTAAATAAGCGAAACACAAGATGTGAAAAGCTCGTAGGCATTGGATTAGTGATGGATAATTATGTTGGATGTGATTCCTCATGTAATAGCTATAACATAGGGTGACACAGAACTAGCTCCAATTCATCAATGTAATGTAGGTATGTATTCCGTATATAGTCATACGTGCTTATGGAAAATAACTTGCATGACATCTTTTCTCCTACCATCCCGTGGTAGAGGGGTCCTAGTGGAAACTAAGGGATATTAAGGCCTCCTTTTAATAGAGAACCGGAACAAAGCATCAACACATAGTGAATACATGAACTCCTCAAACTACGGTCATCACCGAGAAGTATCCCGATTATTGTCACTTTGGGGTTGTCGGATCATAACACATAATAGGTGACTATAGACTTGCAAGATAGGATCAAGAACACACATATATTCATGAAAACATAATAGGTTCAGATCTGAAATCATGGCACTCGGGCCCTAGTGACAAGCATTAAGCATAGCAAAGTCATAGCAACATCAATCTCAGAACATAGTGGATACTGGGGATCAAACCCTAACAAAACTAACTTGATTACATGGTAAATCTCATCCAACCCATCACCGTCCAGCAAGCCTACAATGGAATTACTCATGCACGGCGGTGAGCATCATGAAATTGGTGATGGAGGATGGTTGATGATGATGACGGCGATGAATCCCCCTCTCCGGAGCCCCGAACGGACTCCGGATCAGCCCTCCCGAGAGAGATTAGGGCTTGGCGGCGGCTCCGTATCGTAAAATGCGATGAAACTTTCTCTCTGATTTTTTTTCTCCGTGAGACGGAATATATGGAGTTGGAGTTGAGTTCGACGGAGCCTCAGGGGGCCCACGAGACAGGGGGGCACGCCCACAGGGGGTGGGCGCGCCCCCCGCCCTCGTGGACAGGGTGTGGGCCCCCTGGTCTTGATTCTTTCACCAGTATTTTTTATATTTTCCGAAACTTGCCTCCGTGGATTTTCAGGTCATTCCGAGATCTTTTGTTTTCTACACATAAAACAACATCATGGCAGTTCTGCTGAAAACAGCGTCAGTCTGGGTTAGTTACATTCAAATCATGCAAGTTAGAGTCCAAAACAAGGGCAAAAGTGTTTGGAAAAGTAGATACGTTGGAGACGTATCAACCAACGCAGGACTGATCATCCAGGCTGAAGCGGCCTACTATATCAGTACCAGGGTAGGGAACCACCCAAATGTCCGAGGTATAGACACAGTTGCTTCTCATAAATGGTAGTAATGTTGTGTCAACAGCAGTTGGATCGCCTTTCGCCATCATTGGATAGTTTTGTCCAAGGAAGAGCGAGTTTCTCCAAGACTATCAATTCTGTACCAGGGAGAAGGAGTTGGCGCTAGCACACTAGTATCCATCTTGAATACCATGCAACAGGTGTTGGAATAGGTGCGGAGAGTGCGACCATGGGAGACTACACCTACTTCCTTAGTAGTAACATCATCAGTGGGTTGTATACACACAAGAAGAGGTGGTCCATCGGAATTAGTTGTCAGGCGCCACAGAATATATGGGCGCTGCTCGTCCTCATGCTCGTGATCATCACCATCGTCATCGCCCCCTTGGTTATAAAAAATTTCAAGTATAGGTGGTGGAATGTTCACATGACCTTGGAAACACAAGAAGAAGGTTAATTAGTAAAGGGAAACTTGCTAACCCGCATGCATGTGGATGAAACAATTATAATTACGGTGGAAGACAAACATACCGAATCATAAGGATTCCATGCAAAAGCAGTGCCACGAGTGGTGGCAGCAAACACAAGGCCCTTGTATTGAATTGCATCACAATACTCATCCGTGTACAGAAACTTATTTTATAGCACTATCCATCCAGTCAAACCATGAAGGATGGCAACAATCTTGTCGAAGATAGCAACAACTTCATAGTTGCTGTAATTCCAAGAGCGGTTGGGAACTCGACAAATTGCTATCTTCCGTAGAAGACAGTCACCATGATCGTATTTGAACGTGCGTACAATACCGGTGTGCTCAACCTTTAGGCAGTATGCTGAGATTTTTGGAAGTGGAACCCGGTCACGAGTGTACACATTCACAAGTTCCCACTCGCAGTTGGACCCAATGTAAACAACCCAATCTCCATTTGCGCCTGCCCAAGCCTTACCCTCAAGCGATGGCATCTTAACATCATATGTATCATTATCAAGCGGCATCAACTTGCACAGGGTGAGACCTCCATCGTCCCGGCGCCATTCATCAGGGTCACGGCAAAGAAGATAGGGGAGATCAAACCGCTCCTTGACTCTTGGGTTCCTTGTAATGATGTTATTAGTTGAATCGAGAATGGGCTTGAACGAACCTGTCATGTTAGCTGAGGTGATGGCGTCGCACCGATCAATGAGTTCCTCCACCATGTCATCTTTCAGATCGGGGCAAGAATAACGGGGTTGTTTCCAGCCTGTTCCCTCCATGGAGAAGACGATCGAACAATGCCAGAAGAAAGGGTGAAGGGCTGAAGGAAAATGGAGGAGGGAGAGGAAGAGCGTGCGACAGCAGTTCCAAATCGAGAGGGAAAGGCGAAGAGTCGGTGGACGGTTGCTAGTTTGCCACGGTTCATGAAGAGGCGCCCCGGCCTACACGTCCGTTCGGAAATACTACTACTCGTTGTCGTCTCACTGATATGTTGGAACGGAAGCACATGTCAATGAAACATGGTGTGTAATTTCTCGTGCAAAATGCGATCTGGCCGCATTGGCCTGAGGTGCCGCATTAGTTATCGACCTTTATTTTTTTGAATGGCGTGTCGTTTAGTTTTGAAACATGACTAACTGGTATTGTATGCAGAGAAAATATATACTACTCTACCACTACTCCACCTCCAGTACTAGTAATATAAAAAAGATATATAGGCTGGAGCTTCAGCGCTTTCTTGCTAAGGGCTTCCCACTTGCTTCTCACACTACCACCCTCTCTCCAGATCTAAAAAAGATGACCTCTCTCTCCCTCCACACCGATGGTCACAGATCCGCCAGGGAAGAAAAGGACGTGCAGCATTGACGCACTCGTCATCGGCGAGCGAGGTCACGCACTGACGACAAGGCCGTCCTCTCAAACCTAGCGCCCGCGCGGGATGGCCTCCGTCCCCAAGCTCGCTGCCGTAGTGTGTGCGGAGGACGACGACCACGAGCGAAGCCACTTCCCGCCGACCCTCAGGTATGCTACCTCTTTTCGAACCATACCCTTGTTCTATTGCCCCATCTGCCACGTTATTGCATGTGGATCTTTTTCCACTCCACCATCTTCCCAATTTGCTATCCTCTGCTCTGCTGGCCACGCAGACGAAAACCATAATCTGCACTATTAAAGGAAACCCTACTTCATGCAGACTAATCCATGTCTTGTTTGAATAGGGAAAGGAAGGGAGACTATACTGTCCAAGAGAGTAGGCATCGAACCCACATCTAGGTTGAAAAGGAGGGAATCAGTAGCTAAGGAATGAGTCTCGTGTCTCTTGGTTGAAGAAGGGTAGAAAGTCATGACAACGCAATAGAGAATGACCAGTTCGATCGGTTTGTTGTCCTCACATAGGAAAAAGGTAGCTAAAGAGAACAAAATGGGACGTAATCCACATATGCTGCCTGGATATTTGTTGCTCTGGGCAACCATACCTCCCTCACCACTCTGCGTCCGTGGAGGTACATCGTACTGGTGCGCACTGTTCGAATGGGCCTCCCATGCTCTTATTGCCACTCTTTTGCTGTTAGTATAATGCCAGCAGTCAAGTCAAGCAATGCTACTGCTAAAGTGATGCCACATTTAACTAATGTTGCTCTCAGTCTAATGCCACCGATAAATTTAAGCAATGCCATTTAATGTCACTGGATTATTTCAGGGTTAGATGTTGATTGTGGATGTATTAAACATTTGTCACCTAAGGCATTCTAATGCGGTTGCACAACCAGTATACCAACTATGAAACTTGTTACTACCTTCAGATTTTTGCACTGTTAATGCTTATAGATTACATACCTCACTTTCATGAGATAAGTTATTTTTTGTACAGTGTCACCAAAATGCCAAGGCGCTGATGTCATTTTAGTTTGGTTAAACTGCACAAATAATTATGAAGACAAGAGGAAAGGTCAAGAATGGGCACTTCCTCCTCCGGCTGTTCTCTTGATTCGTTCGATCCAATTTTTATGTTTGATCGATTATCAAGATTGGGATAGCAATTTTTAAGGTCCCCCCGAGTTCGAAATGATATTTACCTTGGAGGTACATGGTTTGCAATTCTTTTATATTGTCATTAGTTAATAATGCTAGTTACCTTCAGACTTTTGTATTTGGTTTAATGCTCATGCACATCTAGTATTCCAATGCTGAAACTTGTTACATTTACATTTTGTATTGTTAATTCTTATATAAACCTTTCAGTGCTAGAGTTTATTAAAATATGTTCAGTAAAACCATTGTGTTGTACCCTGTAATAAACTAACTACTCTACTGTTGCACTAGCCACTGGATTAGTGTATATTTGTAGTATTCGAATGGTGTTGCATTAGCGTATTGACATAAATAAAGTGTGGCAAGCTTTCCCAGATATGTGCTCAAGAAAGCTGCTACCTATTTTTCTAAATTCTAGACGTTTGGGTACTTTAAATTGAACCGCGAAAACGTCTTATATTAAGGAACAGAGGGTGTAGAGTTCACTCAAATTATCCCGGTAAAGCTAGTCACACCTTTGTTAAAATTAATGTTCATTATGTTATCGGGGGAGGTCTGTATGTTTGTCTCTAATGCCTGTCGGCTACATACCTGACATCATGATTAATGTTAGGTCATTTCCTTTTGTACAGTGTCACTGAATTGTCAAGGCGGTGATGGCATTTTATTTTAGTAGAACTGCACAAAATTTGCTTAAAAGAAGAGGAAAGGTCAGGAATGGCTCAGTTTTTCAGAAAAAACTATATATGCCTTCCTGACATCAGTCGTTGTTGCTTTATTTATTCCTTCAAACAGGTGGTTAGAAACAGTCTTGCTACCTTTTCCCATTAAGAAATTGGAATGCTTATATTTGTGAGTCTATGCTTCAACTAGTGCCACTTTTATAGTAATCACACTTTCAATATCTATGCAAATAGGGATGCTCGATTTTAGTGTAACTGCACAAAAAAATCCAACTGGTTCAACATTAGGAGCATGTTTTTTCCAAACCTTTATATCCAATTGGTGGCACTATGAGTTGTTCATTACGAAGGTACATGGTTTGCTACTATCTTGCTACTCTTTTTGTACTGTCATTAGATAGTAATACTAGTGGTTTGCATGTGAATTTATTGGCAGGGTGGACCTACATTGGAGGTGCAGGACAGGATTCAATGATTGGATGCTCAATTTCGGTTGTATCGATTTCACCTCTTCCATCACTGCGAACATGGATATCCTTGGTCTGGTGAAGAATAGGCGCTATATTTCTGCTCTGAACCAGCAAATCAATTTAGTATGAAATTGTCTAGGGCAAAACATAAATGTATCAGATTGTCCAATGCAGAACATGACAGATGCTAAGCAAAAGAGACATGTTTAAACCGAAAATACATGGTGTGGTATATGTCTACTAGCTGCTTGATATTTGTGCAGATAGAGATGTCTGCCCGTTGCTATTTGGCAAACAAACAAAGTGTTCTCAATTTTGGTTGAACTGTACAAGAGAATAGTATAGTCACTGCATGCAGTGCCATTTGAAAATAGACACGGAAAGATTGGATAGTCACTTCATGGACTGCAGAAAAGTAGTACTATACTATTTATTGGCCAACACTAGGTGCTTCATTGCTTTGGTCTGATTATACAATGGGCATCATTTTGCCTAAGTTAAAGTTTGTATTATGAAAATAGTCTCGCGGTGTGATCGAGAGAAGACCAAATCATATTGCAGTGGATGTTCCTCCATCATGTGTGGTTCATTCTCATGGTTCCAGCTGTTGGTGAAACCACTTACGTTTGCAAGAGGAATTGTAGACTTCACAAACAAATTTGTCTTTTAGTCTGTACTGAATGTTGGCCAAGAGAAGCACCCATGTTAGTAGGAAGAACAGATGTTTTTTCTAGATCTTTGCTTTTGGAGCTACATATTTGTATATGATCTGTGAATCATTGAGATGCATTAACATGTTGATCTTATGTATGGGAATCGTACTAGTTAGTTTTAGTTGCGACGCAAGATCCGAAGTGGCTGATCTTTGCTTTTGGAGCTTCATATTTGTATATGATCTGTGAATCATTGAGATTCATTAACAGTTACTTATTTCTGTTCGCTCAGTGTTTACAAGTTACTGATTGATCACTAGCTAGCCTACAAATGCGCTCCTGGCAGTTTTATTTGCGACGCAAGATGCAAAGTGGCAGTTTTTTGAATAAAAATGCCTACCTCTGAAGAAACTGACAAGCTACACTATCGATCCTACACGAATAAATTGCAGATCACGCACGTACTACCTCCTTTCTGGTTTGCAGGGCTCAATTCAAGAAACGACCTACTCGATCCTACACGAATAAATAGCGGATCATGCACGTACTAGTACCTCCTTTCTGGTTTGCAGGGCTTAATTCAAACCTCTCACCAACCAAGGTACTCCCTCCGTTCGGGTTTATTAGTCCCGTGAGCAAAGCAGCAAGACCAAGGCATGGCAATAATTAACGGCATGCAGAAGTTTAAGCCTAATTAATTCCAACGATTTAAGTGGATGCATGCATGCCCTCGATTGTGACTCGTTGCATGCTGCTCCGCGTACTGGCTGCGAGCTATTCTGAGTGTCTGCATGCAGCCGGCCGTAATTAAGGCAGCTAACTGATGCGAAAAAAGATGCGCTTTAATTGTTGTGGGCTTTTTAAATCCGTGGAAACATTATTGACAAGGAGGGAGATGATTCGAGTGCACTCGTTTGACCGCCATGCCGGCGTGCGACCCAGACGAGACGGGACGGCATAGTCATAATTTCAGTTTCTCTAGTTTTCCACGGCAAGCTGGCGCGCTAAGCCATTATGCATTGAATTCCAATGACCGTCGCGCTACCTTCCGCCTATAAGTACTGTTTCTCGGCCTTCTCCGGTGGCACCGTGACCCAACTTGCCATATCCTCATAAGCCCCCACCAGCCCAACATCGCTCGCCACGTCCGCCATGCCCCCGCCCGTCCGCGGTAGGCGACACCGAGGCGGTCAGTGCCGGAACTAGTGTTCGGTTTTTCATCGGAAGGCAGACGGAGGGAGGAGGCATTCCATTTGTCTTTAGATGGCAATGCGGAGATCGAGGAGTTGTTGGAGCGCGACCGCCTAGCGGGGGAGCAACGTATCGCCGATTTGCGCCGCCAGCGAGACATGGAGCAGCAGCGCACCGACGCTCTGAGTCGCGAGCAGAGCACCCGCAACTGGGCCGACTACATGGAGGCCGGCGCCCGGAAAATAGCCCTGGAGGTTGTCGGGCACACACGCGTTTGCGACGCCGATTTTTACTACCAGCTCGTCAAGTGGGTTTCCCGATTGGAAGCCGAAGCTTTGGTGGACCACGCCGGCATGGAAAGGGCCAACACGCGCGAGCAACGCGCCCTATCGAACCTCTTGCAAGTCTGAGGCGAGGCGCAGGACGCCGGTGTTGGCTTTTAGCGTGTACCACAGATGGCGGCCGGCATCGTCTAGTTAGCTAAGAGTAAGTTAGTACTTGTACGCTACTAGAGTATTAGTGGGAGTAGATAGTTAACTTGGCTATGATGGTTGTCAATGTGGAAGTTCAGTACTCTATATGTGGATCAGACATGTTACTTTGCTCTGAATGTTGAACTTTCCGTTTGAACATATGGAATGGGCTGTTATTTTTTTAAATGGGTTGTATTTGTCCTCCACGGGTTTAGAGGCTGACTTGTGGGCCTACCAAGTTGATGCGTACACAATCAAGAGATGATTGTACGTGGAGAGGATGACAGCAGGGACCCGCCAAGGTCATGGTAGTACGCAAGCAAGTGCCTCCTTATTTCAAGCCAATAAAAAAATGGCTCCTCCTAGTGGATTTCTGACATCTGGGTCCCATGCCATTGTCAACGTAGTCAATAAATGAGATAATTGCACAACGAGCGGCTGACACCAGGGACCCAACAGCTCGCCCAGTAATTTTTGTTTTGGGTTAATTTGATAAATGCCACTCCAAATCTGGTGTATCTGAGAAATGCCACTGCAATTTCCAAATTTGAAAAATGCCATTTCATGCCATTTCTGGTGGCATTTTTCGAAGTCTGGAGTGGCGTTTTTAAAAGTTTGCAAACTGCAGTGCCGTTTTTCAAAGTTTGCAAAAATTCCAGTGGCATTTTTCAAAGTTTGGAAATTACAGTGGCATTTTTATGAATCACCATAATTGGAGTGGCATTTATCTAATTTGTTTTTGAGACGGAAGCAGGGTGTCAACTAGGCTGTGCGGGACACTCTAGCCTGTCTAGACAGCCTTTTCTTTTATGTTTACCACAGACCAGCCCAGTAGTTTTTCTTTCTTTCTGAAAATGGCTAGCCCGGTTTTTTTGTGATTTGTCAAGTAAGTCACTTTATCAGGCCTGTTGGGTTGCAAATCTTTCAAGACGAGAAGAGCTTCATTTGGCTGGCCGAGAAAATGGCCTATCAGTAATGAGAAATGGGTTGTACATTTTTAAAACACATCAAACTGGCAATTAGTTTCAAATATCTTTTTTTCATTTTGAGATTTTAAATTAAATTGCTTTTTATGTGTGGACAATTTATTGGATTTTATATTGATATACATTTATTTTTAAAATCAGTCTAAATGTGACTCGAAATTTCGAGATTAAAAACAGTTCAGACTGCACCGACATATGCAAAATTTCGTATAATTTTTTAACTGTGGCCACAATATGGGCTGTAATGCTAACAAAAAGAATATGGGCTCCAAAAAACCCGTAAGAATTAGCAAATGGGTTGTAAATTATTTGAAATAATGGCAGATGGCATGTATGCTGTTTTTGTTGGAAATATGCCCTAGAGGCAATAATAAAAGTATTATTATTATATTTCCTTGTTCATGATAATTGTCTTTTATTCATGATATAACTGTATTATCCGGAAATCGTAATACACGTGTGAATACATAGACCACAATATGTCCCTAGTGAGCCTCTAGTTGACTAGCTCGTTGTGATCAACAGATAGTCATGGTTTCCTGGCTATGGGCATTGGATGTCGTTGATAACGGGATCACATCATTAGGAGAATGATGTGATGGACAAGACCCAATCTTAAGACTAGCACAAAAGATCGTGTAGTTCATTTGCTAGAGCTTTGCCAATGTCAAGTATCTCTTCCTTCGACCATGAGAGCGTGTAACTCCTGGATACCGTAGGAGTGCTTTGGGTGTATCAAACGTCACAACGTAACTGGGTGACTATAAAGGTGCACTACAGGTATCTCCGAAAGTATCTATTGTTTTATGCGGATCGAGACTGGGATTTGTCACTCCGTGTAAACGGAGAGGTATCTCTGGGCCCACTCGGTAGGACATCATCATATGCGCAATGTGACCAAGGAGTTGATCACGGGATGATGTGTTACGGAACGAGTAAAGTGACTTGCCGGTAACGAGATTGAACAAGGTATTGGATACCGACGATCGAATCTCGGGCAAGTAACATACCGATAGACAAAGGGAATTGAATACGGGATTGATTAAGTCCTTGACATCGTGGTTCATCCGATGAGATCATCGTGGAACATGTGGGAGCCATCATGGGTATCCAGATCCCGCTGTTGGTTATTGACCGGAGAACGTCTCGGTCATGTCTACATGTCTCCCGAACCCGTAGGGTCTACACACTTAAGGTTCGATGACGCTAGGGTTATAAAGGAAGTTTGTATGTGGTTACCGAATGTTGTTCGGAGTCCCGGATGAGATCCCGGACGTCACGAGGAGTTCCGGAATGGTCCGGAGGTAAAGATTTATATATGGGAAGTCCTATTTTGGCCACCGGAAAATGTTCGGGATTTTTCGGTATTGTACCGGGAAGGTTCTAGAAGGTTCCGGAGTGGGGCCCACCTGCATGGGGGGACCCACATGGACGTGGGTAGTGGGGGCAAGGCCCCACACCCTGGTCAAGGCGCACCAAGATCCCCCCTTAGAAGGAATAAGATCATATCCCGAAGGGATAAGATCAAGATCCCTAAAAAGGGGGGATAACAATCGGTGGGGAAGGAAATAATGAGATTTCTTTCCTCCCACCTTGGCCAACGCCCCAATGGACTTGGAGGGCAAGAAACCAGCCCCTCCACCCCTATATATAGTGGGGAGGCGCATGGGAGCTATACACGAAGTTCTGGCACAGCCCTACCTCTCTTCCTACTCCTCCTCTCCCATGGTGCTTGGCGAAGCCCTGCTGGATTGCCACGCTCCTCCACCACCACCACGCCGTTGTGCTGCTGTTGGATGGAGTCTTCCTCAACCTCTCCCTCTCTCCTTGCTGGATCAAGGCGTGGGAGACGTCACCGGGCTGTACGTGTGTTGAACGCGGAGGTGCCGTCCGTTCGGCACTAGGATCATCGGTGATTTGAATCACGACGAGTACGACTCCATCAACCCCGTTCACTTGAACGCTTCCGCTTAGCGATCTACAAGGGTATGTAGATGCACTCTCTTTCTACTCGTTGCTGGTCTCTCCATAGATAGATCTTGGTGACACGTAGGAAAATTTTGAATTTCTGCTACGTTCCCCAACAGTGGCATCATGAGCTAGGTCTATTGCGTAGATTCTTTGCACGAGTAGAACACAAAGTAGTTGTGGGCGTTGATGTTGTTCAATATGCTTACCGTTACTAGTCCAATCTTGTTTCGACGGTATTGTGGGATGAAGCGGCCCGGACCGACCTTACACGTACTCTTACGTGAGACAGGTTCCACCGATTGACATGCACTTGGTGCATAAGGTGGCTAGCGGGTGCCAGTCTCTCCCACTTTAGTCGGAACGGATTCGATGAAAAGGGTCCTTATGAAGGGTAAATAGCAATTGGCATATCACGTTGTGGTCTTGCGTAGGTAAGAAACGTTCTTGCTAGAAACCCATAGCAGCCACGTAAAACATGCAACAACAATTAGAGGACGTCTAACTTGTTTTTGCAGGGTATGCTATGTGATGTGATATGGCCAAGAAGAATGTGATGAATGATATGTGATGTATGAGATTGATCATGTTCTTGTAATAGGATTCACGACTTGCATGTCGATGAGTATGACAACCGGCAGGAGCCATAGGAGTTGTCTTTATTTATTGTATGACCTGCGTGTCATTGAAGAACGCCATGTAAACTACTTTACTTTATTGCTAAACGCGTTAGTCATAGAAGTAGAAGTAGTCGTTGGCGTGACAACTTCATGAAGACACGATGATGGAGATCATGATGATGGAGATCATGGTGTCGTGCCGGTGACGATGATGATCATGGAGCCCCGAAGATGAAGATCAAAAGGAGCAAAATGATATTGGCCATATCATGTCACTATTTGATTGCATGTGATGTTTATCATGTTTATGCATCTTGTTTGCTTAGGACGACGGTAGTAAATAAGATGATCCCTTACAAAATTTCAAGAAGTGTTCTCCCCTAACTGTGCACCGTTGCTACAGTTCGTCGCTTCTAAGCACCACGTGATGATCGGGTGTGATGGATTCTTACGTTCACATACAACGGGTGTAAGACAGTTTTACACAGCGAAAACACTTAGGGTTAACTTGACGAGCCTAGCATGTGCAGACATGGCCTCGGAACACGGAGACCGAAAGGTCGAGCATGAGTCGTATGGTAGATACGATCAACATGAAGATGTTCACCGATGATGACTAGTCCGTCTCACGTGATGATCGGACACGGCCTAGTTGACTCGGATCATGTGATCACTTAGATGACCAGAGGGATGTCTATCTAAGTGGGAGTTCATAAGATGAACTTAATTATCCTGAACATAGTCAAAAGACCTTTTGCAAATTATGTCGTAAGCTCGCGCTTTAGTTCCACTGTTTAGATATGTTCCTAGAGAAAATATAGTTGAAAGTTGATAGTAGCGATTATGCGATCAGTAGAAAGCTTATGTCCTTAATGCACCGCTCAGTGTGCTGAACCCCAACGTCGTTTGTCGATGTTGCGAACATCGGACATACACGTTTTGATAACTACGTGATAGTTCAATTAAATGGTTTAAGTAGAGGCACCAAAGACGTTTTCGAAACGTCGCGGAACATATGAGATGTTTCGAGGGCTGAAATTGGGATTTCAGGCTCGTGCCCACGTCAAGAGGTATAAGACCTCCGACGATTTTCTTAGCCTGCAAACTAAGGGAGAAAAGCTCAATCGTTGAGCTTGTGCTCAGATTGTCTGAGCACAACAATCACTTGAATCGAGTGGGAGTTGATCCTCCAGATGAGATAGTGATGTTTCCCCAAAGTCATTGCCACCAAGCTGCTAGAGCTTCGTGATTAACTATAACATATCAGGGATAGATATGATGATCCTTGAAATATTCATGATGTTTGACACCGCGAAAGTAGAAATCAAGAAGGAGCATCAATTGTTGATGGTTGGTGAAACCACTAGTTTCAAGAAGGGCAAGGGAACAAAGGGATACTTCATGAAACGGCAATTCAGCTGCTGCTCTAGTGAAGAAACCCAAGGTTGAACCCAAACCCGAGACTAAGTGCTTCTGTAATAAGGGGAACAACCACTGGAGCAGCATTACCCTAGATACTTGGTAGATGAGAAGGCTGGCAAGGTCGATAGAAGTATATTGGATATACATTATGTTAATGTGTACTTTACTAGTACTCCTAGTAGCACCAGGGTATTGGATACCGGTTCGGTTGCTAAGTGTTAGTAACTCGAAATAAAAGCTACGGAATAAACGGAGACTAGCTAAAGGTGAGCTGACGATATATGTTGGAAGTGTTTCCAAGGTTGATATGATCAAGCATCGCACGCTCCCTCTACCACCGAGATTGGTGTTTGCGTTGAGCATAGACATGATTGGATTATGTCTATCGCAATACGGTTATTCATTTAAGGAGAATAATGGTTACTCTATTTTTGAATAATACCTTCAATGGTCTTGCACCTAAAGGAATGGTTTATTGAATCTCGGTCGTAGTGATACACATTTTCATGCCAAAAGATATAAGATAGTAATGATAGTACCACTTACTTGTGGCACTGCCATGTAAGTCATAATGGTATAAAACGCATGAAGAAGCTCCATGTTGATGGATCTTTGGACTCACTCGTTTTTGAAAAGTTTGAGACATGCGAACCATGTCTATTGGTGTATATGCATGAAGAAACTCCATGCAAATGGATCGTTCGGACTCACTTGATTTTGAATCACTTGAGATATGCAAATCATACCACATGGGCAAGATGACTGAAAAGCCTCATTTTCAGTAAGATGGAACAAGATAGCAACTTGTTGGAAGTAACACATTTTGATGTGTGCAGTCGAATGAGTGCTGAGGCATGCAGTGAATATCATTATGTTCTTACTTCACAGATGATTCGAGTAAATGTTGAGTATATTTACTTGATGAAACACAAGTCTGAATTATTGAATGGTTCAAGTAATTTCAGAGTGAAGTAGCAGATCATTGTGACAAGAGGATAAAATGTCTATGATATGATCATAGAGATGAATATCTGAGTTACGAGTTTTGGCACACAATTAAGACATTGTGGAAATTGTTTCGCAATTAATACCGCCTGGAACACCATAATGTGATGGTGTGTCCGAACATCATAGTTGCACCCTATTGGATATGGTGCGTACCATGATGTCTCTTATCGAATTACCACTATCGTTCATGGGTTAGGCATTAGAGACAACCACATTCACTTTAAATAGGGCACCACGTAATTCCGATGAGATGACACCGTATGAATTATGGTTTAGAGAAACCTAAGTTGTCGTTTCTTAAAAGTTTGGGGCTGCGACGCTTATATGAAAAAGTTTCAGGTTGATAAGCTCGAACCCAAAGCGGATAAAATGCATCTTCATAGGAAACCCAAAACAGTTGGGTATACCTCCTAATTCAGATCCGAAAGCAATATGGATTGTTTCTAGAATCGGGTCCTTTCTCGAGGAAAAGTTTCTCTCGAAAGAATTGAGTGGGAGGATGGTGGAGACTTGATGAGGTTATTGAACCGTCTCTTCAACTAGTGTGTGACAGGGCACAGGGAGTTGTTCCTGTGGCACCTACACCAATTGAAGTGGAAGCTTATGATATTGATCATGAAACTTCGGATCAAGTCACTCCCAAACCTCGTAGGATGACAAGGATGCGTACTACTTCAGAGTGGTACGTAATCCTGTCTTGAAGGTCATGTTGCTAGACAACAATGAACCTACGAGCTATGGAGAAGCGATGGTGGGCCCGGATTCCGATAAATGGCTTGAGGCCATAAAATCCGAGAGAGGATCCATGTATGAAAACAAAGTGTAGACTTTGGCAGAACGGCTCGATGGTCGTAAGGCTAATGAGTACAGATGGATTTCAAAAGGAAGACGGACAATGATGGTAAATGTCACCATTAAGAAAGCTCGACTTGTCGTTAAGATGTTTTCTGACAAGTTCAAGGAGTTGACTACGATGAGATTTTCTCACTCGTAGCGATGCTAAGAGTCTGTTGGAATTATATTAGCGATTACTGCATTATTTATGAAATCTTGCAGATAGGATGTCAAAACATTGTTTCCTCGACGATTTTAATGAGGAAAGGTTGTATGTGATACAACCGGAAGGTTTTGTCAATCCCGAAAGATGCTAATAAGTATGCAAAGCTCCAGCAATCCTTCTAAGGACTGGAGTGAGCATCTCGGAGTTGGAATGTATGCTTTGATGATGATCAAAAATTTTGGGTTTGTACAGAGTTTATGAGAAACTTGTATTTCCAAAGAAGTGAGTGGGAGCACTATAGAATTTCTGATGAGTATATGTTGTTGACATATTGTTGATCAGAAATGACGTAGAATTTCTGGAAAGCATATAGGGTTATTTTGAAAGTGTTTTTCAATGGAAACCCTGGATTAAGCTACTTGAACATTGAGCATCAATATCTATAAGGATAGATCAAAATGCTTAATAATACTTTCAAATGAGCACATACCTTGACATGATCTTGAAGGTGTTCAAGATGGACCAGTCAAAGAAGGAGTTCTTGCCTGAGTTGTAAGGTACGAAGTTAAGACTTAAAGCTCGACCATGGCAGAATAGAGAGAAAGGACGAAGGTCGTCCCCTATGCTTAAGACGTAGGCTCTTCAGTATGCTATGCTGTGTACCGCACCTGAAGTGTGCCTTGCCATGACTCAGTCAAGGGGTACAAGAGTGATCCAAGAATGGCTCACAGGACAGCGGTCAAAGTTATCCTTAGTAACTAGTGGACTAAGGAATTTTCTCGATTATGGAGGTGGTAAAAGAGTTCATCGTAAAGGTTACGACGATGCAAGCTTGACACCTATCCGGATAGCTCTGAGTAGAGAGACCGGATACATATAATGGAGCAATAATTTAGAATAGCTCCAAGTAGAACAGTTGTTTGGAATAGCTCCAAATAGAGCGTGGTAGCTGCATCTAGGAGATGACATAGAGATTTGTAAAGCACACACGGATCTGAAAGGTTCAGACCCGTTGACTAAAACCTCTCTCACAAGCAACATGATCAAACATAAAACTCATTGAGTGTTAATCACATAGTGATGTGAACTAGACTACTGACTCTAGTAAACTCTTGGGTATTAGTCACATGGCGATGTGAACTAGATTATTGACTCTAGTGCAAGTGGGAGACTGTTGGAAATATGCCCTAGAGGCAATAATAAAAGTATTATTATTATATTTTCTTGTTCATGATAATTGTCTTTTATTCATGCTATAACTGTATTATCCGGAAATCGTAATACACGTGTGAATACATAGACCACAATATGTCCCTAGTGAGCCTCTAGTTGACTAGCTCGTTGTGATCAACAGATAGTCATGGTTTCCTGGCTATGGGCATTGGATGTCGTTGATAACGGGATCACATCATTAGGAGAATGATGTGATGGACAAGACCCAATCCTAAGACTAGCACAAAAGATCGTGTAGTTCATTTGCTAGAGCTTTGCCAATGTCAAGTATCTCTTCCTTCGACCATGAGAGCGTGTAACTCCTGGATACCGTAGGAGTGCTTTGGGTGTATCAAACGTCACAACGTAACTGGGTGACTATAAAGGTGCACTACAGGTATCTCCGAAAGTATCTATTGTTTTATGCGGATCGAGACTGGGATTTGTCACTCCGTGTAAACGGAGAGGTATCTCTGGGCCCACTCGGTAGGACATCATCATATGCGCAATGTGACCAAGGAGTTGATCACGGGATGATGTGTTACGGAAAGAGTAAAGTGACTTGCCGGTAATGAGATTGAACAAGGTATTGGATACCGACGATCGAATCTCGGGCAAGTAACATACCGATAGACAAAGGGAATTGAATACGGGATTGATTAAGTCCTTGACATCGTGGTTCATCCGATGAGATCATCGTGGAACATGTGGGAGCCATCATGGGTATCCAGATCCCGCTGTTGGTTATTGACCGGAGAACGTCTCGGTCATGTCTACATGTCTCCCGAACCCGTAGGGTCTACACACTTAAGGTTCGATGACGCTAGGGTTATAAAGGAAGTTTGTATGTGGTTACCGAATGTTGTTCGGAGTCCCGGATGAGATCCCGGACGTCACGAGGAGTTCCGGAATGGTCCGGAGGTAAAGATTTATATATGGGAAGTCCTATTTTGGCCACCGGAAAATGTTCGGGATTTTTCGGTATTGTACCGGGAAGGTTCTAGAAGGTTCCGGAGTGGGGCCCACCTGCATGGGGGGACCCACATGGACGTGGGTAGTGGGGGCAAGGCCCCACACCCTTGGTCAAGGCGCACCAAGATCCCCCCTTAGAAGGAATAAGATCATATCCCGAAGGGATAAGATCAAGATCCCTAAAAAGGGGGGATAACAATCGGTGGGGAAGGAAATAATGAGATTTCTTTCCTACCACCTTGGCCAACGCCCCAATGGACTTGGAGGGCAAGAAACCAGCCCCTCCACCCCTATATATAGTGGGGAGGCGCATGGGAGCTATACACGAAGTTCTGGCACAGCCCTACCTCTCTTCCTACTCCTCCTCTCCCATGGTGCTTGGCGAAGCCCTGCTGGATTGCCACGCTCCTCCACCACCCACCACGCCGTTGTGCTGCTGTTGGATGGAGTCTTCCTCAACCTCTCCCTCTCTCCTTGCTGGATCAAGGTGTGGGAGACGTCACCGGGCTGTACGTGTGTTGAACGTGGAGGTGTAGTCCGTTCGGCACTAGGATCATCGGTGATTTGAATCACGACGAGTACGACTCCATCAACCCCGTTCACTTGAACGCTTCCGCTTAGCGATCTACAAGGGTATGTAGATGCACTCTCTTTCTACTCGTTGCTGGTCTCTCCATAGATAGATCTTGGTGACACGTAGGAAAATTTTGAATTTCTGCTACGTTCCCCAACAGTTTTCCACAGATTTGAGGCTTTCCACAGATGGCCTATATACTGTTGGATGTCCATCCAACGGCCGTCGTGCTTCTTCAATCTCTGCTCTTCCTGCTCCAACCGCTCAAACAAGCGCCGGCGGGACTGCCTGCTCCCTCCTCCCCGTGGCCGGCTGTGCTGCCGCGCAGGCCTCACCGCCCCACCGTACTCCCATCGCTGGCCTAGCCATCCCTCTACTCACCCACATCCGTTGTTATTCTCTGGCGACGGCAGACGAACCAGTAAACCCTCGTACAGTCATACTCCCCTCCGCGTGGGAAACAACTGCCAAGTCTTCCCTGCCTCCGTGTTGTTCCCTTCCTAGGCCTCGCCGTCGTCCACCGCCCTGGTGCTCTCAGCGTGGCATGGTCAACATGGTCAACGGTCGACATGCATCTAAAGTGGAGTGTATGTGGAGAGGCTGACAGCTGGGTCCACGGCCGCACGCAAGGAAATGCCTCCTTATTACGCGCAAAATAATGATTCCTCCACCTGACATCTGGGACCCACCGAAAGGGCCTCTATGTTTCACGAAAAAAACGTTACCGCTGCTGACAGCTCGGACCCACCAGCTATATCTTCACACGCAAGGAAGTGCCTCCTTATTACGCACAAAAAAATGAATACTCCCCCTGCTAGCTGGGACCCAGTATAGTGGGCCTACTAAGTTGACGGGGACGAAGGGCTTTGTCAACTTAGTCAATATGCACGATTCTAGCTCGACTGACCATACGATGTCCATCCAACGGCCGTAGTGCTTCTTCAACCTCTGGTCTTCTTGCTCCAGCCGCCCAAAGCAGCGCCGGTCATGCCGCCTGCTCCTGCCTCCCGTGGCCGGCTATGCTGTCGCGGAGGCCTCACCGCCCCCATACTACTCCCATCGCTGGCCAGGCCATCCCTCCACTCCACTCACCCACACCCCCTGTTATTCTGCGGCGATGGCAGCACAGTCGAACCAGTGAACCCTCGTACTCCTCTCCGCGTGGGCACCCACTGCCGCGTCTTCCCCGGCTCTGCGTCGTCCCCTTCCTAGGCCTCATCGTCGTCCACCGTCGTGGTGCTCTCGGCGTGGCATGGTCAATGTGGTCAACAACCGAATTCCATCGGAAGAATACTGTACGTGGAGAGGCTCATAGCTGGGTCCACGACAGCCGCAAGGAAGTGCCTCCTTATTACACTCCACCTGATAGCAGGGACCCACCGGACGGGCCACCAGTATTTCACGAAAAAAACGTTTGCCCCTGACTGCTGGGACCCACCGGACGGGCCACCGTATTTCGCAAAAAAAACGTTCCCCCTGCTGTTAGCTCGGACCCACCGGAAGTGCCTCCTTATTACGCATAAAAAATGAATACCCCCTGCTAGCTGGGACCCACCTTGGTGGGAGGCTGACTTGTGGGCCTACTAAGTTGACGGGGACGGAGGGCTTTGTCAACTTAGTTAATATAAACGATTCTAGCTCCAATGACCGTACGATGTCCATCCAACGGTCGTAGTGCTTCTTCAACCTCTGGTCTTCTTGCTCCAGCCGCCCAAAGCAGCGCCGGTCGTGCCGCATGCTCCTGCCTCCCGTGGCCGGCTGTGCTGTCACAGAGGCCTCACCACCCCCTACTATTCCCACCGCTGGCTAGGCCCTGCGGCGACGGCAGCCTCACACCGTAGAAGAACCAGTGAACCCTCGTACTCCTCTCCATGCGGGCTTCCACTGCCACGTCTTCCCCAGCTCCCTATCGTCCCCTTCCTAGGCCTCGCCGTCGTCCACCGCCCTGGTGCTCTCGGCACGGCGTGGTCAACGTGGTCAAGGAACGACTTTCATCGGACGTGGACTGTACGTGGAGAGGCTGACAGCTGGGTCCACGGCCGCAGCATGGAAGTGCCTCCTTATTACACGAAAAATAATGATTCCTCCACCTGACAGTTGGGACCCACCGGATGGGCCACTATATTTCGTGAAAAAAACATTTCCCCCTGACTGCTGGGACCCACCAGCTACATCTTCGCACGCAAGGAAGTGCGTCCGGGCAAAAAAAAACGATTCACCCCCCTGACTGCTGGGACCCACCAGCTACATCTTTGCACGCAAGGAAGTGCGTCCGAGCAAAAAAAATGATTCGGCCCCCTGACTGTTGGGACCCACCAGCTACATCTTCGCACGCAAGGAAGTGCGTCCGGGCAAAAAAACGATTCGCCCCCCTGACTGCTGGGACCCACCAACTACATCTTCGCACGCAAGGAAGTGCGTCCAGGCAAAAAAACGATTCGCCCCCCTGACTGCTGGGACCCACCAGCTACATTTTCGCATGCAAGGAAGTGCCTGACAATCGGGACCCACCTGGTCGAAGCGTACGTAGCGTTGTCATTCTGGCCGCGAACGTGTACGTACATATATACTGGTCGATGTAGAGGCACGCACGTGTCGTAGTAGAGGCGCGCACATAGCATGTACACGTACGTACAGCGGCCAGTGTGCAAGAAAGAAAATACAGCCACGTGTGTGTACATACGGGCGGGGTCTCGAACGCCTACTCGCGCATACGTACGGCCAGGGCTTGTGTACATGGCTGGGTCGAAACAGAGAAACAGCATCGTCGTCGTGTTCATGGGGAGGCAACGGAATGCATTGTGTTCATGGGGAGGCAACGGAATGCGTCGTGTTCATCGGGAGGCAACAGAACGCATGGGAGCCAACCGGCTGGGTCGGTTTGGAATGTGTGGTCGTGTTCATCGGGACGGCTTGGATGGAACAGGCGATGGAAACGAGGCCTGCCATACCGCAGAACGGAGGAAACGGCCTTGTGTTCGACCGGCCACGTTCGAAATGGGATCCTATTCATTGGGAGGGGTCTGGCGTACCACAAAACGGAGGAAACGGACCTCCTACGGTCGAAACGGGGGTCCTGTTGATCGGGAGGGGTGTGGCGTACCGCAAAACGGATGAAACGGACTTGTGTTGGAGCGCTACGGTCGAAACGGGGGTCATGTTGATTGGGAGGGGTGTGGCCTACCGCAAATCGGACGAAACAGACTTGTGTTGGAGCGCTACGGTCAAAACGGGGGTCCTGTTCATCGGGAGGGGTGTGGCGTACCGCAAAACGGGACTCCACGGGATACTATTCATCTCCACCGTCGACCTCCTCCAGCCTCCACGAGCTTCCGTCGACCTCCTCCGGCCTCCATGGGCTCCTGTTCATCCAGCCTCCACCGCGCGCTACTCCACCGGCTACTATTCAACCACCCCTCCACGGGCACCCCTCCACCATCTACTGTTCATCCAGCCCTCCACGAGGTCGTCCTGTTCATCTAGCCCTCCACACCACGGGGTCCTGTTCATCCAGAGGCAACGCCATTGCTCACTATTCATCCAACCCCCCCCCCCCGCAACGCTCACTGTTCATCCAATCGATCGGCTTCAGTTAGCAGCAGTAGCGAAGGAATCGCTCGATCGGGTTTAGTTAACGCCATCGATCGATCGCTCGGGTTCAGTAACGCGTAGCCCGCAATGCAATCGCTCGGGTTCAGTTAGAGCCAACGCCTCGCACACACGCGCGTACGTGTACGAGAGAAACGCGCATCGCTCGGCCCTCGACCTCCCACCGTAACCGGGAACTCCCCGAAATTTTCCTCGCCCTCGCTTCTACCATGGTTTTTTCTGTCATGGACGGCCCAAAGAATGTCATGCAGCTGCGTCTCCGGCCCGCCCAGGATGAAAAGCCCATTTTCTGTCATGATTTTTTGTCATAGAAGTAGGAGCCCACCACATCTATGATGATACCGGGTTTTGTCACAATTATCGTCATAGAAGTGTCATATGTATGACAGAACCAAAATGTCACGGATGTGTCTTTTTTTGTAGTGATATGAGATGTTCCAAGAGTTGAAGTTAATATTTCAAGCAAATGCCCGAGTTGAGAGATATGAAGTCTCCAACAAGTTCTATAGCTGCAAGATGGAGGAGAACAGTTCTGTCAGTGAACACATACTCAGAATGTCTGGATAATCATAATCACTTGACTCAGGTGGGAGTTAATCTTCCAGATGATAGTGTCATTGACAGAGTTCCCCAATCACTGCCACCAAGCTACAAAGACTTCGTGATGAACTATAATATGCAAGGGATGGAGAAGACAATTCCCGAGCTCTTCGTAATGCTCAAAGCTCCAGAGGTAGAAGTCAAGAAGGAGCATCAAGTGTTGATGGTTAACAAGACCACTAGTTTCAAGAAAAAGCGCAAGTGAAAGAAGGGGAACTTCAAAAAGAATGGCAAGCAAGTTGCCACTCCCGGGAAGAAGCTCAAAGCTGGACCCAAGCCTGAAACTGAGTGCTTCTACTATAAAGGGACTGGTCACTGGAAGCGGAACTGCCCCAAGTATTTGGCAGATAAGAAGGATGTCAAAGTGAACAAAGGTATATTTGATATACATGTTATTGATGTGTACCTTACTAATGCTCGTAGTAGTGCCTGGGTATTTGATACCGGTTCAGTTGTTTGTATTTGTAACTCGAAACAGGGAATATGGATTAAACGATGATTGGCTAAGGATGAGGTGACAATGAGCATCGGGAATGGTTCCAAGGTTGATGTGATCGCCGTCGGCACGCTACCTCTACATCTACCTTCGGGATTAGTTTTAGACTTGAATAATTGTTATTTGGTGCCAGCGTTGAGCATGAACATTATATCTGGATCTTGTTTACTGTTAGATGGTAATTCATTTAAATCAGAGAACAATGGTTGTTCTATTTATATGAGTAATATCTTTTATGGTCATGCAACCTTGAAGAGTGGTCTATTTCTATTGAATCTCGATTGTAGTGATACACATGTTCATAATATTGATGCCAAAAGATGCAAAGTTGATAATGATAGTGCAACATATTTGTGTCACTGTTGTTTAGGTCATATTGGTGTAAAGCACATGAAGAAACTCCATGCCGATGGACTTTTGGAATCACTTGATTATGAATCATTTGATACTTGAGAACCATGCCTCATGGGCAAGATGACTAAAACTCCATTCTCCGGAACAATGGACCGAGCCAATGACTTACTGGAAATAATAGATACCGATGTATGTGGTCCGATGGGTGTTGAGGCTCGCGGCGGGTATCGTTATTTTTTGACCTTCACAAATGATTTGAGCAGATATGGGTATATCTACTTAATGATACACAAGTCTAAAACATTTGATAAGTTCAAAGAATTTCAGAGTGAAGTGGAGAATCATGGTAACAGGAAAATAAAGTTTCTACGATCTGATCATGGAGGCGAATATTTGAGTTACAAGTTTGGCCTTCATTTAAAACAATGTGGAATAGTTTCACAACTCACGCCACCGGGAACACCACAGCGTAATGGTGTGTCTGAACATCGTAACCGTTCTTTATTAGATATTGTGCGATCTATGATGTTTCTTACCGATTTACCACTATAGTTTTGGGGTTATGCATTAGAGACAGCTGCATTCACGTTAAATAGGGCACCGTAAAAATCCGTTGAGACGACACCGTATAAACTATGGTTTGGCAATAAACCTAAGTTGTCATTTCTTAAAGTTTGGGGTTGCGACACTTATGTCAAAAGGCTTCAGTCTGATAAGCTCGAACCCAAACCAGAGAAGTGCGTCTTCATAGGATACCCTAAGGAAACAATTGGGTACACCTTCTACCACAGATATGAAGGCAAGATCTTTGTTGCCAAGAATGGAACCTATCTAGAGAAGGAGTTTCTCTCAAAAGAAGTGAATGGGAGGAAAGTAGAACTTGATGAGGTAATTGTACCTTCTCTCAATTTGGAAAGTAGCTCACCAGAGAAATCCGTTCCAGTGATGCCTACACCCACTAGAGAGGAAGCTAATGATGATGATCATGAAACTTCATATCAAGTTACTACTAAACCTCGTAGGTCAATTAGAGCATGATCCGCACCAGAGTGGTACGGTAATCCTGTTCTGGAAGTCATGTTACTAGACCATGAAGAACCTACAAACTATGAAGAAGCTATGATGAGCCCAGATTCCGATAAATGGCTTGAGGCCATGAAAACTGATATAGGATCCACGTATGGGAACAAAGTGTGGACTTTGGTGGACTTGCCCGATGATCGGTGGCCCATAGAGAATAAATGGATCTTCAAGAAGAAGACTGACGCTGATGGTAATGTTACTATCTATAAAGCTCGACTTGTCGCAAAAGGTTTTCGACAAGTTTAAGGAGTTGACTACGATGAGACTTTCTCACCCATAGCGATGCTTAAGTCTGTCTGAATCATGTTAGCAATTGCCGCATTTTATGATTATGAAATCTAGCAAATGGATGTCAAAACTGCATTCCTTAATGGATTTCTTAAAGAAGAGTTGTATATGATGCAACCAGAAGGTTTTATCGATCCTAAAGGTGCTAACAAAGTGTGCAAGCTCCAGCGATCCATCGATGGACTGGTGCAAGCATCTCGGAGTTGGAATATATGCTTTGATGAGGTGATCAAAGCATATGGTTTTATACAGACTTTCAGAGAAGCCTATATTTACAAGAAAGTGAGTGGGAGCTCTATAGAATTTCTAATATTATATGTGGATGACATATTGTTGATTGGAAATGATGTAGAATTTCTGGATAGCATAAAAGGATACTTGAATAAAAGTTTTTCAATGAAAGACCTCGGTGAAGCTGCTTATATATTGGGCATCAAGATCTATAGAGATAGATCAAGACGCTTAATAGGACTTTCACAAAGCACATACCTTGATAAAGTTTTGAAGAAGTTCAGAATGGATCAGTCAAAGAAAGGGTTCTTGCCTGTGTTACAAGGTGTGAAATTGAGTCAGACTCAATGCCCGACCACTGCAAAAGATAGAGAGAAAATGGAAGTCATTCCCTATGCCTCAGCCATAGGTTATATCATGTATATTATGTTGTGTACCATACCTGATGTGTGCCTTGCCATAAGTCTGGCAGGGAGGTACCAAAGTAATCCAGGAGTGGATCACTGGACAGCGGTCAAGAATATCCCGAAGTACCTGAAAAGGACCAAGGATATGTTTCTCGTTTATGGAGGTGACCAAGAGGCTCGTCGTAAATGGTTACGTCAATGCTAGTTTTGACACTGATCCGGATGAATCCAAGTCACATTCCGGATACGTATTTATTTTGAATGGTGGAGCTGTCAGTTGGTGCAGTTCCAAGTAGAGCGTCATGGCGGGATCTACGTGTGAAGCGGAGTACATAGCTGCTTTGGAAGCAGCAAATGAAGGAGTCTGGATGAAGGAGTTCATATCCGATCTAGGTGTAATACCTAGTGCATCGGGTCCAATGAAAATCTTTTGTGACAATACTGGAGCAATTGCCTTAGCGAAGGAATCCAAATTTCACAAAAAAGACCAAACACATGAAGTGACGCTTCAACTCCATCCGTGATCTAGTCAAGGAGGGAGACATAGAGATTTGCAAAATACATACATATCTGAATATAGCAGACCCGTTGACTAAGCCTCTTCCATGAGCAAAACATGATCAATACCAAGACTCCATGGGTGTTAGAATCATTACAATGTAATCTATATTACTGACTCTAGTGCAAGTGGGAGACTGAAGGAAATATGCCCTATAGGCAATAATAAAGTTGTTATTTTATATTTCCTTATTTCATGATATATAAATGTTTATTATTCATGCTAAAATTGTATTAACCAGAAACTTTATACATGTGTGGATACATAGACAAAATACTGTGTCCCTAGTAAGCCTCTACTAGACTAGCTCATTGATCAAAGATGGTTAGTTTCCTAACCATAGACATGTGTTGTCATTTGATAAACAAGATCACATAATTAGGAGAATGATGTGATGGACAAGACCCATTCATTAGATTAGCATAATGATCGTTCAGTTTTATTGCTATTGCTTTCTTCATGTCAAATACATATTCCTCCGACTACGAGATTATGCAACTCCCGGATACCGGAGGAATGCCTTATGTGCTATCAAACGTCACAACGTAACTGGGTGATTATAAAGATTCTCTAGAGGTATCTCTGAAGGTGTTTGTTGGGTTGGCATAGATCGAGACTAGGATTTGTCACTCCGAATATCGGAGAGGTATCTTTGGGCCCTCTCGGTAATACACATCATAAGAAGCCTTGAAAGCAAAATGACTAATGAGTTAGTTGCAGGATGATGTATTACAGAACGAGTAAAGAGACTTGCCGGTAACGAGATTGGACTAGGTATGAAGATACCGACGATCGAATCTCGAGCAAGTAACATACCGATGACAAAGGGAATAACGTATGTTGTCATAACGGTTCGACCGATAAAGATCTTCGTAGAATATGTGGGAGCCAATATGAGCATCCAGGTTCCGCTATTGGTTATTGACTGGAGAGGTGTCTCGGTCATGTCTACATAGTTCTCAAACCTGTAGGGTCCACACGCTTAACGTTCGATGTCGATATTGTATTATATGAGTTATGTGATTTGGTGACCGGTTGTTGTCTGGAGTCCCGTATAAGATCACGGACATGACGAGGAGTCTCAAAATGGTCGAGAGGTAAAGATTTATATATAGGACAATAGTATTCGGACACCAGAAGGTACCGGGTACATATCGGAGTACCGGAGGGGTTACCGGAACCCCCGGGGAGAAGATATGGGCCATATGGGCCATAAGAGGGGAGGGGTTGCGCCCCCCCCCCCTAGGCAGGAGGACGAATTGGATAAGGAACAAGGGGGGTTCGGGCCCCCTTCCTTTCTCTATTCTCCCTTCCCTTTCTTCTCTGGCAAAATAAGGAAGGGGCGGAGACCGAATTGGGGAGGACCCTGTTGGGGAACGTTGCAGAAAATTAAAATTTTTCCTACGGTTTCACCAAGATCCATCTATGAGTTCATCTAAGCAACGAGTCATGGGAGAGAGTTTGCATCTACATTCCACTTGTAGATCGCGTACGGAAGCGTTCAAGGGAACGGTGATGATGAAGTCGTACTCACCGTGATTCAGATCACCGATGACCAAGTGCTGAACGGACAGCACCTCCGCGTTCAACACACGTACGGAACGGACGATGTCTCCTCCTTCTTGATCCATCAAGGGGGAAGGAGAGGTTGAGGAAGAAGGCTCCAGCAGCAGCACGACGGCGTGATGATGGTGGAGAGGCAGTACTCCGACAGGGCTTCGCCAAGCACTCAACGGAGGAGGAGAGGTGTTGGGGAGGGGAGGGGCTGCGCCTTGGATCAGGTGTTCAGCCCTCCCCTCGCCCCTCTATTTATAGAGGAAGGGGGGAAGGGGGCCGGCCCCCTCTAGATGAGATCTAGAGGGGGGGCGGCGGCCAGGGAGGGGGCTTGCCCCCCAAGTAAGGGGGTGCGCCCCCACTAGGGTTCCCCCCCCCCAACCCTAGGCACATGGGCCCAAGGGGGGGCGCGCCCAGCCCTCCAGGGGCTGGTTCCCTGCCCCACGCGGCCCATGTGGCCCACCAAGAGGGGTGGCCCCTCCCGGTGGACCCCCGGAACACTTCCTGTGGCCCCGGTACAATACCGATATGCCCCCGAAACTTTCCGGTGTCCGCATGACAACTTCCCATATATAAATCTTCACCTCCGGACCCTTCCGGAACTCCTCGTGACGTCCGAGATCTCATCCGGGACTCCGAACAACATTTGGTAATCACATACACGTCTTCCTTATAACCCTAGCGTCATCGAACCTTAAGTGTGTAGACCCTACGGGTTCGGGAGACATGCAGACATGACCGAGACGGCTCTCCGGTCAATAACCAACAGCAGGATCTGGATACCCATGTTGGTTCCCACATGTTCCTCGATGATCTCATCGGATGAACCACGATGTTGAGGATTCAAGCAACCCCGTATACTATTCCCTTTGTCAGTCGGTATGTTACTTGCCCGAGACTCGATCGTCGGTATCCCAATACCTCGTTCAGTCTCGTTACCGGCAAGTCACTTTACTCGTACCGTAATGCATGATCCCGTGACCAGACACTTGGTCACTTTGAGCTCATTATGATGATGCACTACCGAGTGGGCCCAGTGATACTTCTCCGTAATACGGAGTGACAAATCCCTATCTCCATCCGTGTCAACTCAACAGACACTTTCGGAGATGCCTGTAGTGCACCTTTATAATCACCCAGTTACGTTGTGACGTTTGGTACACCCAAAGCACTCCTACGGTATCCGGGAGTTACACGATCTCATGGTCTAAGGAAAAGATACTTGACATTGGAAAAGCTCTAGCAAAACGAACTACACGATCTTGTGCTATGCTTAGGATTGGATCTTGTCCATCACATCATTCTCCTAATGATGTGATCCCGTTGTCAATGACATCTAATGTCCATAGTCAGGAAACCATGACTATCTGTTGACCAACGAGCTAGTCAACTAGAGTCTTACTAGGGACGTATTGTGGTCTATGTATTCACACGTGTGTTATGATTTCAGGATAATACAATTATAGCATGAATAAAAGACAATTATCATGAACAAGGAAATATAATAATAATCCTTTTATTATTGCCTCTAGGGCATATTTCCAACAGTCTCCCACTTGCACTAGAGTCAATAATCTAGTTACATTGTGATGAATCGAACACCCATAGAGTTCTGGTGTTGATCATGTTTTGCTCGCGAAAGAGGTTTAGTCAATGGATCTGCGACATTCAGATCCGTATGTACTTTGCAAATATCTATGTCTCCATCTAGAACATTTTCATGGATGGAGTTGAAACGATGCTTGATGTGCCTGGTCTTCTTGTGAAACCTGGGCTCCTTGGCAAGGGCAATAGCTCCAGTGTTGTCACAGAAGAGTTTGATCGGCCCCGACGCATTGGGTATGACTCCTAGGTCGGTGATGAACTCCTTCATCCATATTGCCTCATGCGCTGCCTCCGAGGCTGCCATGTACTCCACTTCACATGTAGATCCCGCCACGACGCTGTGCTTGCAGCTGCACCAGCTTACTGCTCCACGATTCAACATAAACACGTATCCGGTTTGTGACTTAGAGTCATCCAGATCTGTGTCGAAGCTAGCGTCGACGTAACCCTTTACGACGAGCTCTTCGTCACCTCCATAAACGAGAAACATGTCCTTTGTCCTTTTCAGGTACTTCAGGATATTCTTGACCGATGTCCAGTGTTCCTTGCCGGGATTACTTTGGTACCTTCCTACCAAACTTACGGCAAGGTTTACATCAGGTCTGGTACACAGCATGGCATACATAATAGATCCTATGGTTGAGGCATAGGGGATGACACCCATCTCTTCTTTATCTTTTATCGTGGTCGGGCATTGAGCTGAGCTCAATCTCACACCTTGCAGTACAGGCAAGAACCCTTTCTTGGACTGATCCATTTTGAACTTCTTCAAAATCTTATCAAGGTATGTGCTTTGTGAAAGACCTACGAGGCGTCTCGATCTATCCCTATAGATCTTGATGCCTAATATGTAAGCAGCTTCTCCAAGGTCCTTCATTGAAAAACACTTATTCAAGTAGGCCTTAATGCTGTCCAAGAATTCTATATCATTTCCCATCAAAAGTATGTCATCTACATATAATATGAGAAATGCTACAGAGCTCCCACTCACTTTCTTGTAAACGCAGGATTCTCCATAAGTCTGCATAAACCCAAATGCTTTGATCATCTCATCAAAGCGAATGTTCCAACTCCGAGATGCTTGCACCAGCCCATAAATGGATCGCTGGAGCTTGCATACTTTGTTAGCATTCTTAGGATCGACAAAACCTTCCGGCTGCATCATATACAGCTCTTCCTTAAGATAACCGTTAAGGAATGCCGTTTTGACGTCCATCTGCCATATCTCATAATCATAGTATGTGGCAATTGCTAACATGATTCGGACGGACTTAAGCTTCACTACGGGAGAGAAAGTCTCATCGTAGTCAATCCCTTGAACTTGCCGATAACCCTTAGCGACAAGTCAAGCTTTATAGATGGTGACATTACCATCCGCGTCCGTCTTCTTCTTAAAGATCCATTTGTTTTCTATCGCTCGCCGATCATCGGGCAAGTCAGTCAAAGTCCATACTTTGTTTTCATACATGGATTCTATCTCGGATTGCATGGCTTCAAGCCATTTGTTGGAATCTGGGCCCGCCATCGCTTCTTCATAGTTCGAAGGCTCACCGTTGTCTAACAACATGATTTCCAGGACAGGGTTGCCATACCACTCTGGTGTGGAACGTGTCCTTGTGGACCTACGAAGTTCAGTAGCAACTTGATCCGGAGTACCTTGATCATCATCATTAATTTCCTCTCCAGTCGGTGCAGGTACCACATGAACATTTTCCTGAGCTGCACTGCTTTCCAGTTCAAGAGGTAGTACTTCATCGAGTTCTACTTTCCTCCCACTTACTCCTTTCGAGAGAAACTCTTTTTCCAGAAAGGATCCGTTCTTGGCAACAAAGATCTTGCCCTCGGATCTTAAGTAGAAGGTATACCCAATGGTTTCCTTAGGGTATCCTATGAAGACGCATTTTTCCAACTTGGGTTCGAGCTTTTCAGGTTGTAATTTCTTGACATAAGCATCGCATCCCCAAACTTTTAGAAACGACAGCTTAGGTTTCTTCCCAAACCATAATTCATACGGTGTCATCTCAACGGATTTAGACGGTGCCCTATTTAAAGTGAATGTAGCTGTCTCTAGAGCGTATCCCCAAAATGATAGCGGTAAATTGGTAAGAGACATCATAGATCGCACCATATCCAATAGAGTGCGATTACGACGTTCGGACACACCGTTACGCTGAGGTGTTCCAGGCGGCGTGAGTTGTGAAACGATTCCACATTTCCTTAAGTGTGTACCAAATTCGTGACTTAAATATTCTCCTCCACGATCCGATCGTAAGAATTTTATCTTTCGGTCACGTTGATTCTCTACTTCATTCTGAAATTCCTTGAACTTTTCAAAGGTCTCAGACTTGTGTTTCATCAAGTAGACATACCCATATCTACTCAAGTCATCAGTGAGAGTGAGAACATAACGATATCCTCCGCGATCCTCAACGCTCATTGGACCACACACATCAGTATGTATGATTTCCAATAAGTTGGTTGCTCGCTCCATTGTTCCGGAGAACGGAGTCTTGGTCATTTTGCCCAAGAGGCATGGTTCACATGTGTCAAATGATTCATAATCGAGAGACTCTAAAAGTCCATCAGCATGGAGCTTCTTCATGCGCTTGACACCAATGTGACCAAGGCGGCAGTGCCACAAGTATGTGGGACTATCGTTATCAACTTTACATCTTTTGGTATTCACACTATGAATATGTGTAACATTACGTTCGAGATTCATTAAGAATAAACCATTGACCATCGGGGCATGACCATAAAACATATCTCTCATATAAATAGAACAGCCATTATTCTTGGATTTAAATGAGTAGCCATCTCGTATTAAACGAGATCCAGATACAATGTTCATGCTCAAACTTGGCACTAAATAACAATTATTGAGGTTCAAAACTAATCCCGTAGGTAAATGTAGAGGTAGCGTGCCGACGGCGATCACATCGACCTTGGAACCATTCCCGACGCGCATCGTCACCTCGTCCTTCGCTAGTCTCCGCTTATTCCGCAGCTCCTTTAGTGTTGCCGGCCTTCTTGTACGCTAAGTATTTGGGGCAGTTCCGCTTCCAGTGACCCTTCCCCTTGCAATAAAAGCACTCAGTCTCAGGCTTGGGTCCATTCTTTGACTTCTTCCCGGCAACTGGCTTACCGGGCGCGGCAACATCTTTGCCGTCCTTCTTGAAGTTCTTCTTACCCTTGCCCTTCTTGAAATTAGTGGTCTTATTGACCATCAACACTTGATGTTCTTTCTTGATTTCAACCTCTGCTGACTTCAGCATTGAAAATACTTCAGGAATGGTCTTCACCATCCCCTGCATATTGTAGTTCAGCACAAAGCTCTTGTAGCTTGGTGGGAGCGACTGAAGGATTCTGTCAATGACCGCCTCATCCGGGAGGTTGATCTCTAGCTGGGACAGGCGGTTGTGCAACCCAGACATTTTGAGTATGTGCTCACTGACAGAACTGTTTTCCTCCATCTTACAACTACAGAACTTGTCGGAGACTTCATATCTCTCGACCCGGGCATGAGCTTGGAAAACCATTTTCAGCTCCTCGAACATCTCATATGCTCCGTGTTTCTCAAAACGCTTTTGGAGCCCCGGTTCTAAGCTATAAAGCATGCCGCACTGAACAAGGGAGTAATCATCAGCACGTGACTGCCAAGCGTTCATAACGTCTTGGTTCTCTGGGATGGGTGCTTCACCTAGCGGTCCTTCTAGGACATATGCTTTCTTGGCAGCTATGAGGATGATCCTCAGGTTCCGGACCCAGTCTGAATAGTTGCTCCCATCATCTTTCAGCTTGGTTTTCTCTAGGAACGCGTTGAAGTTCATGTTGACATGAGCGTTGGCCATTTGATCTACAAGACATATTTTGCAAAGGCTTTAGACTAAGTTCATGATAATTAAGTTCATCTAATCAAATTATTTAATGAACTCCCACTCAGATTTGACATCCCTCTAGTCATCTAAGTGTTACATGATCCGAGTCGACTAGGCCGTGTCCGATCATCACGTGAGACGGACTAGTCATCATTGGTGAACATCTCCATGTTGATCGTATCTTCCATACGACTCATGTTCGACCTTTCGGTCTCTTGTGTTCCGAGGCCATGTCTGTACATGCTAGGCTCGTCAAGTTAACCCTAAGTGTTTCTGCATGTGTAAAACTGTCTTACACCCGTTGTATGTGAACGTAAGGATCTATCACACCCGATCATCACGTGGTGCTTCGAAACGACGAACTTTAGCAACGGCGCACAGTTAGGGGGAACACTTTCTTGAAATTGTTATAAGGGATCATCTTATTTACTACCGTCGTTCTAAGTAAACAAGATGCATAATCATAATAAACATCACATGCAATTATATAAAGTAGTGACATGATATGGCCAATATCATATAGCTCCTTCGATCTCCATCTTCGGGGCTCCATGATCATCTTCGTCACCGGCATGACACCATGATCTCCATCATCGTGTCTTCATGAAGTTGTCACGCCAACGACTACTTCTACTTCTATGGCTAACGCGTTTAGCAATAAAGTAAAGTAATTTACATGGCGTTCTTCAATGACACGCAGGTCATACAAAAAATAAAGACAACTCCTATGGCTCCTGCCGATTGTCATACTCATCGACATGCAAGTCGTGATTCCTATTACAAGAACATGATCTCATACATCACAATATATCATTCATCATTCATCACAACTTCTGGCCATATCACATCACATGACAATTGCTGCAAAAACAAGTTAGACGTCCTCTAATTGTTGTTGCATCTTTTACGTGGCTGCAATTGGGTTCTAGCAAGAACGTTTTCTTACCTACGAATAACCACAACGTGATTTTGTCAACTTCTATTTACCCTTCATAAGGACCCTTTTCATCTAATCCGCTCCAACTAAAGTAGGAGAGACAGACACCCGCTAGCCACCTTATGCAACTAGTGCATGTCAGTCGGTGGAACCTGTCTCACGTAAGCGTACGTGTAAGGTCGGTCCGGGCCGCTTCATCCCACAATATCGCTGAAGCAAGAAAAGACTAGTAGCGGCAAGCAAGTTGACAAGATCTACGCCCACAACAAAATTGTGTTCTACTCGTGCAATAGAGAACTACGCATAGACCTAGCTCATGATGCCACTGTTGGGGAACGTTGCAGAAAATTAAAATTTTTCCTACGGTTTCACCAAGATCCATCTATGAGTTCATCTAAGCAACGAGTCATGGGAGAGAGTTTTCATCTACATACCACTTGTAGATCGCGTACGGAAGCGTTCAAGGGAACGGTGATGATGGAGTCGTACTCGCCGTGATTCAGATCACCGATGACCAAGTGCTGAACGGACAGCACCTCCGCGTTCAACACACGTATGGAATGGATGACGTCTCCTCCTTCTTGATCCAGCAAGGGGGAAGGATAGGTTGAGGAAGAAGGCTCCAGCAGCAGCACGACGGCGTGATGATGATGGAGAGGCAGTACTCCGACAGGGCTTCGCCAAGCACTCAACGGAGGAGGAGAGGTGTTGGGGAGGGGAGGGGCTGCGCCTTGGATCAGGTGTTCAGCCCTCCCCTCGCCCCTCTATTTATAGGGGAAGGGGGAAGGGGGCCGGCCCCCTCTAGATGAGATCTAGAGGGGGGGCGGCCAGGGAGGGGGGCTTGCCCCCCAAGTAAGGGGGTGCGCCCCCACTAGGGTTCCCCCCCCCCAACCCTAGGCGCATGGGCCCAAGGGGGGCGCCCAGCCCTCCAGGGGCTGGTTCCCTGCCCCACGTGGCCCATGTGGCCCACCAAGAGGGGTGGCCCCTCCCGGTGGACCCCCGGAACCCTTCCGGTGGCCCCGGTACAATACCGATATGCCCCCGAAACTTTCCGGTGTCCGCATGACAACTTCCCATATATAAATCTTCACCTCCGGACCCTTCCGGAACTCCTCGTGACGTCCGGATCTCATCCGGGACTCCGAACAACATTCGGTAATCACATACACGTCTTCCTTATAACCCTAGCGTCATCGAACCTTAAGTGTGTAGACCCTACGGGTTCGGGAGACATGCAGACATGACCGAGACGGCTCTCCGGTCAATAACCAACAGCGGGATCTGGATACCCATGTTGGCTCCCACATGTTCCTCGATGATCTCATCGGATGAACCACGATGTCGAGGATTCAAGCAACCTCGTATACTATTCCCTTTGTCAGTCGGTATGTTACTTGCCCGAGACTCGATCGTCGGTATCCCAATACCTCGTTCAGTCTCGTTACCGGCAAGTCACTTTACTCGTACCGTAATGCATGATCCCGTGACCAGACACTTGGTCACTTTGAGCTCATTATGATGATGCACTACCGAGTGGGCCCAGTGATACCTCTCCGTAATACAGAGTGACAAATCCCTGTCTCGATCCGTGTCAACTCAACAGACACTTTCGGAGATGCATGTAGTGCACCTTTATAATCACCCAGTTACGTTGTGACGTTTGGTACACCCAAAGCACTCCTACGGTATCCGGGAGTTACACGATCTCATGGTCTAAGGAAAAGATACTTGACATTGGAAAAGCTCTAGCAAAACGAACTACACAATCTTGTGCTATGCTTAGGATTGGGTCTTGTCCATCACATCATTCTCCTAATGATGTGATCCCGTTGTCAATGACATCTAATGTCCATAGTCAGGAAACCATGACTATCTGTTGACCAACGAGCTAGTCAACTAGAGGCTTACTAGGGACGTATTGTGGTCGATGTATTCACACGTGTATTACGATTTCCAGATAATACAATTATAGCATGAATAAAAGACAATTATCATGAACAAGGAAATATAATAATAATCCTTTTATTATTGCCTCTAGGGCATATTTCCAACAGATCCCAAGTAGGATTCGGCCTGCTTGGGGCACCCCCTTGGCTGCCTCTCCTCCCCTCCAACCTATATATATGTGGGGAGGGGTGCCTACAATATACAACATCAACTGTTAGCCGTGTGCGGCGCCCCCCTCCACAGTTTACACCCCCCCGGTCATATTGTCGCGGTGCTTAGGCGAAGCCCTGCGCGGATCACTTCACCATCACCGTCACCATGTCGTCTTGCTGACGAAACTCATCTACTTCCTCGACACCTTGCTGCATCAAGAGGGTGAGGAACGTCATCGAGTTGAATGTGTGTAGAACTCGGAGGTGTCGTACATTCGGTACTTGATCGGTCGGAGCTAGAAGAAGTTCGACATCAACCGCGTTGTCAAACGCTTCCGCTTTCGGTCTACGAGGGTACGTAGACACACTCTTCCCCTCTCATTGCTATGCATCTCCTAGATAGATCTTGCCCGAGCGTAGGAAAATTTTTGAAATTGCATGCTACGTTCCCCAACAATAAATTAGTCCCCTGTTTCTGCCTCATGCACTTTGCGAGAATAGAATTCAATTAGATAATAATCAAGCATGATAATGGTATTGAAACTAGAATTCAAGAGATGTGTGGACCTGCTAGTACTACTTAATTACTTTGGGCCGTTGCCAACGCAGGTCTGGTTTCCATTCACCAACAGCACTGATGAACCGTTTCCAAAACCTGGCCAAAAAAGAAAATCAATAAAGGAGTTATTAATTACTTGATATCAAGAAATGAACAAAAGAGGTCGATATAGTGTGATAATGATTGAAATTACCTGTCGAGCACATAAAACCATTTTGCTTGTTTGCCTCAGTCACATGCATAAAATTATGCAGGCCATTAATGAACTCGGGAGAGCGTTGGTCATCATACATCCATTGTTGGCTCATCTTCATTACACAACATCAAAGGGACCAAATTAATAAAAGTTCATCACATTAAAACCAAAATAGAGTAATGACCAAATGTTATTACTATAAATATATATATATAAAGTTCATACATACTTCTCATAAAACAACATACAACTATCTAAAGCATTTAAATGCAACAACAAATGCGATCAAAATTGCAACTAAGGTTATAATTGATCCAACAACATAACGCTAGCAAGCATCTTTATTAATGGCATATTTTCTAATCTTCAAGTGCATTGCATCCATCTTGATCTTGTGATCATCGATGACATCGGCAACATACAACTCAATTTCATCTTCTCTTCTTCATTTCTTTTCAATTTTTCTATCAAATAATCATTTTCTTTTTCAACTTTTAACTTCTCGACAAGAGGGTCGGCTGCAATTTCCGGTTCACATACCTCCTAGATAAAAATATCTATGTGAACTTGATGGGCATAATTGTCATAAACACGAAATGAAATAAGTAGTTATAAAAGATAATATACCACATCCGAATCATAAACTGGATGAGGGCCGACGGGGACGGATATCAAAATCATGGCACTATATATAACAAAAAATCATACAAGTAAGAAAATTATACAAGTAACTATCTAAAGCATACAAATAAGATATTTTTTACAAAAAGGATAACAAGAAGAGGCTCACCAAGGTGGTGCCTGCGAGAGGACGGCGCGGGTGATCAACGGTGATGAGGACGGAGACGAGAAGGCACTAAGTAAACCACACCTACACATATGGAAACTAAGAAGTTAATTTGAGCTCAAATTGCATATAAATCAAATAAACTCTCACATAATTACTCTCAAACTAAAACCCAGAAATCACTATACTTATAGAGCATGAAATGAGCTAAACTAGCAATGAGAGATGAAAAGATGAAGTTGCTAACCTTTTAGAACCCTTGGATAGATGGGGTGCCTCCAATCTTGAGAAAACTTGGAAAAAATGAAGGATGAACTCAAGCTTGGGGAAGGAAATAGAGAGGAGAAAAAGCTTGGACTCGGGCTGGACGAAGCAGCTTTATATAGGGAATACTTTAGTCCTGGTTGGTGATACCAACCGGGACTAAAGGGATTTGCAGGGGCCCCAGCCTGCCGCAACCCCTTTAGTCCCCGTTGGTATCACCAACCGGGACTAGAGGTCCCCTTTGAACCGGGACTAATCCTGGCCGTGCCCCCGTCCGCTCCTAGCCATTGGAACCGGGACTAATACTCACATTAGTCCTGGGCCCAAACCCGGCCGGGACTAGTGCTTTGGATGAAAGTCCGGTTTTCTACTAGTGTATATAGACCCACAGGGCCAAAAGCATGAAGCCAAACTAAACAATAATGAACGTGTGTGCATGTAAGAGTGTGCTATACTTTTCTTCTTCCATTACTCATAGGGAGTAGTTTTTTATCCTTTGTGGGAACTTTATTTAGGACAAGATGTCGATGTAGACTCCCAACATGCCTTGGATAAACCCGACGTGTCTAACTAGCATTAACCAAATATGTTAGGGATAGGTTTTCCTTTTGGGGAGGCATCCTTTAATGAATAATATCATGTTCCACACAAAGAAGAATGAACTAATTTGAACACCACGATTTGACCAAACTCTTGTAATTTTCCTTTAAAATTGATTTTCACCTTTCGCCTTATAGACTTTAAAGTGTTGTAGAACCTCATCTTTAGGTTTAAAATAAACGTGTAAAAATATCCGGTGGAATCATCTATCGACGCCATGAAATGTTTCTTTCCACATTCTTTCAAACGCACCATCCATCTCACATAGATCAAAATGTATTAGCTCTAGTGATGCCAAGTTCTCTCTTTTGTAGTATTTTGAGGTTTGCAAGGTTCCTTAGCTTGCACGCAAGCTTGTCACTTAGATCCTTAAGGCTAATGTGAAACTCGAGACTAAATTCATTTGGTAAGTCGTGTAATGCTGCAACTGAAGCTAGCGTGACAAAGTCATGAATTGGAAAACATTGGTTTCATTAACACTAGAATGTGTATGGTTCATAACTGAAAAGGGGAACAGATCCCTGTACTCATAGCTTTTACCAACAAAAGGTCAATACTTTGATATGACTACTTTTATGGATTCAAAAACTAACTCAAAACTTTATGTGTAGAGAAGGAAGCCACTAACAAGATTATTATTTACTAGGAACATGTTGCGCATTCTTAAACTGCACGATCTTTCTCAAAGTAAATTCATATTTGTTCTGTCAACACCACAAATGGAAGCATGTGATTTGTCCCAAAATAGAATGGGGTAATCCCGTGTGATCGGGAAAGAGGAAAACAACAAATATCAACACACACACACACACACACGCACGCACGCACACACACACATGAATATTAATTACCACTTGTATCAATTGACGTCTACTACGCAACTTTATTCTTGTAGACTCGTGTTGGGCCTCCAAGTGCAAAGTTTTGTAGGACAGTAGCATTTTTCTCTCAAGTGGATGACCTAAGGTTTATCAATCTGTGCGAAGCATAGGATGAAGATGGTCTCTCTCAAACAACCCTGCAACCAAATAAAAAAAGAGTCTCTTGTGTCCCTAACACACCAAAAACAATGGTAATTTGTATAGGTGCACTAGTTCGGTGAAGAGATGGTGATACAAGTGTAGTAATGATAGTAGATATTGATTTTTGTAGTAGGAACAATAAAAAACAACAAGGTAGCAAGTAACAAAATGAGCACAGACAGTATTGCAATGCTTGAAAATGAGGCCTAGGGTCCGTATTTTCTCTAGTGCAATCTCTCAACAATGCTAATCTAATTGGATCATATAACCATCCATCAACTTGTGACGAAAAATCACTCCAAAGTTCTTATCTAGCAAAGAACATAAGAAGAAATTGTTTGTAGGGTACGAAACCACCTTAAAGTTATTCTTTTCGTTCGATCTATTCAAGAGTTCGTACTAAAATAACGCAAAGTTATTCTTTCCGTTCGATCTATCCAAGAGTTCGTACTAAAATAACACCATATGATACGCATTAACCAACTCTAGTGTCACCTAGATACTCCAATGTCACCATAAGTATCCATGAGTTAATTATACGATGCGCATCAAACAATTTCAGATTCATAATACTCGATCCAACACAAAGAACCTCAAAGAGTGCCCCAAGATTTCTATCGGAGAAACAAATGCGAGAACGTGCATCAACCCCTATGCATAGATTTCCCCAATTTCACCTCAGGAATCCGCGAGTTGAGTACCAAAACATATACCAAGTGAATCAATATAATACCCCATCGTCACCACGGGTGTTCATATGCAAGACATATATCAATTGCTCTCAAATCCATAAAAGTATTCAATCCGATAAAATGAAATATCAAAGGGAAAACTCAATTCATCACAACAAGATAGAGAGGGGAAAACACCATATGATCCAACTATTAACAAAGCCCGGGATACATCAAGATTATGACATCTCAAGAACATGAGAGAGAGAGAGAGAGAGAGATTAAACACATAGCTACTGGTACAAACCCTCATCCCCGAGGGTGGACTACTCCCTCTTCATCATGGTGGCCGCTGGGATGAAGATGGCCACTGATGATAATCTCCCCCTCCGACGGAGTGCCGGAACAGGGTCTAGATTGGTTTTTCATGGCTACAGAGGCTTGCGGTGGCAGAACTTCTGATCTAGGGTTATTTCTGACGGTTTCCCTATTTATAGGATTTTTTGGCGTCGATTTCATGTGAAGATGGGCCTCGAGGTGAGCACAACCCACCAGGGCGCGCCTGGGCCCCCTGGCGCGCCCTGGTGTCTTGTGCCCTACTCCTTCACCTTCTGATCCTTCCACAAAGCTTCGGGTTCTCTTTTGTTAAAAAAAGTCAAAAAAATTAGCTCGTGAACTTTCATTTCTGAACAAAAAACAACACCACGGTAGTTCTGCTGAAAACAACGTCAGTCCGGGTTAGTTCCATGCAAATCATACCAAAATCATATAAAATTATTTTAAACATGGCATGAATACTTTATAAATTATAGATATGTTGGAGACGTATCAGCATCCCCAAGCTTAATCCCTGCTCGTCCTCGAGTAGGTAAATGATAAAAGAAATAATTTATGAAGTCTGAATGCTAGCAACGTGCATAAATTTGATCAATGATAATTTCAATCACTTTTCCTAGCATAATAACAACAATTCTTTCTCATAAAACTCATCATGGTGAAGTAGCAACCAATTCACATGTTAAGGTTCAAACAATGAATTCTCTTGAAACTCAACAACCTATATTCTTAGTCACCAAACAATAGCGATTCAACTTATTCAACAAAGTCTAAGTAAGAGCTCCACATACTCAATCATCATATAGTCTTCCATGATTGCTACTACTCAAAGCATATTATTAGAACAAATGGCATAGAGAGATAGGGGCTTAATGTTTCGCCTCCCAACTCATTTATCGTAGAGATAATTGTCAACAATAATAAATCATGATCAAATATATTTGACTGGTTATATGTGCCTAGATCTTTCCCCGCCACATGATGCTTGCCAATTAGAGAATAATTGAGGTTGAAATGAGAATTCATACTATTGACTCTTTGCATAAAAGTAAATACTGAAAAGTAAAAGATAGGCCCTTCGCTGAGGGAAGCAGAGGTTGCCATGCACTTTTTATTTGGATGCCCAATCTCTTAATGCAAAGGAACGTCACGTTATAGTGCCCCTTATGATAGCAACCTTTATTATGCAGTCTGTCACTTTTATTACTTTGCCATCACAAGTTCGTACAACACTCAATTTTCCCTTACAGTAAAAAATCAAACATATTTAGGAGCAATTTTTATTGCTTTATGCACCGATGACAACTTACTTGAAGGATCTTATTCAATCCATAGGTAGGTATGGTGGACACTCATGGCAAGAAACCGGGTTCAAGGGTTTTTGGATGCACAAGTAGTATCTCTACTTAGTACGAATTTTTGGCTAGCAAAAGATCCTAGGCAAACACCACATGTTGCAGGATCCATGACAATATAACTTCTATGCAAATATACCCAAACATAACTCATTACGTTGTCTTCCTTGTCCAACTTCAACTAATTTGCTCAAGTTTGAAAATAATTAATGGGTATTCACAATCATAGAAGATGTCCAAGATAATATATTTGTATGTGAAAGTTCTCTTCCTTATACTAATCATTCATAAATTGCTTGTATGACCAATATTGTGATTGTCAAACTTCGAAAGATTTGACTTTCTAAACCCAATGTGAAGATACTACTAGGCATGATATGATTATATAATTTCAACTTCATGATATTCAATTTATTCAACGATTTACTCATAGGATATAAGTGAATCACAAGAGTAAATGACAAGCTACTCCAAAAAGATATAAGTGAGGATCAAGCGAGTAGTTATGTAAATGGGCAGCTATTTGAGGACTCTCTCTTATTTAAAAGTTTCAGATCTAAGTTTTTTATTAAAACAGCAAGAAAAACAAAATAAAATGAAATTCTAAGAATGGCACACATCATGTGAAGAAGCAAAACTTAGGCTCAACTGAGGCTAACCGATAATTGTTGATGAAGAAAAGTGGGATGCCTACCGGGGCATCCCCAAGCTTAGATGTTTGAGACTTCTTCGAATATTAACTTGGGATGCCTTGGGCATCCCCAAGATTGAGCTCTTGTGTCTTCTTCATTCTTCTCATAACACGGTTTCCCTGATTCTTAAAAAACTTCATCCACACAAAACTCAACAAGAACTCGTAAGATACGTTAGTATAAATCAATCCAACACCTTATCATTCTCTACTATAGCAAATCACTAAAATTATAATTTAACGTTGCATACTAAATGCCTCTGCATATTTAATACTCCTATCCTCAAATAGAATCATTAAACTAGCAAACATATGCAAACAATGCAATCATAACATCAATATGTCTAAACAGAACCGTCTATAAAGGATGAAGAAGGATCCATACTTATTCAACTTAAAAAATCTTAAAAATTACACATTGTAGGAAATTTATCATAGCTTATTGTACTGAAAGTTTCAACATTTTATCACATTCTGACTTTTCTAGAGAATTTTTGCAACAGCGATAAACTTTCTGTTCTGAAACAGCAACTCATATACTTGCAAAATAAGCATGGCAAAGGCTATACTTGACATTTTAATTGAAGTAAAAGATGCAAAACATTATTATAGATATCAGCAAGCAAATCAAAACAAAATAAAATGACGCTACAAGCAAAACTCATATCATGTGACAAATGAAAATATAGCCCCAAGTAAGATTACCGATAATGTTGGAGACGAAAGAGGGGATACCTTCCGGGGCATCCCCAAGCTTAGTTGCTTGGATCTTCCTTGAATATTAACTTAGTGTGCCTTGGGCATCCCCAAGCTTAGGGTCTTGTCACTCCTTATTCTCCTCATATCGATATCTCACCCAAAACTTGAAAAGTTAGATCACACAAAACTTAACGGAACTTCGTGAGATAGGTTAGTAACATAAAACAAATCATTCACTTTGGTACTGTAAAAGACAAGATTCATAATTGTTCTCACACAATGCCTATTGTACCTTATAATTTCCATAATTTATATTGATCAATATAAGCCATAGAAACTAGGAAACAAGCAAACCATGCATTGAAAATAGAATCTGTCAAAAACAGAACAGTCTGTAATGATATGGAAAAAAACATACTTCTGCTGCTCCAAACATTCTGAAAAATTAGAACAACGTAGGGAATTTGTATATCTACCACCTTCAAAAAAATCAGATCAAAATCACGTTCAAGTGAATTTTGAAAATTCCTGGACTGAGCGCAAAAGTTTCTGCTTTTGCACAGATTCAAGTCAACTATCATCCACACTATTCCAAAGGCTTTACTTGGCAGTTTATTAAAACAAAAGCAATAAAACATGGTTACTACAGTAGCTTAATCATGTGAACACACAAAAACAGTAGGTAAGAGTTTTGGGTTGTCTCCCAACAAGTGCTTTCTTTAATGTATTTTAGCTAGGCATGATGATTTCGATGATGCTCACATAAAAGATAAGAATTGAAACATAACAAGAGCATCATGAATCACATGGCAAACACATTTAAGTCTAACCCACTTCCTATGCATGGGGATTTTGTGAGCAAACAATTTATGAGAACGAGAATCAACTAGCATAGGAAGACAAAACAAGCAAAACTTCAAGATTTTCAAGACATGGAGAGGAAACTTGATATTATTGAGATATGTAGAAGCACATGTTCCTCTCCCATAATAATTTTCAGTAGCATCATGAATGAATTCTACAATACAACTATCACATAAAGAATTCTTTTCATAATCCACATGCATAAAAATTTATTACTCTCCACATAAGCAAATTTATTCTCATGAATAATAGTGGGAGCAAACTCAACAAAATAACTATCATGGGATTGAAAATTAAAATCATGATGACAAGTTTCATGGTTAACATTATTCTTTATAGCATACATGTCATCTCCATAATCATCATAGATAGGAGGCATGCTTTCATCATAATAAATTTTCTCATCGAGACTTGGGGGACTAAAAATATCATCTTCATCAAACATAGCATCCCCAAGCTTATGGCTTTGCATATCGTTAGCATCATGGATATTCAAAGAGTTCATGCCAACTACATTGCAATCATGCTCATCATTCAAAGATTTTTTGTCAAACATTTTATAGAATTCTTCTTCTATCAATTGAGCACAATTTTCCTTTCCATCATTTTCGCGAAATACATTATAAACATGAATAATACGAGACCACCTCAAAATCCATTTTTTAGTTTTCTTTTTATAAACCAAACTAGTGATAAAACAAGATACTAAAAGATTCGATTGCAAGATCTAAAGATATACCTTCAAGCACTCACCTCCCCGACAACGGCGCCAAAAAAGAGCTTGTTGTCTACTACACAACTTTATTCTTGTAGACTCATGTTGGGCCTCCAAGCGCAGAGTTTTGTAGGATAGTAGCAATTTTTCCTCAAGTGGATGACCTAAGGTTTATCAATCCGTGAGAGGCGTAGGATGAAGCTGGTCTCTCTCAAACAACCATGAAACCAAATAACAAAGAGTCTCTTGTGTTCCCAACACACCAAATAAAATGGTAATTTGTATAGGTGCACTAGTTCGGCGAAGAGATGGTGATACAAGTGTAGTAATGATAGTAGATATTGATTTTTGCAGTAAGAACAATAAAAAATAGCAAGGTAACAAGTAACAAAAGTGAGCACGAATGGTATTGCAATGCTTGAAAATGAGGCCTAGGATCCGTACTTTCGCTGGTGCAATCTCTCAGCAATGCTAATCTAATTGGATCATATAACCATCCCTCGACGTGTGATGAACAATCACTCCAAAGTTCTTATCTAGCATAGAACATAAGAAAAATTGTTTCTAGGGTACGAAACCACCTTAAAGTTATTCTTTTAATTCATCTATTCAAGAGTTCGTACCAAAATAACGCAAAGTTATTCTTTCTGTTTGATCTATCCGAGAGTTCGCACTAAAATAACACCATATGCATGATACGCATCAACCAACTCTAATGTCACCTAGACACTACAATGTCACCACAAGTATACATGAGTTAATTATACGATACGCATCAAACAATTTCAGATTCATAATACTCGATCCAACACAAAGAACCTCAAAGAGTGCCCCAAGATTTCTATCAGAGAAACAAAGGCGAGAACGTGCATTAATCCCTATGCATAGATTGCCCCAATATCACCTCGGGAATCCGCGATTTGAGTGCCAAAACATATACCGAGTGAATCTTTCCCTAATAATAAAGAACAATTGACTCCGTCGGGTTCACCGTCATGATGATTTTGCAAAAAAGTCCCTGTCGTTTCAGATGTTCAAGCCGCAGTCATCGGTGAGTTGAAAAAAATGGTTCAATAAATCATTTCGGGCTGCAAATCGAGCAGCGGCTCTCCCAATCCAATTGGGAGGAGGAGGATGACGGCGGTAGGGCTCCGAGAGTCGGGGCACATCGGGGAAGCAGCTAAGGTCGGTGCCTGATCTGACCGGGAGGAGGAGGACAGCGGCAGGGCTCCGGAAGTCGGGGAAGCGGCGGAGGTTGGCGCGAGGCGGATCCGGTCGGGACCGGATCCTGCAGATCGAGGACGCGCACCGGCACCGAGTAACTGTGTCGGTGGCGGCAGAATGGGAGGAGTAATGAGATGCACGCCGCGGGAAGTCACGGGTGGGCGCGGCCATGGGACGAGTCGCCCTGGATCTGCCACCGGACCTCGAGAGCACCGGGGTTCTCTGCTTTGAATTTCCCTGCTAGCTCCCAGTCCTCCCCGACCTTCACAGGATCAAGATTTTGTTGCCCCTACACCTGGGCGACCATGGTGAGCGACCATCCAACAAACTAGCATGGCTACCTGCTCCTCATGACCCCATCTCCTTGCGCTGTACCGTGATGGTCCGACTAGGTGCTTCCCGGCGGCGGCTTCCCCGCCTAGCCTTCCAATGGCTCAAGATCTAGCGGCCCTCTGCTCCTCGACGCCCCACATTGAGCGCTCAATCCCGGAAACAGCCCCGCCAAGTTGTCGCTCCCCATCTCCCCGCATCATCTCGAGATGGTCCGGTTGAAAGCCATGCCAACGGCGGAGCGTGTGTTGTCCAGGGAAGCCGGCTCCTCCACCCATGCTTCCTCCTCTATAAGGCCGGCAACGACACAACTTTGACAACTTCGTGCAGGTACACACATGCAAGTGCTCCCCTGCATCATCCATTGCGATTTAATGTGAAATCCAATTGGGATGTATTGATAAAAACCAACGTTTCATTGTTTTTTTTATGTCTTGAATTACTTTGATCATTTCGGTAAGATTAAACTGATGGATACCTTGCAGGTCTGTACAATATGAGGCAAGCAATACAAATGCATGGATTGCACATACATCTGACCATAAGATGGAACTCAATAATACAACACTATACTATGAATTCCTGAGATGCCAAGGGATACCTTCGGGAGGTCTACAATAGCTGATTGTAGAAGATGCATTTAACCTCTTAAATTTACTGATCCTGGCTATATGGTGCAGATAGTGGCCATGGTGGATGGGTGGTACGAAGTTATGTGGGTGCTGCATTTTATGGCCATAGGCCGCTTGCCACAGTCCAACTCCCTGCTTGTGGCCTCTGAAGGTAGGGTAACTATAACTGAGCTGCGTCTGTAGACATGGTCCAACATGTTTAGGCGTTTATGAATTGGGAAATGTTCACTGTTCATTGCGCATTGAAGTTTTTCTGTCCATAGTGCTTCACGCCGGTAACTAATAAGACATTGTTTTTGCCAATGTACACATAGAGAATACATGCCACTGTAGATGTTTTTTGAAGGAGGTCAGCTACTTGCGTTGTGCAAATCAACAAGTACTCCTCAGAACTAAGGTTACTCTAATTAAGCAGCTCACTAGATAACTTTAAGAATTTTCCCACATGAAAATAATAACCTTGAACATCAGATCTTCTATTCAAACTCTTTTTCTATGTGTGAACCTCAACAGACAACTTCCAGTAGACCTGGCCAACTAAAAGCTCTTAGCTTGTAAGCTCTCGCTCGGGTACTGTATTTGCAAATCATTGTATTTTCTCGAAGATTGGTGCCTAACTACCAAACGTCTTTTGCCAAGGGTAAGAATGTGTTTGACAACTTCACATAAACTGTATGCTTGCTGCAAGAAGACTGGTATCAATATTACTAGGTAAGTAGACATTGTTTGAATTATTTTTTATTATTTGTATTATATTAATTGCTCTCTGCTTTGTTCTAACTGGGTATCATTGCTACTTGGTCCTCTGTTAATTGTACAGAAACTAAATTATCTGAATTTACAGCCTCTGAGGTTCTTTAGTTTCACCCCTAAACATGATATTTGCAAGTTATCTTTCACTTGAAAGGCATGCTTTTGTTGTACTTTTTCTTAGTTGGTTTAGGTTTATTGGATGCTCCAATTTCATCCTATCGTCATATGTGCAATCGGATTTACAAAACCATGAGAAAGCAATTTATGATGTTACAAAAGCAATCATCTTTTGTTTGTCAATGTCGCATTCTTCATAGTTGTTAGTTACGAGATGTGCTAGAACATGATATGCTAGAACGACACACATGTGTGATTTTGCCCGGGCTTTCTGATTTCAAGCGCATGGGTTTCTTGAGAGGCTCAAGTAGCAGGGCTTCGATCTTGATATCCCGCGAGTCCACGACATAGTTCATCGAACCAACTACCCCTTACTCATGTTGTATGTCTTGAACCAACGTCACATGACCAAGTTCCTCAACCCGGCCGACCCTTGTAGACATGTTTGTGCAGTGGCTCAGCTCATTACCTAGCGATTAACTACGTTCGGACCGATTGTGATCAGGTGGACATCATGGTCGAGTCTTGATCCATGCTTATTGGGCTAGGAGGATGCGATATTTTTTACTCCCGTTGCAACGCATGGGTATTTGTGCTAGTCAATATAATACCCTATTGTCACCACGGGTATTCATATGCAAGACATATATCAAGTGCTCTCAAATTTATAAAAGTATTCAATCTAAAAATCTCAAAGGGGAAACTAAATTCATCACAACAAGATAGAGAGGGGAAAACACCATATGATCCAGCTATATTAACAAAGCCCGTGTTACATCAAGATTGTGACGTCTCAAGAACACAAGAGAGAGAGAGAGAGAGAGAGAGAGATTAAACACATAGCTACTGGTATAAACCCTCAACCCCGAGGGTGGACTACTCCCTCCTCATCATGATGGCCGCCGGGATGATGAAGATGGTCACAGGTGATAACCTCCCCCTCCGGTAGAGTGCCAAAACGTGGTCTAGATTGGTTTTTCGTGGCTACAGAGGCTTGCAGCGGTGGAACTTCTGATCTAGGGTTATTTCTGATGGTTTCTCTATTTATAGGATTTTTTGGCGTCGGTTTCATGCGAAGATGGGCCTCGAGGTGAGCACAACCCACCAGGGCACGCATGGGCCCCCTGGCACGCCCCGGTGTCTTGTGCCCTACTCCTTCACCTTCTGGTCCTTCCATGAAGGTTCAGGGGTCTCTTTTGTTCAAAAAAAATCGTCAAAAAGTTTCAGATCATTTGGAGAACTTTCATTTCTGCACAAAAAACAACACCACGGTAATTCTGCTGAAAACAGCGTCAGTCCGATTTAGTTCCAAGCAAATCATACCAAAACCATATAAAATTATTGTAAACATGGCATGAATACTTCATAAATTATAGATACGTTGGAGACGTATCATCAATCCAAAATTTAGTAGACTAGCAAACAAAAAGTGCAATATGTACATTGTTATACCCCGTATCCTACACCATCATTGTTGCGACTAGTAGCCATACTGAAGTTGCTAGTCCATACCATGATCTTTTTCCTGAACCCGTGAGAATTTCTCCACGCCACATTAGTGCTAGATTGACTCTGTATTCCCTTAGTGTGTGAGTCTTCTGTTGTCACTGTTGCTTAAGAGAAGTGATAAAGTTATTCTGCAAAGGAGGAACTTTAGCAATAACGCATCTAGCGACAAACTTGTCGGGCAACGGACGCTTGAGGGCTCAAGCTCATTAACAATGTAAATGTATCACATGGGCCTATTCTATCACGTGACCGGTGTCAACCATCTTGTAGTTATGGGACTACTCCATATCATATAGTTCACTACCATCATTAGTTGCGAGCACATCACATAGCTCGGTATTATGCCTGCACAAATACGCATCCATCAACTTGTCTCCAATCGCACACAAAATGACACCCACAAAGTCGATGGCGGCATCCATGAACGCTTTATCTTGGTCAGGAGTAAGGTTTCCTTTGAGAAAACCACCTGCCACCCAGCACATGTTCATGGTCATGAGCCACAAGATGGTTTTGGTCTACCCAACTTAAAGTGTGCACCATAAACGAGTTTAGTTTAAGTGTAGTCATAAGGCCCTAAATATGTTTCCCCTAAAAATGGCATTTTTCAATCATTTTAATCCACATGAAAATCATGACGAGAATGCTAGCAGGATTAACGTATGTAATCTTATTAGGCCGGCACATATCAGGCATATATATGAAGGTATCGAGCAATGCAAACGGATGAACCACTAAACATAGGATGATCATATTATACCTCCTTCCAATCAAGAAGCTCATTCATGAAATACAACGCGCGGGGAGGAGACGGGGGGGGGGGGGGGCAAACGATGGAGGAGGAGCACATGTATATCACACTTCTTCTCATGCTTCAATTATATGTGGATGATGAGAGTTCCTTACATATTGGTGCAAACTCCCCTCCACTTTCCACGTGGGACTATATTACTACCCATGACATGAAACCACAAATGTGCATATGAAAATTATTCAGAAAATAATTGATACATGGGCCTAAAGCTCTTGTGTATTCCAGGGATTAGATTATAACACATGGATTTGTTACCATAAAGGGGTAACTCCTATTAGGGGAGATTTTTCGATGTGTGATGCCGATGAGCCGATGCATGGTGCTCGCTCGGGACAGAGGAACGTTACTGTTTCTTTGGATTTTATGTGGGAGTATAAGTGTACTATACACGAAGCACACATATGCTATTATAGAGAGTATGGGTCTACTAATGCAAGGAGTATGGGTAGTCACGTGAAGTACAAGTTTTTTTTTGAGAATCGAAGTACAGGTGTGTTTATACACATGAAGTGCACATATACTACATCAGAGTAGTACAGAGTACACTACCACATAAAGTGCAAATGTGTTGCATGAGGAGTACGTACACACGGGACACACATTGACACCGGAGTTCAAGTACATTACATATGAGGTACAAGTACACCATGTGTGGTAGTACAAGTATACTAAAACAAGAAGTCGCGTAAAAACTTGTCAAAATCTTTCAAGATAGGATCTAGTTTGAAGATCTCGAGGAACACAACGGTGATAAAATTTGCAGTTTGATTTAAGAGAATTCATTTTGACATTGAATCTCACAAAAAAATTGCACATACAATCAACCACCATCCATCAATCAGTGGATAAATACCTACCAAAACTCTCTCATGCCGCTTGTCGTCACCACGAAAGTTTGAAGATGATCTCTGCATAGGAAATTTTTTATTTTGAGACAAGCATAGGAAAAAACTTGATTACGTGAAAAAGACGGAGAACAAGAACTTCAAGTAGGCCGGTTCAGACTCCAAATCTGGCCCGCATATTCTGACCATATAGCCACAGTCAGCCCACATCACACCATCGGCCAGAACCAGCCCAACCATTTGGGTCACATGACCAGTAAATACATATTTGCCGCTCGTTGCGGCAATGAGTCGCTGAAACGCAGAGGGGAGAGGAAATGAACGACTAATTGGTCAGCCCATTTTTAGGGTAAGACAACTTTTCGTAAAAAACTATTTTCTTATAAAAATTGCGCAAATTCGAAAAAATGTTTGTAAATTTGGAAAATCATTCATTTAGAAAATGAAATTTCGAAGAAATCGATGTTTTACTTTTTTTTGGAAAAAATCACAAATTTTAAAATTTTTGTGTTTTGAAATTTTAATGTTTTTCCCAAAAAAAATCTGAATTACAAAACAATGTTGATGTTTTCAAAAAATATTCTAAATTTGAAAAAGAAATTGTGTTTTGAAAATACGTTGGTATGAATTTGCAAAACATGTCCGCGTTTTAAAAAATATTCACCTTTTCCAGAAAATGTTTGTGCTTCTTCACAAATTTATGTTTTGAAAAAATATTAGAAAATTTTGAAAATATTCACATTTTCAAAAACTGGCCACATCTTTTTTAAGATTGCTATAGTACCGGTCAAGTCACTATAGTACACGTCCTGTCAAGTCGCTACAGTCGGAATATCCTATTTGACGCATTTTGCGTCAAATTGTCGAGGTATCGCACACCCCTCGACTCGTTTGGGCCGGCCTTTTTATTTCCTGTTCGTTGTCCCCCTTCCTCCCTCGACGGCTTCGTTCATTCTCTGCAAAGAAGCTTTCCCTTCCTCCCTCGTGCCTGGATCCGCTTTACCTCCATCGTTCGACCGCTTTTTCACCTGCTTCTTCCTCCGGGATCCTACTCCGGCAAGAGACCGCCGCCCTCCTAAGGAGCCGTCGGGTCTTTGTGCGTCCTTTTCATCCATGCCACCGCATCAGATCTGGCTAACTTCGTCGCGTTGGATCTTTATTTGCAGGTCGTCAGTATCTCCAGCGTGGGCGTCGACGCCGTCTAGGGTTCCGACAAGGTCGGCGTCGTCTAGGGTTCTGTCAAGGTCAGCACCGTCTAGGTCCCCGTCAAGCTTCGTCAAGCTCGGCGTCAACGAGGTAAACGCGCCCAAATTCCCATGTTATGGACCTTGCTCGGCGTCGACAAGGTCCATCCCCGTACGCGTCGCTCTGCGGCGCCACTTGCACCGACACTCCCATCTGACTGTGTTCACCCCTTTGCCGGCGGCAGGTGCGACGGGCGGAGGCGGCGGGGAGTGGAGCTTGTTTGGATTGTAAACCAGAAGCTGTCCTTGGCATCCCGGGCTTGATTGCCGCTTTGGAAGGTAGCAAGTCTTCTTCCCTAAAAAAAGGTCTTCTACGTACTATACAAAACTGAATTCTCTCACAAAGAAAGTTCTAAAATGAGGCATGTAAGTAGCAAGCTGAACTCAGATCCCATCCGACATGCACATGACATGCCATGATGAATGATGATGCTTGTGTGATGAACCGCACAACCAGGCCACCTTTCTTTTCATACTCTGTAACCTGTCTCATGTTTTGGTCTGAATTATGTCTACTTTCTGAATGTCTAAGTTCTGGTTGGTTTCTGATTTCTGAATGTGTTGTGTTTTGTTCTTCTGCAGCCCATCCTGCACACGGGGGTAGGCGCGGACGTGAGGCTCGAGGGCTACTACCACGTATGGCCGGCCTTGTGGACAAGCAGCGGTAGGGACATACATAGACTGAAATATGAACTCAACTGAACATATGTACTCTTGAATCCGTGCATAATGTCATGTGGAGCGTTTTTTTATTTGATTTGGATGTTTCTGATATTAGACAAGGGGTTGTGCTCAGAGATTTCGGATTCAAGGGTATGATTCAACATGTTGTTGTTAGGAGGTTGTGTGTTCTAGCACTTGGCCTTGGGATTTCTGTTTTTGTTTCTTGATGATGATAGGGTGGTTTGTGTAGGTTGACATAGAAGTTTTTCTATGTTTTATAAATGTTATGTTTATTTTATGAATTTTGTAGCAGCAACATGGATTAGTTCTGGAGACTTATTAGCATGTATTAGGTTTTCTTCTATTCAACCGTTGGTAAGCATGCATCTATTAACATTTAGGTCGCTTGTCCATATTATAGGCTGGAGTAGTTTTGTAAATGTTAGGCCATGAATTTATTCACATGTTTGTATTGATAAACGATGCATGTGTTGCATCCTACCCGCACGACTTTGTTTTTTAATGTTAAAAAGTTTTCTTTAATTTGCAATTGATGCCCTGAATAGTCCTTTGCTTCCACAGTAGTGTTCTGGTGTTTTAGGTAATTTCCTCTGTTGTTCTAGGAGCAGTACTACCAATTTTTTTTCACACTATATTTGTGAAATTATACAGATACAAATTTTGTTGTTAGTTGCAGTATTTTGGGTGGACATAGTTAGTTAACAATGATTTTGTAGTATGGTGTCATTCATCTACCATACTTCCGTATCATTTTCCTTGCAAGTATTATCATAACATGATTGTTCATGGTGTTCTTGTCCTTTGTGTTGCTTAGCAATTATTCTTTGGGCACACACACAAAAGCAGAACTTGTCTAGCAATCCCTTTTAAGTACTAACATAGTCGTTTGATCTTTTTACTGTCATTGATATAGTTTGTTGACCTTTTTTCTATGATAATGTATTTAGTGTTTTCATTATCATGCCTTCTTCTGCGAATAGCACAACCATCAGTGATTCTAAATACTTGAATTATGTTCTTTGAATAATGTTCCTTGGAAAATGTTTCTCTACATACTTGAATTATGTCCCATAATAATGTTCACTTCGAAATGTTCCTTGGAAAATGTTCCGCCAATAACATTCCCTACAAAATTGTTCCTTCAATATTTGATCCCTAAATTATGCCCCTTTCAATATGTTTCCTAAATAATGTTCCTTGGAAATTGTTCATCGAATAATGTTCCCTAAATACTTGAATTATGTTCCTTGAATAACACTTGAATAATGTTCCTTGGAAATAGTTCCCTAAATAATGTTCCGCCAATAATGTTCCATACAAAATTGTTCCTTCAATATTTGATCCCTAAATTATGCCCCTTTCAATAATATTTCCTAAATAATGTTCCCTCGAATTTGTTCACCGAATAATGTTTCCTAAATACTTGAATTATGTCCCCTAATAATGTTCACTTGGAACTATTCCTTCGATAAATTTTTCCGCTCAATATTTATTTATCCCTAAAAAATGTTCCGCCAATAATGTTCCCTACAAAATTGTTCCTTTATTTTTTATTGTTTCATAAATAATGTTCGTTTGAAACTGTTCCGTAAATAATATCCCCTAAATACTTGAATAATGTCCCCTAATATTGTTCATTTCGAAATGTTCCTTTGGATAATGTTTGTTCAATATTTTGGACCCTTTGTTCAAATAGTGTTCGCTAAATAATGATACTTGAAAAATGTTTCCCTAATTTCTGTAATGTTCACTTCAAATTGTTCCTTCTATAATGTTCCCTACAAAATTGTTCCTTCAATATTTGGTATATAAATAATGTTTCTTCAAAAATGTTCTCTACATAATGTTCCTAATACTTGAATAATGTTTCCCAAATAATGTTATCTTGGGAATGTTCCTTTGATAAAGCTTTTCGCTCAAATTTTTTATGCCTCCAATAATGTTCCCTACAAAATTGTTCCGTTAATATTTGTTTCCTAAATAATGTTCCTTGGAAATAGTTCCTTACATAATGTTCCCTACAAAATTGTTCCTTTAATATTTGATCCCTAAATTATGCCCCTTCCAATAATGTTTCCTAAATAATGTTCCTTGGAAATTGTTGTTGGAAATATGCCCTAGAGGCAATAATAAAAGTATTATTATATTTCATTGTTCATGATAATTGTCTTTTATTCATGCTATAACTGTATTATCCGGAAATCGTAATACACGTGTGAATACATAGACCTCAATATGTCCCTAGTGAGCCTCTAGTTGACTAGCTCGTTGTGATCAACAGATAGTCATGATTTCCTGGCTATGGACATTGGATGTCGTTGATAACGGGATCACATCATTAGGAGAATGATGTGATGGACAAGACCCAATCCTAAGCATAGCACAAAGGTCGTTTAGTTCGTTTGCTAGAGCTTTGCCAATGTCAAGTATCTCTTCCTTAGATCATGAGATCGTGTAACTCCCGGATACCGTAGGAGTGCCTTGGGTGTATCAAACGTCACAACGTAACTGGGTGACTATAAAGGTGCATTACAGGTATCTCCGAAAGTAGCTGTTGGGTTGACACGGATCGAGACTGGGATTTGTCACTCCTATGACGGAGAGGTATCTCTGGGCCCACTCGGTAATGCATCATCATAATGAGCTCAAGGTGACCAAAGTGTTGGCCACGAGATCATGCATTACGGTACGAGTAAAGTGACTTGCCGGTAACGAGACTGAACAAGGTATTGGGATACCGACGATCGAGTCTCGGGCAAGTAACGTACCGATTGACAAAGGGAATTGTATACAGGGTTTGATTGAATCCTCGACATCGTGGTTCATCCGATGACAACATCGAGAAGCATGTGGGAGCCAACATGGGTATCCAGATCCCGCTGTTGGTTATTGACCGGAGAACGTCTCGGTCATGTCTACATGTCTCCCGAACCCGTAGGGTCTACACACTTAAGGTTCGATGACGCTAGGGTTATAAAGGAAGTTTGTATGTGGTTACCGAATGTTGTTCGGAGTCCCGGATGAGATCCCGGACGTCACGAGGAGTTCCGGAATGGTCCGGAGGTAAAGATTTATATATGGGAAGTCCTATTTTGGCCACCGGAAAATGTTCGGGATTTTTCGGTATTGTACCGGGAAGGTTCTAGAAGGTTCCGGAGTGGGGCCCACCTGCATGGGGGGACCCACATGAACGTGAGTAGTGGGGGAAAGGCCCCACACCCCTGGTCAAGGCGCACCAAGATCCCCCCTTAGAAGGAATAAGATCATATCCCGAAGGGATAAGATCAAGATCCCTAAAAAGGGGGGATAACAATCGGTGGGGAAGGAAATGATGGGATTTCTTTCCTCCCACCTTGGCCAACGCCCCAATGGACTTGGAGGGCAAGAAACCAGCCCCTCCACCCCTATATATAGTGGGGAGGCGCATGGGAGCTTAACACAAGCCAAGGCGTAGCCCCTCCCCTCCCCAACACCTCTCCTCCTTCGTATATGCTTGGCGAAGCCCTGTCGGAGTACTGCTGCACCAACTACACCACGCCGTCGTGCTGCCGTTGGAGCAATCTTCCTCAACCTCTCCTTCCCCCTTGCTGGATCAAGAAGGAGGAGACGTCTCCCGTCCCGTACGTGTGTTGAACGCGGAGGTGCTGTCCGTTCAGCACTTGGACATCGGTGATCCGAATCACGTTCGAGTACGACTCCATCATCACCATCCCCTTGGCTAGCTTCCGCTCGTGATCTACAAGTGGTATGTAGATGCAAACTCTCTCCCTTGACTCGTTGCTTAGATGAACTCATAGATGGATCTTGGTGAAACCGTAGGAAAAATTTTAATTTTCTGCAACGTTCCCCAACAGTGGCATCATGAGCTAGGTCTATGCGTAGTTCTCTTTGCACGAGTAGAACACAATTTTGTTGTGGGCGTGGATTTTGTCACCTTACTTGCCTCTACTAGTCTTTTCTTGCTTCGGCGGTATTGTGGGATGAAGCGGCCCGGACCAACCTTACACGTACGCTTACGTGAGACCGGTTCCACCGACTGACATGCACTAGTTGCATAAGGTGGCTGGCGGGTGTCTGTCTCTCCCACTTTAGTTGGAGCGGATTCGATGAAAAGGGCCCTTATGAAGGGTAAATAGAAGTTGACAAAATCACGTTGTGGTTATTCGTAGGTAAGAAAACGTTCTTGCTAGAACCCAATTGCAGCCACGTAAAAGATGCAACAACAATTAGAGGACGTCTAACTTGTTTTTGCAGCGATTGATCATGTGATGTGATATGGCCAGAAGTTGTGATGAATGATGAATTGTGATGTATGAGATCATGTTCTTTGTAATAGGATTCACGACTTGCATGTCGATGAGTATGACAACCGGCAGGAGCCATAGGAGTTGTCTTTATTTTTTGTATGACCTGCGTGTCATTGAAGAACGCCATGTAACTCACTTTACTTTATTGCTAAACGCGTTAGCCATAGAAGTAGAAGTAGTCGTTGGCGTGACAACTTCATGAAGACACGATGATGGAGATCATGGTGTCAAGCCGGTGACAAGATGATCATGGAGCCCCGAAGATGAAGATCAATGGAGCTATATGATATTGGCCATATCATGTCACAACTATATAATTGCATGTGATGTTTATTATGTTTATGCATCTTGTTTACTTAGGACGACGGTAGTAAATAAGATGATCCCTTACAAAAATTTCAAGAAGTGTTCTCCCCTAACTGTGCACCGTTGCTACAGTTCGTCGCTTCTAAGCACCACGTGATGATCGGGTGTGATGGATTCTTACGTTCACATACAACGGGTGTAAGACAGTTTTACACAGCGAAAACACTTAGGGTTAACTTGACGAGCCTAGCATGTGCAGACATGGCCTCGGAACACGAGTCGTATGGAAGATACGATCAACATGAGAATGTTCACCGACGATGACTAGTCCGTCTCACGTGATGATCGGACACGGCCTAGTCGACTCGGATCGTGTAACACTTAGATGACTAAAGGGATGTCTAATCTGAGTGGGAGTTCATAATTTGATTAGAACTTAATTATCATGAACTTAGTCTAAAACCTTTGCAAATATGTCTTGTAGATCAAATGGCCAACGCTCACGTCAACATGAACTTCAACGCGTTCCTAGAGAAAACCAAGCTGAAAGATGATGGCAGCAACTATACGGACTGGGTCCGGAACCTGAGGATCATCCTCATAGCTGCCAGGAAACAATATGTCCTAGAAGGACCGCTAGGTGACGCTCCCGTCCCAGAGAACCAAGACATTATGAATGCTTGGCAAACTCGCGCTGATGATTACTCCCTCGTTCAGTGCGGCATGCTTTACAGCTTAGAACCGGGGCTCCAAAAGCGTTTTGAGCATCACGGAGCATATGAGATGTTCGAAGAGCTGAAACTAGTTTTCCAAGCTCATGCCCGGGTCGAGAGATATGATGTCTCCGACAAGTTCTACAGTTGTAAGATGGAGGAAAACAGTTCTGTCAGTGAGCACATCCTGAAGATGTCTGGGTTGCACAACCGTATGACCCAGCTGAACATTAACCTCCCAGATGAGGCGGTCATTGACAGAATCCTCCAGTCGCTCCCACCAAGCTACAAGAGCTTTGTGATGAACTACAACATGCAGGGGATGGAAAAGACCATTCCTGAAGTGTTCTCGATGCTGAAGTCAGCAGAGGCTGAAATCAAGAAAGAACATCAAGTGTTGATGGTCAATAAGACCACTAAGTTCAAGAAGGGCAAGGGTAAGAAGAACTTCAAGAAGGACGGCAAGGAAGTTGCCGCGCCTGGTAAGCCAGTTACCGGGAAGAAGTCAAAGAATGGACCTAAGCCTGAGACTGAGTGCTTTTATTGCAAGGGGAAGGGTCACTGGAAGCGGAACTGCCCCAAATACTTAGCAGATAAGAAGGCCGGCAAAACCAAAGGTATATTTGATATACATGTAATTGATGTGTACCTTACCAGTACTCGTAGTAACTCCTGGGTATTTGATACCGGTGCCGTTGCTCATATTTGTAACTCACAGCAGGAGCTGCGGAATAAACGGAGACTGGCGAAGGACGAGGTGACGATGCGCGTCAGGAATGGTTCCAGAGTCGATGTGATCGCCGTCGGCACGCTGCCTCTACATTTACCTACGGGATTAGTTTTGAACCTTAATAATTGTTATTTAGTGCCAAGTTTGAGCATGAACATTGTATCTGGATCTCGTTTAATACGAGATGGCTACTCATTTAAGTCTGAGAATAATGGTTGTTCGATTTATATGAGAGATATGTTTTATGGTCATGCTCCGATGGTCAATGGTTTATTCTTAATGAATCTCGAGCGTAATATTACACATGTTCATAGTGTAGATGCCAAAAGATGTAAAGTTGATAACGATAGTCCCACATACTTGTGGCACTGCCGCCTTGGTCACATTGGTGTCAAGCGCATGAAGAAGCTCCATGCCGATGGACTTTTAGAGTCTCTTGATTATGAATCGTTTGACACGTGCGAACCATGCCTCATGGGCAAGATGACCAAGACTCCGTTCTCCGGAACAATGGAGCGAGCAACCAACTTATTGGAAATCATACATACCGATGTGTGCGGTCCAATGAGCGTTGAGGCTCGCGGAGGATATCGTTATGTTCTCACTCTCACTGATGACTTAAGTAGATATGGGTATGTCTACTTAATGAAACACAAGTCTGAGACCTTTGAAAAGTTCAAGGAATTTCAGAATGAGGTGGAGAATCAACGTGACCGAAAGATAAAGTGCCTACGATCAGATCGTGGAGGAGAATATTTAAGTCACGAATTTGGCACACACTTAAGGAAATGTGGAATCGTTTCACAACTCACGCCGCCTGGAACACCTCAGCGAAACGGTGTGTCCGAACGTCGTAATCGCACTCTATTGGATATGGTGCGGTCTATGATGTCTCTTACTGATTTACCGCTATCATTTTGGGGATACGCTCTAGAGACAGCTACATTCACTTTAAATAGGGCACCGTCTAAATCCATTGAGACGACACCGTATGAATTATGGTTTGGGAAGAAACCTAAGCTGTCGTTTCTAAAAGTTTGGGGATGCGATGCTTATGTCAAGAAACTTCAACCTGAAAAGCTCGAACCCAAGTCGGAAAAATGCGTCTTCATAGGATATCCTAAGGAAACTGTCGGGTATACCTTCTACTTAAGATCCGAGGGCAAAATCTTTGTTGCCAAGAACGGATGCTTTCTGGAAAAAGAGTTTCTCTCGAAAGAAGTAAGTGGGAGGAAAGTAGAACTCGATGAAGTACTACCTCTCGAACGGGAAAGTGGTACAGCTCAGGAAAATGTTCATGTGATGCCCACACCAACTGAAGAGGAAACCAATGATGATGATCAAGGTACTTCGGATCAAGTTGCTACTGAACTTCGTAGGTCCACAAGGACACGTTCCGCACCAGAGTGGTACGGCAACCCCGTCCTGGAAATCATGTTGTTAGACAACGGTGAACCTTCGAACTATGAAGAAGCGATGGCGGGCCCAGATTCCAACAAATGGCTTGAAGCCATGAAATCCGAGATAGAATCCATGTATGAAAACAAAGTATGGACTTTGACAGACTTGCCCGATGATCGGCGAGCGATAGAAAACAAATGGATCTTTAAGAAGAAGACAGACGCGGATGGTAATGTCACCATCTATAAATCTCGACTTGTCGCTAAGGGTTATCGACAGGTTCAAGGGATTGACTACGACGAGACATTTTCTCCCGTAGTGAAGCTAAAGTCCGTCCGAATCATGTTAGCAATTGCCGCACACTATGATTATGAGATATGGCAGATGGACGTCAAAACAGCATTCCTTAACGGGCATCTTAAGGAAGAACTGTATATGATGCAGCCGGAAGCTTTTGTCGATCCTAAGAACGCTAACAAAGTATGCAAGCTCCAGCGATCCATTTATGGGCTGGTGCAAGCATCTCGGAGTTGGAATATTCGCTTTGATGAGATGATCAAAGCGTTTGGGTTTATGCAGACTTATGGAGAAGCCTGCGTTTACAAGAAAGTGAGTGGGAGCTCTGTAGCATTTCTCATATTATATGTAGATGACATACTCTTGATGGGAAATAATATAGAATTTCTGGACAGCATTAAGGCCTACTTGAATAAGTGTTTTTCAATGAAGGACCTTGGAGAAGCTGCTTACATATTAGGCATCAAGATCTATAGAGATAGATCGAGACGCCTCATAGGTCTTTCACAAAGCACATACCTTGATAAGATTTTGAAGAGGTTCAAAATGGATCAGTCCAAGAAGGGGTTCTTGCCTATGTTACAAGATGTGAGATTGAGCTCGGCTCAGTCACCGACCACGGCAAAAGATAAAGAAGAGATGAGTGTCATCCCCTATGCTTCAGACATAGGATCTATTATGTATGCCATGCTGTGTACCAGACCTGATGTAAACCTTGCCGTGAGTTTGGTAGCTAGATACCAAAGTAATCCCGGCAAGGAACACTGGACAGCAGTCAAGAATATCCTGAAGTACCTGAAAAGGACAAAGGACATGTTTCTCGTTTATGGAGGAGACGAAGAGCTTGTCGTAAAGGGTTACGTCGACGCTAGCTTCGACTCAGATCCAGATGACTCTAAGTCACAAACCGGATACGTGTATATGTTGAATGGTGGAGCAGTAAGCTGGTGCAGCTGCAAGCAGAGCGTCGTGGCGGGATCTACGTGTGAAGCGGAGTACATGGCAGCCTCGGAGGCAGCGCATGAAGCGATTTGGGTGAAGGAGTTCATCACCGATCTAGGAGTCATACCCAATGCGTCGGGGCCAATCAAACTCTTCTGTGACAACACTGGAGCTATTGCCCTTGCCAAGGAGCCCAGGTTTCACAAGAAGACCAGGCACATCAAGCGTCGTTTCAACTCCATCCGTGAAAATGTTCAAGATGGAGACATAGAAATTTGCAAAGTACATACGGATCTGAATGTCGCAGATCCGTTGACTAAACCTCTCTCGCGAGCTAAACATGATCAACACCAGAACTCTATGGGTGTTTGATTCATCACAATGTAACTAGATTGGTGACTCTAGTGCAAGTGGGAGACTGTTGGAAATATGCCCTAGAGGCAATAATAAAAGTATTATTATATTTCATTGTTCATGATAATTGTCTTTTATTCATGCTATAACTGTATTATCCGGAAATCGTAATACACGTGTGAATACATAGACCTCAATATGTCCCTAGTGAGCCTCTAGTTGACTAGCTCGTTGTGATCAACAGATAGTCATGATTTCCTTGCTATGGACATTGGATGTCGTTGATAACGGGATCACATCATTAGGAGAATGATGTGATGGACAAGACCCAATCCTAAGCATAGCACAAAGGTCGTTTAGTTCGTTTGCTAGAGCTTTGCCAATGTCAAGTATCTCTTCCTTAGACCATGAGATCGTGTAACTCCCGGATACCGTAGGAGTGCCTTGGGTGTATCAAACGTCACAACGTAACTGGGTGACTATAAAGGTGCATTACAGGTATCTCCGAAAGTAGCTGTTGGGTTGACACGGATCGAGACTGGGATTTGTCACTCCGTATGACGGAGAGGTATCTCTGGGCCCACTCGGTAATGCATCATCATAATGAGCTCAAGGTGACCAAAGTGTTGGCCATGAGATCATGCATTACGGTACGAGTAAAGTGACTTGCCGGTAACGAGACTGAACAAGGTATTGGGATACCGACGATCGAGTCTCGGGCAAGTAACGTACCGATTGACAAAGGGAATTGTATACAGGGTTTGATCGAATCCTCGACATCATGGTTCATCCCGATGACAACATCGAGAAGCATGTGGGAGCCAACATGGGTATCCAGATCCCGCTATTGGTTATTGACCGGAGAACGTCTCGGTCATGTCTACATGTCTCCCGAACCCGTAGGGTCTACACACTTAAGGTTCGATGACGCTAGGGTTATAAAGGAAGTTTGTATGTGGTTACCGAATGTTGTTCGGAGTCCCGGATGAGATCCCGGATGTCACGAGGAGTTCCGGAATGGTCCGGAGGTAAAGATTTATATATGGGAAGTCCTATTTTGGCCACCGGAAAATGTTCGGGATTTTTCGGTATTGTACCGGGAAGGTTCTAGAAGGTTCCGGAGTGGGGCCCACCTGCATGGGGGGACCCACATGAACGTGAGTAGTGGGGGAAAGGCCCCACACCCTGGTCAAGGCGCACCAAGATCCCCCCTTAGAAGAAATAAGATCATATCCCGAAGGGATAAGATCAAGATCCCTAAAAAGGGGGGATAACAATCGGTGGGGAAGGAAATGATGGGATTTCTTTCCTCCCACCTTGGCCAACGCCCCAATGGACTTGGAGGGCAAGAAACCAGCCCCTCCACCCCTATATATAGTGGGGAGGCGCATGGGAGCTTAACACAAGCCAAGGCGCAGCCCCTCCCCTCCCCAACACCTCTCCTCCTTCGTATATGCTTGGCGAAACCCTGTCGGAGTACTGCTGCACCAACTACACCACGCCGTCGTGCTGCCGTTGGAGCAATCTTCCTCAACCTCTCCTTCCCCCTTGCTGGATCAAGAAGGAGGAGACGTCTCCCGTCCCGTACGTGTGTTGAACGCGGAGGTGCTGTCCGTTCAACACTTGGACATCGGTGATCCGAATCACGTTCGAGTACGACTCCATCATCACCATCCCCTTGGCTAGCTTCCGCTCGTGATCTACAAGTGGTATGTAGATGCAAACTCTCTCCCTTGACTCGTTGCTTAGATGAACTCATAGATGGATCTTGGTGAAACCGTAGGAAATTTTTTAATTTTCTGCAACGTTCCCCAACAATTGTTCATCGAATAATGTTCCCTAAATACTTGAATTATGTTCCTTGAATAACACTTGAATAATGTTCCTTGGAAAATGTTCCTTTAGAGCAGATTTTTTGACATCATGAACCCATACTAAACTGGAGATGCATTTCTGCCTACAATTAGTGCACAACTTCAAGCCTTTGTTTGCTGCTACATATGGAAATACTACTTTTAACATAGGAAATTTCGAGTCGAGATTTGTACCAGCTCTGAAGGTCAATTTCAGGCGCCTTCTCTATCTTTTTTGGAACTCTCCCATGTGCTTTTATATGAGTGACTAGTAAGCTTGCACGTGCAATGCACATCTCCGCCCAAAGAAAATCCTTGCTCATATAACCCTTCTAAGCCATATATGCTCATAGAACCCTTCTAAGACATCTATATTCTATTGTCTGTCACATTGGATAATCTATGATGAACATAATTATGCAAGCTCAGTTAGTCACGTCAAATTTAAAAATATGTAATGTGCCTTTTACTACGTCACATTGGATAATCTATGATGAACTGATTTATGCAAGCTCAGTTAGTCACGTCAAATTTAAAAATATGTAATGTGTCTTTTACTATGTCACATTGGATAATCTATGATGAACTGAATTATGCAAGCTTAGTTAGTCACGTCAAATTTAAAAATATGTAATGTGCCTTTTACTACGTCACATTGGATAATCTATGATGAACTGATTTATGCAAGCTCAGTTAGTCACGTCAAATTTAAAAATATGTAATGTGCCTTTTACTACGTCACATTGGATAATCTATGATGAACTGAATTATGCAAGCTCAGTTAGTCATGTCAAATTTAAAAATATGTAATGTGCCTTTTACAAATACTTCCTCCGTGAAGAAATATAAAAGCCTTTTAAAGGGGGAGTATAAAGAAGACATGCTAGAACAAAAAAAATGGCACTTGTGTCGGCTTTGAATTCACACAACATTAATTGAAAGCAAAGAAGACATGTTGAAACAAAAGGGATAAGAGCATCTTCAAAAGTCATAGTGATGTAGGAGCATCAACAATGATCTGACAACTTGTAACACAAGATACATCTAGAATGATAATATAAAAGTCAGCATGTGCTTATCTCGGAAGCAATAGACAATGACAGTAAAAAATGAATTGACTTCTGTCTGGAGAACAACATGCCATGTATATTGGCTATTCCAAAAGTTAGAAGAGTTAGCTCGAGACAACTTGGCTAAATTCAACAATATATTTGTGTATCTTAGGGCAATCTCCATTGCACCTCACTGTTGTCAGCAAGTGGAACCACTATGTAGCAACTGTGTTTAGCTAATTAGCCATAAAAAAAATAAGAGCACATATGATTTATGATTTAAACGTGCTGACCGCCGCCATAATGGCCTTGCTTGGGTCGACTGTTTTCGTCTGGCTGCCCATATGTGACACTTTGCATCCTCTGCCTTGCTACGTAATCTCTCCCTCCATGTATCTCTCTCGCTCCTTGTAATACCCTCTGGCTCTGACCATCCTGGCAATATGGGCATTTTTAAATTCAAACATTTGTATAGGATTTACAATGGAATCACCAATCGAAACAAATATGATGTACTCAACTATTAATTCAACATCACTCGGCAACATAATGGACGTGGTAGGCGAAAAAAATATAACAAGCTGAATTGGAACGCACAAAGCGAAAACTCAAAACGGTGCCCGGGCTCATCTGCTCCCTCTCAGAAAAAAATTCAAAAAAATACTAGAAAAATTCAAAAAATTCCAATTTTTCTTGTGGTAGTAGATAATTTGACGCGTGAGGTGCGCACCAAAATTCAACTCATTTGGACATCTGAGCAGCTCTCGGCAAAAAAAACAAATCGGGTCAAAACAGTGCATGAACAGTACACATTTTTACAGACCCTGATTTTGTCTTTTTTGCCGAGAGCTGCTCAGATGCTCAAATGAGTTGAATTTTGGTGGGCACCTCACGCGTCAAATTATCTACCACCACAAAAAAATTTGGATTTTTTGAATTTTTCTAGTATTTTTTTTGAATTTTTTTCGAAGCGGGGGTGCAGATGAACCCGGGTGCAGATTAGCCGCACTCTGCACAAAGGATCTAGCTAACAACGTTAAGTGGGCACAAGGACAACCGAATCTTCTGAAATAGTGATTGAAGCAATATAACATGACACATGAAACAATAATCAACCTGACCTTGCTGCCTAGTTTGACTTCAACAAAGCATTACGAAGAGTCGTGTTAAATTGAATTTAGAACTATACCATATGAAAAGCAGACCAAGGCTAATTGCACATCTTGTAGTTTCAAAAAATTTGGTGTCCATTTTTTTGGCAAAACTAATCAAACAGAAAGAAGGCAAGCTAACTGCTACAGGTCAATCAAAAGATTACGCACCATGTTTCAAGAAAAGGAAGAAAAAATCCAATTGAGCAGCATCAAACCAATCAAAGCTTGCAGTCCAGTGATACAAATGTGGTGGATGATTGCATATAACTAAAACATGTAACGGAAGCAAAAGAGTTCTGTAAAGAATGCACATAACATATTTACTACTCTTATTCCTTTCCCTCCACTTCCATCTAAGTATACTCTTACATGCAAATGTTGCACAATCCATGTGGACTGAACTGATAATAAAGTGGGCATTTACCAGTTTGGCATTTTGTACCTGTTAATCATGTACTCCCTCCGTCCGGAAATACTCGTCGGAGAAATGGATGTATCTAGACGTATTTTAGTTCTAGTACATCCATTTTTATCAATTTCTCCGACAAGTATTTCCGGACGGAGGGAGTACATGCAATGCACTTCCTAACTAATAAAGCCAAAATGAAAAGTCTTAAAAGCATAAGAAAGGTAAGAGCATAAAATGCTTCCACATAAATTCATACATGACATGTTGCGTCTAAGCTATATATGAAACAATATCAAGATTCAAAAGGAATATGTTAGATTTGTAAGAAACCATCCACTTTTATATAATTTAGAAATATTCGGTTCAAATGATTACCTTGGTTGAACAACTGCTACTGCTATGCACACTTGCTTCTCTTGAGTCTTGAGTCTTGACATAGACAATATTCATCTTACAAACAAGAAATAGCTTTATAAGGATGTGCCATTAGGATCAAAAGCTTGCAGATGAAACTTCATAGACCTTCTAAAAAAAATCTATAGAGAACATATGCTGCAACAAAAATTGACTAATCTAAGGTCCAATGTTGGCATACAACATGGGTGCAGATCTCTTTCTAAAATCGTTATTAAGAGAACAAGAAAAGAACATTTGCAACATTAACATCTGAGCAATTGAAAAGGACATTTCTATGTTAAGGTGCATGCCATATCTGTCATGCACTATTTTTATTCAGAATTTCTACCTGTTGTTATTAATATGTTATTATTCTGAATTCCTACTTAGTGTCATTAATTTAGTAAAGATAACATGCATGGCTGTTTATTTTTCATTAATAAGTAAAAAGGCAGGGAAGAAAGTCATGTGCACACTCTCCAGATATAAAAACTAATGCAATAAGACACTCTTCGGGACATATACCAATATTTAAGTCTTGTCAGACCACAATAAAAGAACAACCAGTCTTAGCTTGATACTTGGTTTCAGTAATACTCCTTCCATTTACTTATACAAGGGCACTATGAAAATACATTGCAGGGATGGGTCAAAAGTTTCTTGCCTGGTGAGGCGAAACAACTCTTTCATCAGTCACATACAACATTCCCTTTTCATCAGTTAGATAATATCATCATGAAGCAACAGAGATCCAAATTAAAAGGAAAACAATTCTTGCCTTATTAATTCCGTCTTGCTCCTCCTCCCTGACATACTCAGATCGAATATCCTCCCCTCCCACTACAAGGAATTATCAATCAGACATGATATAAGGTGCAGTTCATAGAAGGTGTTGAACTGCATATGTGAAAGAGAAAGAGTAGGTCAGAGAAAGAAAGAGAAATAACTCATGTACCAATAGGTTGCATTAATTCATCACTGACCAAATGTGTGGATCTGTTGGTGACCGTGCTCCATACATTTGCATCAACGTCTATACTTCTGTATGAAGATTCTTTGGTGAGGTTTTATTCAGAGATTAAATCTTATTGTAGTACTATATAGTCAGTGATTGTATCTTGTGGTCAGAGATATGAGTGAATGCTATAAATCTTAGATATTTTGTACATGAAGTGCATGCTTCTAGGCTCAATATCTAGAATGTACATCTAAGAATTATGGAAAATGGACATGTGAGAACAAGTTTCATATTATCTAAGATTTAGTTGCTAATCCAAGTATGGATAGCTCAAGTTATTATAAAGGCATATGCAACAGGGAGAAAACCTGTGCGCGGTAATGTACAATGTGTGTGTGTGTGCGTGTGTGTGTGTGTATTCTATCTGCATATTCTTGCACTGAAAATAAATAATGGGATTAACATATAATTTTAAACATGCAGCATCATTTATTTAAATAGAAGGACCAATTGGTACCTTTTTTGGCTCTTCGTGAAGAAGCAAGCACATATTTCTAATCACATAGGTCATTGTTTTCCTGCAGGTGAGACACACAACATGTAGACGTCGCCCATTGATGAAATCGGAACTGACAATGCAGAAGCGCGAGTACCTTGATGGAGGTGATGTGAGTTCCTTGGACTGGTCGGCGCGGCGATGGGTTCCTTGCCAGAACCGGATCGAGATGAAGGATAGTGGTGCCGGCAGCACCAACAACAGTCGAGGAGGGTGGGGGCGTCTTGATGACTGGAGACCATGTGACTGGTGGAGGCGAGCGTGAGGATTTGTAGCAGCGGTTCTCAGCCGGCGTCCTCATCGTCGAATCGCGTGGGGGCAGAATAGGACCCAGGGCGGCGAGCAGCTCCGGCTCCCGCAGCTAAGGGCGCGAAGGGCGGTGACCTGCAGCGGGCGGCGAGCTAGCTAAAATTCCACTCACGCACAATCACCACAGTTCAGAGCTGCAACACTATGATCTAGCTGAAATTCGTTGACCCAAAACTAATTACAGGTGCTCTGTATGTTTTCAGCTTCAGCGGGATACCAAATGTACTTTGCCATACTATGTAACTATCCTTTGCTAAATCATTCAGACAGCTAACTGTCACCAAAGAACAAAAGCAACACCAAAAATTGCGAGCCGAGACATCGGGTATAACATTCTGAAGTAGAGTTCAGAAAACTGCAAGTTGAGCCAATATGGAGTCTCAAGGGACTACGCATTCAGTATTTGAGAAACTGCAACCTGAGTGTATCGCAGGCACTCACATGGTAGATTGAGTTCATTCTGAATTTCAGTTATACACAGGTCACCATGACACAATATCTCTGATCTTAATATGTGGACAAATTGACTGCCTACAGTTGAACTCAAAGATCACCCCATGGCACATTATCTCTGATCTTAATATATGGAGAAATCAACTGTGTACAGCTGAACTCAAAGATCAGGGTTTGGACCACCAACTCCGACTGAAGAACAGAAACAATACCAACATATGCTAATCTCCAAACAAAAGAAATGAGCCGAAAAATGGAATGTAACATTGTGAGGTAGAGTTAAGAAAACTGTAAGTGAGTCTTTCCTACAACGTGAGTATCGCAGGCACTCGCACATGCCAACTTGAGTTATTCTGAACTTTTCTTTGTTATTCACAAATCACCATGGCACAACAGTTCAAAGGCACTAACAAAACAATGATATGTAATAACAGGGATGCGTCCAACAAAAGACAAAGGGCGCGGCGGTGACCTGCTGCGAAGGGCGCTACGGCGCGGCGAAGGGCGCGACCTGCGGCGGCTCCCGCGGCGCGCGACGGGTGGCGGCTCCGGCTCTCCCGCGGCGAAGGGCGGCGACCTGTGCGGCTCCCGTGGCACGCGACGGGCGGCGGCTCCGGCTCTCCCGCGGCGAAGGGCCGCGACCTGCGGCGGCTCCGGCTCTTCCGTGGCGAAGGGTGCGACGGGCAGCGGCTCCGGCGGCTAACGGCTGCGGGAGGAACGGTGCGGGGGGAGGAGGAGGGGGCAAGACCGCGAGAGGTCGTGCAGGCGGGGCGAGAGATCGTGCGAATAGCTTTTCTTAACGGCGGGGCGGGGGCGGGTTAGCGATCGATTAGTAGGTTATGATGTGTGGTTGGTAGCGTTAAACACAGAAGGATTAAGGGCCATTAGATCTTAGTAATGTATGGATCAGATTGTTTGGATCTGCCCTTCTCTTTCTTTTATAGTGGTAGTAGATGAACAACTTCTTTGTTCTATACTCTCAATAAAAGATAGAAAGTGTTTTGAATTGACTGGAATTTCCATGTCTTTCTTTTTTTGTACAGGCATGACTCATGAATTTTCCTTCTCAGTATCTTAGCAACTACAAAGGTCTCGGAATCGAGGGTTTCTCTAATGTAAGTACCCCCACCCCCACCCCAGTTTCTCCAACGAAAACAGTTCCATTCCATTTTTCTGATTCTTCATAACATAACATAAATTGAACTGCAACTTTCCTAAAATTTTGAAGGATGATCTACAAGGTCTACGTGAGAAATTGCTTTTCGAGATTGTCTCTTGCAAGGACAATGAAATTCAGCTGCAATTTGTAACTTCTTTCCTGCAGAGACATGTATTAAAATCCCTACTTTTCTATTTAACGCAAGTACAACCGACCATAATTTCTCTGGTAGACACTTGTTTTCGTTGGTGCGTAGGTTGCAATTAATTTCAAATTTTTTTTGCTTCAACAGGGTTTCCGCATGTTCAAATAAAGATTTCAAGGCAATCATTTTGAACTCACATATGAACACATGTTAGGTAACTTTATACACATCCCTTCGGTGCAACATCCAATTTACTTCATTCTACCAACTAACATATTTCCCTTTTTATTATCAAGGGTCCCAATGCAACAAATTTTTCCAAGTCAAAGGAATAGTACCGTGAGGGAACTCTTCTGTTGTTTCTTTATCAGTTATAAAGAAGGTTTCCCAATGAAACTGTTCTGCTGTTTTTCCAGTGATATTTTGTGGCATTACTTTCGGTTGTAAAGAAGGTTTAAGGCTGCAGAATAAGTTTGTAAAGAAGCTCAAACATGCTTCTATACTCATACTTTCTTGGATTTTCAACTGTTTTAACAAGCAGTTGAAACAACAGAAATCTTCTTTTGTATGTTCCTTGTCTTTATGTCTGGTCTTGTTGGAAATCTTCTTTACAACAATTTAACAAACAGTTGAAACACACAGAAACAGCAGAGAAACGGAGAAACAACAAAAGCAGAGAAACATCACAAGAAAGTTTTCAAAGAACGTGAGAAACAGAGAAACACGCCCGAAAGAACGCGCGCCAAACAAAGAACCACAGAAATCAGCGCATCGCGGCCCACTAAGCCCAGATACGAACTCCCCTGTGCGAAACCCTGCCTAGTTGACGCATAATGCATCGTATAGGACCTCCCGCTACAGTCCGTCAATTGCTACGATGTCCTGGTCGAGTTAGTAATGGGCCACCAAGTCGGTGCGCTCTGTGCAACACGCAATCATTTGACAGCGCCCCTATGTCTCGCATTAAGCGAGACAGAGTGAACCAGAAATCATTAATTGAGGAGTACTTCTTCTAAAGATCACTCATATCTTCTGAGGTTGTGACAAGTAACGTGCTGCATGTGCGTCACTTGTCGCAACCTGATTATTTTTTTATTTTTTTTCTATAGATTCATTTATTTAAAATGTTTTATCTCTTAAACTGTGCGTCCAAATCTTGAACGATTTCACGTTGGATTTCTCACATCGAGATCTTCGAAACTAAATATCATGTTGATAGGTTTTCAAGAACTTTTTTTACAAAAAGAAAAACTGGACGAGAAAACCAAACCAGGAGCACATTTTTTCCTCTTTTCGGAAGCAGTTTCCAAGAGGCACGACTATGTCTCTCATGGGAACAACATTTCCGAGAGGCACGGTCGTGCCTTCCGCGGAAGCAAAACCAAGCCTCTCGCGGAAGCAAAACCAAGCCTCTCGCGGAAGCAAAAACATGCCTCTCACAGAAAAAGAGAGAAAACGCATTTTTTTCGTTTTCGATAGGCACAATGACTATCGTGCCCCTCACAGAAGCAAAACGGCGCCTCTTGCGGAAACAAAACTGTGCTTTTCTCGAAGGAAAAAATATATAGAAAAAATGTGTTTTTTTTAGTTTTCGACCCTCTCACTGAAGCAAAACTGTGCCTCTCATGAAAAAAAAATTAGAAAATACATTTTTTTCGTTTCCGAAAGGCATGGTCGTGCCTCTCGCGAAAACAAAACCATGACTCTCGTGGAAGCAAAAATGTGCCTCTCAAGGAAGCAAAAAAGATGTTTTTTCCGCAAAAAAAAGAATTTCAACTTTTTGTCGAAAAGCTAAGAAAGACCAGTGAAAAACCAAAAATTTGAAAAAAAGGGAAAAAATACCATCTAAAAAATAGAAAAATGCATGCGAAAAAAATTCCGAAAGGAGCGTCCAGGGCGCGACACACGGCGGCGGCTAAGAGCGTGCCAAGTGGCACGCTCTCAGCCCACCGCAAGTGATCGCTGCGAGGCCTCCGAAGAAGCGCGTCAACTAGTTGCTTTCGAGGGAACCCCTCGCTGAAGGAAGCCACCTGTAGGGCCAGCCCAGCCGCGAGGGAAACAAGAGCCTCATTTTCTATGTTTTTTCCACACTTTAATTTTTCGTTTTTTCTTTCTTCTTTTACGTTTTTAATACTTCAAAATATTTAAAATTATATTACCAAAATCACTCTACATTCAAAAAATATTGGCCAAGCATGAGAAATGTTAAATGTATATAGAGAAAATGCTTATCATGTATACGAAAAATGTATACAAAAAAATAAAATGCGTATCAAAAAATTATTTATCTATTTAAAAATATTAATCATGCATTTTAAAGAATGTTGAACAAGTTTTAAAAAAATGTTAAGTAAGCATTTAGAAAATGTTAAATGTGTATAGAAAAATTGTTGACCATGTATTATACAAATGATGAAACTAATTTGCTTACGTATATAAAAAAGTTAATCAAACATTTGAAAAAAAATATTGAACAAGTATTTGAAAAATGCAAAATGTGTATACAAAAAATGTTGACCATGTATTATAAAAATGATGAAACTAATTTGCTCGCGTATATAAAAATGTTAATTAATCATTCAAAAAAATTATTGAACACGTTTTGAAAAATGGACCATGTAATAAAAAATGATGATTTCAAGCATTTGAAAAATGTTAAATGTATTTAAAAAAATTGACCATGTGTTAGAAAAATATTGCATTTAGAAAATGTTAATCAAACATATGAAAAATGTGAAAATGTGCATAGATAAAAATGTTGACTATGTATTAAAAAATGTTAATCAAGCATTTGAAAAAAAATAATAAGTGTGCATAGGAAAAATGTTGACCATGTATTCAAAAATATTAATCTTGTATTTAAAAATTGTTAATCAAGCATTCAAAAATGTAAAGAAATGCATATAGAAATAATGTTGACTATGTATTACAAAATGTTAAATTTATTAGAAAAATGCTAAACGTGTATTTGAAAAATGTTGTTGACATATAAAAAATGTAGAATGAAAAGCAAAGAAGCAAAGAAAACCAAAAAATTGAAACCAAAACCAAACAAAATAAACCAAAAGAACAAGGAAACTAAAAAATAAAACTGAAGAAATACATGAAAAAATACGAAAAAATGGATAAGAAAAAAGAAAAGAGGCGAAAAAATGATTTTTTTAAAAAATGCCTGAAGAAAACCGAATAAATAGAAGAAATTGGAGAATGAAGAGAAAAAATATGGGGGGGTGGAATCAAGAAACTCGTGTAAAACCAGCAATTTTCCTTATTGTAGATTGCGCCCAATTTATTCAGCATGAATTCGATGTTGGCTCAATGGCTATTTAAAATGGAGAAATAAGTTAAAAAAACAAAGGACAACATAAACGAAAAAATGAAAAAAAAACGGAGAAATAAAAGGATGCTAGGGTCTTTTGCCTCAATTAGTGTTCGCCTCCTGTCTATCTAAGAACACTACAGTGGCGTAGTGGCTAGCTGCACCAGGCAATACTAGAACGACCCGGGATTGAATCCCCTTGCGCCCGCTATGTCTTCTTTTACATTTTACTATAGCTCCTTTATGCGAGTATGTGCTTATGAGCCTCCTCGTACTATAGATCCTTTATGCGAGAGATCGGTTCCATGTCTCGTAAAGCTACGAGAGATCGGTTCCATGTCGCATAAAGCGAGATATAGTCACCACGATCATTTGAGTGTGCAAGTATGTCTCGCTTTATGCGAGACAGTAGTTTGGCTGGCCTACGGGGAGCCTGTAGTGGGCGGGTCATCGAGTAGCCATGCAGATTCGTTATTTAGGTGTCACGTTTTTCTGTTTACTAAAGGAAAAACGTTTGTTTTATTATGTTGGAAATTTTACTTATGTTTATAATTTGAAATATTCTAAATACATATGTTACAAAAATTATTATTTTTAAGTTTTCATCACACATTTAGAAAATATGTAATGCAACATAAAAAATTATTGCTCCACTGTTAGAAAACAATTGTACCATTAAAATAAATTTGTGTGTCATATAGAAAATGTTCACTCATTTTAAAAAATATGATATTTTTGAAAACCTTTATACAATTGTTAATTGTTCGTGTAATTAAAAAAAATGTTTTGTACCATTCCAAAATGTACGTTACATTTAAAAAATTCATATGATTTTTGACACTTTTTTGAAATATTTATATGATTTTAATAATTATCCATATTTAAAAAAATGATTTGCAAGTATTTTGAAAATATTGAAAACCTATTCAAAAAATGTTCTAACCTGTATTTTGAAAAATGTTACTCATGTGGTTGAAAATTTCAAACTTCTACAAAAATTATATACAATGTGTGGTAAAAATGTATACATCAAAACATATATTTGAACTGAAATCATGTATTTAAAAAATTTGAAACCTGTATAAAAAGAATGTTTCTGATGTATAGAAAAAATGTAAAATGCTAATCAAAAAATTACACACGTGTTAAAGAAAAGTAACAGAGAAAAAAACCAGAAAAAACTGAAGAAAGAAAGAAAAGAAAAAAAGAAAAATGGAAGAGAAGCTAAGAAAACAGACGCAAAACAGTTTTGAAAAAAAACTCATGCTGCAGCTACAATACTGGGCTGGCCCAATACTTCTCACTTAATAAAGGACGGCAGGTTGAATATTAAAAAATAGAGGGACTTTTCTGTAAAATTGCCATGACAGTGAGCGGCAATCGATGCTTTATTATTATTAGGTAAAGATAAAAATTTATACATCACCTACTTTTACATCTTCAGATATACATCTTCTATGAAGATGCTCTAAAGAAAAAAAAACACTCAAGCGGCAGCTACAATACTGGGCTGGCCCAATACCGCCGCGCCAGCAAAGTGCGTCCAATGGGGCCCACATGACTGGGCCCTATCCCGCGAGGAAGGCGACCTAAACCAAGCAGGCCAATTCCTTCCCCGGAACGCGGAACCACTCTTCGTCTTTCTCTGAAATTAGATTTCGAGGAGTGCAATTTCATTCATGAAAGTGGATCAAGGAATCATGAAGCTGATAGTTTAGCAAAATATTCTTTATACTTAGATACATGGTTACTTAAGCCGCGTGACTCTGTGATTATTCCTCTGGAACTAGTTGATCAATAAAGTTTTTTAGTTCCCTAAAAAAAATCTTCGCCTTTCTCCGATTTCCGCAACGCGGCGGAACCGACCCTCCCCTGTCGGTCGCGTAAAACTCATCAAAACCCGGGGAGTCGCGCGCGACACGAACTTCGACCGGTCCGCGCCCACCCAACGCAGGCGCGCATGGCCCACGGGCCAGACACAGCAGCCGCTTTCCAAGACGCTTCCTCGCCCACCCTCCTCCCACTTTCCTTCCCATGGGTCGGGACTCGGGACCCGGGTCATGGCAGCAGTTGCGCACCTGCGCTGCGCCTCGCAAAGAATACAGTGCCGACTAGTAGAATTGGACCGGACGGAACCCCCCCCCCCACCCTCAGATCTGAGACACCACCGGCCTCGTCCCTCCCTCCCTCCCTCCCTCGTCCCCGCCCCTCCCTCACGCTGGCGAACCTCCTCCTGGAAGCTCCGGGAGGGGGCCGCTCCGGGGCGATGGGGCTCTTCGACCGCCTGCCCCCCATGGACCACCTCCGCTCCGAGAAGATGTGCCTCGTGCAGCTCATTTTCCCCGCCGAGAGCGCGCGCCTCGCCGTCACCTACCTCGGCGAGCTCGGCCTCCTCCAGTTCAAGGACGTGAGTGCCCCCGTCTCCTCTCCCCTCTCCCCGCTCCCCCCTCGCGGATCTGTCTGATCCAGCCTCGTGCGTCGTGATCTCTGACCCGCTCGCCCTCGGATCTAGCTTTCGCCTTTGCTCGGGTCGGAGGGCTAGTAGTTTGATCCGGGTGCCATTGGACCTCGAGGCTTAGCGAGCGTCTCGTTTGAGCTGCTTTGGACCAACTGCTTTCATTGGTTAGTGGGTGTAAGGTGTTGTTCTCGACCACAGGGGGCGCAGGCGGCGCTATCCCACTGTGGCACAGGCTTCACAGGGCTTAGACTTCGATGATAAGCGTGGATGAATGTGGTAGAGGAAATTCGTATTATACGAATATGTTGTTGGTGTGTGTTTAGCTTGCTTTGATCCCACTTGGCATCTATGCTATCGTTGAGTCCAAATTACCTAAACCAATCGCCACTCTCCATCATGAGCCAATTTATATACGAATAAGTTGCTGAGGGTGCTTTACAGTTTGTTTGTCGTGCCATTAATGATATATCTGTTGCAATTTATCTAGTTAATGAGCTGGCATAATGGAGCACTTGTCATGCTTAGTTTAGCTGCACAATGCACCCTTTCTGAGGACATGAGAATGGGTTGAAGTTTGAGCTTCACCAATAACTTCATCATAGAGATGCTCCTAGGAACGTTAGGCAAACTGATTGCTGCTTGTTACTCAAATTCCTGATTAAGATAGTGGATTTGCCTGCTAATGTGATCATGCGGTCTGATAGGTTCCTGTTTTCACCCATGAATCGCCATGCCACCATATGCACGTTGATGATGATACATATCGCCCTACCGGGTGCTGCATTCCATGACTCTGTCAGTGAGGAAATATGGACAAGAGAGGCTTGCGTGATGCATTTGGTGTCTTAGTCCCTCAGCACCTCCTTTTAGTTGTTTATTATCATGCGCAGGGTGGAAATAACCAAGTAGATGTGTGAAATTCTGACTTTATGATTAGATGTGTGATTTTCATACGACCAATTATCACATTGTGTATGTTAAAATGACATTTGTGGAAAAGAAATAAGAAGAAAAATAGGCTTCAGAAATAATAAAAACGCCATAAGAGTATATTCAACTACATATGACAAATGTGAGGCTATATTTTGGACTTCATAGAAAACTTTGTTAACTGTTTACTTTCAGATCTTAGTTTTTCTTTGTTCTATCTGCCAGAATCTACAATTGTTCAACTTCTGACCTTTTTGTTATTCCACAACTTCTTTTGCAGTTGAATGAGGATAAGAGTCCTTTTCAGCGTATATTCGTCAACCAGGTGATCTAATTTATATTATTCTCCATCTGCTATTTATGTTGATCACACCATATTGCACACATCTATTCTACTATGCAAATGCCAATGCTAGTATAGAGTATGGATTATTTCAATGTCATTATATCATCTACTTGTTCTTGTTTTATGTGAAAAACGAGCCTACGGAAGCAGAGCCAAGCTGAATTTAATCTGATATGTTAAATTCATAAACTATCTGTTTCTGTTTGCTTTGATTTTTCAAAAAATATTGGAAAAGAAAGAAATACTTGAACAGCAAGAATGCGATAAAATGGATACGTTGGGACTCTTCTTGGTAGATGGATTCAATATATTTGTTGCATTTGGTATTTGATACCGTAAGTATGTGATTTCCAACCAAGTTACCTAATGAAATATGTTAGTCGCACCATATATCATTTAAATAAATGGTAAAAACGGTAGGGAACCTCCCAAATGCTTGCTTTTATATGCTTGCAACGTATGATGCGGTGATCATGGTATGGAACTTACTCGGACTGTTGCTTCCCTTACTGTGTGGCAGTGGATGCACACCAGCACACCATCTGAAGCACAGAACTTCTGTTCAACAACTTCTTTATGTAGATTCATTATGATAAGCCTGTCGCGACTCTTCTGCAGGTAAAGCGATGTGCAGAGATGAATCGTAAGCTGAAGTTTTTCAGTGATCAGATCAACAAGGCAGGTGTTAAATCTTCTGTCCGGCCTGCACTACAACCAGAAATTGATTTGGAGGAGCTAGAGGTACTTCTTTTAGTTGGAGCTAGAGGTGCATTAGCACTGTCATTTTATCATAGCTATATAATTAATCCTCTTGGATTTCTATTATTTATGCAACAAGAAGTCATTTTGAGAGGAAATGCTTAGTTTGCTCTTAGGGAGTATCAATAATTTCTCTTGTTGTTTCTGCAGGCAAAATTGGGTGAGCATGAGCATGAGCTGCTTGAGATGAATACTAATAGTGGGACACTACGGCAGACATACAATGAACTTCTTGAATTCAAACTGGTCTTGTCAAAGGTTGTATCTTGATTCTTGTGAAACATTGAATTCACTGTTCCATGTGTTTGAATCAACTGTTCCATGTGTTTACTTGTGACTATTAAGGTGTGAGATAAAAGCAATATATACATTGGTCGTTAGTGTACTTGCAACACCTTCTATGGATATGCTGGTTTACTTTCTTCTTGAAAATATGGAAATTCGTGAAGAAATATGTTCTCTGTAGCTGATGACTGGGCACTTGATCCAGTTTATTAAACTATGGAGTGTAACATTGGTTGTTAATCATAAATCCCTACTGCAATTATTATACATCTCGGTCAAATATTAACCATGCTTTAAGTAACATATCTATTCCTTTTTCTGTTGTTTTCCATGCTTTCTCAAATATCTTCTTGCAGGCAGGTAGCATCCTTGCTGCTTCTCAAAATCATGCAACTCCAGCTGACCATGAGCTAGATGAACATATATATGACAAGGAAGTGGATGACGGAAATGGCTATTTGCTTGAACAGGTGTTGTCTTAGTTCTTATTCTTGAAGTTAATACTGTTCTGTTCTTCCATTAAATTGTAACACAAAATGTTCTCAGGGAATATATCAAGGGGCCTCAGAATCTGGTGTTAGGTTTGTTAGTGGGATAATATTGAAGTCCAAGGCATTGGCTTTTGAGAGGATGCTTTTCCGAACTACAAGGGGAAATATGTTTTTCAATGAGGCATCTGCAGGGGAACCTGTTATGGATCCCAGTTCTGGTGAAGAGGTCTGTCATTGTGGTTTGCTGTTCCTAATTCTTGTGTATATCGAGTAGCTGTCACAAATTATTTACTGGTTGTGATAGCTTCTCTTTGTTTTCTATCTCCAACCAGGTTTACAGCCGTAATTTATGCAGTGTAATACTGAAATGAACCCTGAAACCTTGAAAGTTTTTCAACACTATTTTAACACTTGAGTTGCACTCCAACAGGTAGAGAAGACTGTTTTTGTAGTTTTCTTTTCGGGGGAGCAGGCTAAAGCAAAAATATTGAGGATTTGTGCTTCATTTGGAGCAAATTGCTACCCTGTTCCTGAGGAGATTGTCAAGCAGAGACAAATTTTTCGTGAGGTATTTTAATTTCATCTATTGGAGAAGCTACCTTTTTCTAGCAGCAACAAGTACTCCATTCTTCTGTACATGTAGCTTTCTGTGAGTATAAGTTCAGTTTTTAGCAGCATCCCAGTCATTTTGTTTTCTGTTGAAGTGCATGAGTGCCATCCTGATGTAACGCTGTATACTCTGTATTTGAAGTACTGACTTCTGTAATATTTGTGGCAGGTATCATCACGCCTCTCCGATCTAGAAGCCACCTTGGATGCTGGAACCCAGCACAGAAACAAAGCACTCGAGTCAGTAGGGTCCCAATTATGGAGATGGATACTCATGGTAATCAAGTAATAGCAATTCTCATTTTGTCTTCTAATTGCTACCTTAAAAAAATTGTGTTCCGCATTTGTGATTGTACCTAGTATTTTTTATTTCTCACCTGTGTATTCTTTTTAGGTAAAAAAAGAGAAAGCTGTTTATGATACACTAAACATGCTGAACTTTGATGTGACAAAGAAATGCCTTGTTGGAGAAGGATGGTGTCCAATATTTGCTAAATCTCAGGTCAGAAATGCAAAGCTTATTGTGCTCATTTTTCAAATTTAGGACAGACGTCTTACTTCTAAGTTGTACTTCAGATCGAGGATGTTTTGCAGCGTGCAACTCTTCACAGCAACTCACAAGTTGGAATAATATTTCATGAGATGGACACTATTGACTCGCCACCTACATACTTCCGAACTGATAAATTTACGAATGCTTTCCAGGAGATCGTTGATGCATATGGGTATGTATCTTGGTGCAAGCATTAGCCTAATAAATGGTTTTATTTGTTACATTTGTGCCCTTTGGGAAGTCGTGGAAAAACCAAGTAAATATGGAATATTATGTTTTAAATGAAATTTCTATCCTATTGTAGGGGCAAAGTAGTTGGAGAGATCTTGCTGTACTTAGCTACTCGTTCCAGCAAATTTATTCTGCTATTAATTTTCAAGGGTTTGTGTTTGGGATCAAGGGGTAGTGAGCAAGGGCATGTTAGATCGTTAGGTGACAGTTGATTTAATTGCAAGACCTAAGAGGAGTTTGTTCAAGAGTTGGATTAGCTTTGCTTGTTTAACGTTTGCCGCAGCTGTTTTTTGTTGTTGTTGTTGTTAATTGTGGCCATGCAAGATTGATTACTTCATAAGATGTTTGAGGTTATTGGCATCTAAACTCGATGTGATTGCTTTGTTTTGGAATGTTTTGTTTTACCAGATTATTGTTTACTATTCTCTGATCAAAGAGTAGCCCATGTTGTAATATTTTTGCCATGAATTGATCACAAATATGTATTGTTGCAGTGTTGGTCGATATGAAGAAATTAATCCAGCTGTATATTCTGTTATCACGTTCCCATTTCTGTTTGCTGTTATGTTTGGAGATTGGGGTCATGGAATATGTCTGTTACTTGGAGCTTTGTTTCTTATACTTCGCGAGAAGAAACTTTCCTCTCAGGTACTCTGAGCTCAACTTGGACCTTTTATTTTCTTCCTTTTTCGGTAATGGCCATTGCATGCAATCTTTAAAGTGTGATTTTACTGGAGTGCAGTTCATAGATTGCACATATGTTACTTTCTACCGCTTTAGATAGTGCAGTTATAACTTGGCTGTTGATATGTGCACCTAGTTCCACTCTTCTAGCATACCTCTTTTTGTTCTTTTTTTCTATTTTTGCTCCCTACCTTCAGATTTTGGTTCACTTCTCTATGGCAATATTTGCATATGCTAAGAAAAACATGTATAGTTATTTCATGACTTAGCTGGGTATGATGCTTACCTTATATGAGTAAAATCCAAATAGGTTGTACCCTAACATCTCTAGGACAAGGTTTGGTCACCTGAAAGAACATCAGAAGTTCTTCTTTTAGCATCAATATCAACCCGGATGGAGGTAGAGGCGCGTGGAACATATGGTGTCTGTAGGAGTGCATTTGCAAAAATTGTGGAGAACCCATTTAGTTATGGCATTTTGCATAGTTATACATAAAATCCCTCAATCTAGATGGAATCTAATATCTCTGTATGCTAGGACCACATTGAAAAACTGTTTCTGTCCCCACTTGTGCCTGCTGTCTTAAACCATTATCAAACAATGTGCTTGTGAGTTATCTTCTACAAATATATTGCTGGGAAGGTATTACTCCCTCTGTAAAGAAATATAAGATCATTTAGATCACTAATACGGAGGGAGCGGTTCTTTATAACTTTGCAGTTTATCAGTTTTTTCTTTTGCAAATTGCCTGCACTGAAATCAAGCTGTTCTCCTAAGCTGTGGTCCATTGATTATCACAGAAGCTTGATAGCTTTACGGAGATGGCATTTGGTGGGCGTTATGTGATTCTTCTGATGGCGTTGTTCTCAATATACTGTGGGCTCATATACAACGAATTTTTTTCTGTTCCATTCCATATATTTGGCAAATCAGCATATGCATGTCGGGAAAATTCCTGCAGGTATTGACTTTGCCATTTTGATAGTTATCTGAATGTGTTGTGATGATGGGAATTTGAAATTATAACTCCAGTTAATTATCGAGCTCAAGTTATTTTTGGTAGTTCATTCTGCTTTGAGCATGCTGCAAATTCTGTTTAATTTGCTAGTTCGCAAATTTCTTGAGTATATTCCATGTGTCTAGGCATTTTGGGCAATGAGTAGCTCTATCTCCCCTCCACTTGCATTGTACATAAAATAAGGAATACATAAGATTTATTTTTGAGACAATGGGACTATATGCAACTATAATGATTTTGCATATCTCATATACACAGTTGTTCCGTCTTGATATAAGGATCTCTATTTCTTAAGGTAATACGCATCCATGACAAAATGATTTAGCTTCACAAATTATCTAGACTGGTTTAAACACCTTGTGGTTCTCGGCTTGCAAGGTACTTACTACATAATAGCTATTTTTGTTAAGGGTGCATATGAGATATGACTATCAATTTGGTTATTTCTGTTCTCTTATTTGTTGTTACTTAACACTGGACCCTCTTTAGTTATAGCCTGTAACCAGATAGCAAGTTTATCTCATAAGATTTAACACCCTACCTGCGTGTTTCAGTGATGCATATACTGCTGGTCTCGTAAAAGTTCGTGATCCCTACCCTTTTGGAGTGGACCCAAGTTGGCGTGGAAGTCGATCTGAGTTACCCTTTCTAAATTCTTTGAAGATGAAGATGTCCATATTGATGGGTGTCTCCCAGATGAACTTAGGAATTTTATTGAGTTATTTTGATGCAAAGTTCCACAAAAATGCCCTAGACATAAGGTATTATATATTTTTCTCGCGTCTTTCCTTCTTTGGATGCAAGCAAATCAGAAAATGAAAAGGGCAATAGATTTAACAATGTGGGTTCCTCAGGTACCAATTCATACCGCAGCTGATTTTTCTGAATAGCCTCTTTGGTTACTTATCACTCCTGATTCTCATTAAGTGGTGCACGGGATCTAAAGCCGATCTGTATCACGTGATGATATATATGTTCCTTGACCCTGCTGGAGATCTTGGAGAGAATCAACTTTTTTGGGGACAGAAGGAACTCCAGGTACTGTAACCTTCTAATAAAACAAATGAAAGCCTTCATTGTATGTTCTTTTTCATGCCCATTTACCAGTTTCCCCTTCCAGATACTTTTGTTGCTTCTGGCCCTAGTAGCTGTTCCATGGATGCTCTTCCCAAAGCCTTTCATTCTAAAGAAACTTCATAAGGAGGTATGTTATGAATAAACTCGACTCATGAAGAAAAACAATTGCACTCCTTTTTGAGATAGATTTTTGGTGCTGTACCTGTGTTGGTGTGTCATGATGCTTAAATTAATAACCACAAGCTTAGTCCATAGCCTCTTACAGCCTTATGTTCTATATTGACAGAGTTGTGCTTGTATAGTTAAATCCAGTAGTGCAAGAGTTAAGAATACCATTTGTAAATTTCAGAGAGTGAAACCTAGAAGAGGTGCCTCTTAAGCTATATTGCTAACTTGGTTCTTGTTATCACTAGTTTTTATGCTGCATCCTGGAGATCTTTCTTTGTTTTCTACTCCCTCCGTTCCTAAATATAAGCCATTTTAGAGATTCCAATGCGGACTACATACGGAGCAAAATGAGTGAATCTACACTCAATATGTCTATATACATCCATATGTAGTCCATGTTGAAATTTCTAAAAGGGCTTATATTTAGAAACGGAGGGAGTATATGCTATCAGTGTTGTTAGGTTAATGAGTTTAGGTTATGAGTGAGTAAGCAAAAATCCTAGATTATGTTTGCTATATCTAGTGGATTGCTAAATCTTCATACCTGGCTGTAGAGATTTCAAGGTCACAGCTATCGCTTCCTTGGGACATCTGAAATGGATCCAGATTCTGAACCGGACTCTGCCCGTTCACGTCATGATGATTTCAATTTTGGTGAAGTTTTTGTGCATCAAATGATACACTCCATTGAGTTTGTTCTTGGGGCTGTCTCAAATACTGCATCATACCTTCGACTTTGGGCCTTGAGGTTTGCCTCTTGTGATTTTTTTAGCATAATTGGTTTGGTGCCAAAAGTTGGCAAGTGCCAAATATTGGCTAGAGATTGGTTGCTTGCCAATTTTCATTGTCAATCTCACAAAAAGTTGCAAAATATTGGCAACTTCTGATTTTGCCAAATGTTGGCTTGCCAAATATTGGCAATGCCAAATGTTGGTAGCAAACCAATTATGCTCTTTGTTGCAAATTTTCATCTGTTGGTTCTTTCCATGACTTGATGTATTGTTATTTAACTTCAGCTTGGCACATTCTGAGCTATCAACAGTCTTCTACGAGAAGTTGCTGCTATTTGCATGGGGGTAAGCTTCGATCCTTTTCTCCTTCTCTTTTGGGCGTACCTTTTTTATTCGTACGGCGGTGTTTGTCTTCTTGGGCTTAACTTTTTTATTTGTACGGCGGTGTTTGTCTTCTCATTTTGACTTCCATGAAATGCATGATCTCAGAAATGATATCATCTACTGCAGTTTCTTACTTGAACTATTTACTGTATTATTGACAGGTATGACAGCCTCATCTTTAAGTTAGTGGGGCTCATAGTTTTTGCTTTTGCTACTGCCTTCATATTGCTCGGGATGGAATCGTTGAGTGCCTTTCTTCATGCATTGCGTCTACACTGGGTCGAGTTCATGAACAAGTTCTATCACGGGGATGGCTACAAATTCAAACCATTCTCATTTGCTACGCTAGCAGACGACGAAGAATGATATGCATACAAATTTCGGCACGTTGAAGAGATTAAACTTGTCTCTTGGAATTTTTGGAGCACAGGTGTGGAATTTCACGAGACAGATGGGTTTTTCCCAATACACATCATTTTGTCAGGCCGCGGGACTTCTTCCTAACGCCGCGCAGGGGAAGGAGATTTTGTAATTTTACGGCAATATTGTAGAGGGCAGGCTTGTCGTACAGTGCCTCCTGCGGAGAGGCAGATTATAGTAGCTAACAAAGAAGATAGAAAATGTAGATTTGATCTGTCTACCTTTAGCCGTCACATTTTGTCACTTGGTAGAAATGAGAAAACCCCACCTTATCATTGCTGTGTCCAGACTGTAAGGCATGAAATTTATTAACTATAATATCTGTCCATTTAAATAATCGTATGAGTATTCTTCTTGTGCCGACCGTCGTCTATCTACTTATACTATGAAAAAAATCGTCATGAATATTCCTTTGATGGCTTGAATTCATGCCTTGCATATGCAATTCATATGTTGTATAACAAAAATACATGTTGCAGTTCACCAACGGTCGTGCTTTGTATCATTTCTTTGGCATTTGCACAGATTATGCTGTACGTGTATGGCTTTCTTGTATAGGAGTATATTTTAAAATGCTTTCCATAATGAGGGGCAGATACGTGATCTCTGTGTATGTAAGTATGCTTCCCATCTTTGTGCTGTCCTTCACAGAACGCCAACTCGTCCGATATTTCTGTCACAAGCTGGCAATTCATTAGGCGCGAACAATCTCCTACTCATTTTTGTTTATTATTTTAGGGAATCATCGTAGATTTTTTATTGTAGTGGACGGGAATCACCGTAGATGGTTTTTTCTGGGCCATCACTCTTATCTCCCATGTGTTGTTCCCTTGCAGTTTTAGCTATGAGTTCACATCCATGACCCAACTGATGAACTGAGCGCTTTGGTTGCCTGACGGGAGAAATTGTTCGCCTGCAGTTTTAACCACCCGTTGTTGCATAAGATGAGTGCGACATTATTTTACAGAAAGGTAAAAAAACTATGCATATCAGCGAAGGAACGAGCAGCGACACCAATCAGCCAAACAAAGTTGATTTGAGGGGTACGCGATCAGCTCCCCTTCCAGACATGGCAAAGACATGTTTACAACTCAGTTGGCTTGCATGTTGCATCACAAGTCTTAAGCACAGGTCGATGTCTGTCTGGCGAGCCTTGCACCCCGGAGCGGGCGCAGGAAACACCGCACCACTATAAGTTAATACCCAGTTGATATATATTTATGCTTCCTAATACAAATATCTGAAAACAAAAGATTGGCAAACTACCAACGGCTGAATTATTCTGAATGTACAGATAAAAACAAGCACTAAACCATAATAGGTGGATCTATTCTCTCGGAAGCAATTTACATCTTGGAGGCAGCCATCACAACCAACTGTTAAGCACCCTTCCAGGTGCTTTAGTTTCCAGCCAATGATCATCATGAACCTAATGTTGGGGCGGCTTCCTTAACAGATAGATAACCACTGCAGCAAGCAAAACAAGTGTTGTGTCAGATGAAAGAGAGTAGAGTTGCGTTTTGTGCAAACTACTATAGAGTATTTCAGAGTTGCAGATTTAAGAAGCCCACTATTGTAAAAACTCCAATGTAGATTGAACAGTTTCACATAACCATACTGAAACGCAGCCTTGGTGAAGTCTCAAATAGCTAGGTGCAAGACAGGCGGGCCATGTTTCTCAAGTATGGTAGCTAGGGATTCTCATACAATTCGAGCCATCAAAGAAAAACATTCTAGAGATTCTAGTGGTTGCACGTACCATAAGAGTCAACCCTTAATTCAAGAGATTCGAGATACAACAGTGTATTAAACTGTTTTTATGTCAAAGGAATGACTATATCTTAAGCTATGCGATGAATCTGTTCAAAATACTGACAGTTTTGCGAAATTTAAACAGGAAGCATGAAACATGCATACAGCATCAAGAGAATCTGCTATGATTCAGCACAGATACGTATTTTTAATTCACTTGTTAAAAGGGTAGAAGATTCATGAAAAAGACTATACAAACCACTGAAAAGAAGAAGAGAAAGGGTACTGATTTTTAGGGCCGTCTAAGATTGTCTGAATTTGCCTCACATATAACGTGCTTGTCAGTACAACAAAATTACCTCATGGAGCAATACCCATTGCCGAAAATTGCCCAATCTTCAGTTTCAGGTGTCCCCATTATGGTACTGATGATGTAAAGGGGAAGAGCGTCAGGAAAAGAGTATGATGATTGAAGATTGCAATACAGAACTGTGTCATGTTTAGCTTCAAAATCGAAGTATAGAGTTGTAATGGCAAGTGATGGTATGATAGGTTACCTGGGGTTGCATATAACCCATCCCTTGGGCGTAAGCTCCATGCTGAACCATCTAAAAGAATATGAGCAAGTCAGTTTCAAGCAAACATTAGGAGCAAAGGAACCCAAGTTGCAAATACTAACCGCTTGGGCGTTTGAGCTGGTCGCACCACTATGAGCACCAATTATATCTTTCTTCACGGATCCTTCACCAGATTTTGAGGTCAATTTACTATCACCCTACAGGAAAGTAATAGACAAGAGAGTCGAATAATATTCAGTACATACTGTTCACATAAAGCACACAAGATAGAAACAGATGCTTGCAAGGCCATAATGCAATCCAACAAAATCAGTGCGAAGTATGTACCAACTTAAGTATTAGAGAGCATTCATGCAGCCTTGCTTAGAAGTTAGAACTAGTTTATTGCTTGAAAGCTGGAACGGCCTTCGTGAATGCAACTATGTTTCTTTCATGGTATATGAAACTCGAAAGCATGCGGGTTTTATTCAGGTTTTCACGCAAGGAACTTGCAAGCTTCAAAGTACATAGGTCGTGCGTTTCATATCAAGTGATACCTATATACCTGGTTAAAAGGCCACCGCTCAAAGGATTTAACGCAGGTTATGCGGCCTAAGTAGGCAGGATCTAACGCTTTTGTGGTTATGTTAAAACTAGGACTAAGAGGAAACTGCATTTTGTTTTGCATCCGTATGAAACGTATCAGTGAATCAATAGCATGTACGTCGAATTGATTACAAGATCACATACCTCCATCTGCAATCACCGCGCCCGTCCAGAAAATTGCAAGGAAGACAGAGAAGAAGCGAGGTGAGATGGGAGATACAAAACAAGAGAATTATTGTCATTTGTAGCAAGTACTGATAGTGAGCAAGAGCCATGATTACATCTCTGTACTTTTGCAGGTAGATCTTGAGGGGGTCTACGTACTCCTCGAATCCGAGCGTGGCCATGGCCCAGAGCAGATCGTCCCCGTTGATGGTCTTGCGCTTCTCCTTCTGGCACTTGTCGCTGGCCCTACCAAACCAAACCAAACCACAGCGAAAAGTCACAACCCCGGCCACCCAAGACAAACAAAACCAGCCCTGCCGAGTTCGTTCGAGGCCGAGGCCAAGGCAGGGACGACAGCCAGGTGGCATGATGACGGTGGCAGCGAGCAGCTAGCGGCGGGCAACTCACTCGCTGGTGACGAAGGAGATGAACTCGGAGACGCACTCCTGCAGGGTCTCCTTGGCGTCCTTGGCGATCTTGCCGTTGGCCGGCACGGCCTTCTTCATGATGCGGCTGATGTTGGCGATGGGGAGGAAGCGGTCCTGCTCCCTGACCCCGCCGCCGCCCCGGGGGCTCCCGCTGTCGTCGTCGGCCATCCCGCGCCCCGAAACCCTAGATCCATCGCGAGCAAACCAGATTCGTCAGGGCGCCCGGCGCGCGATCGGGAGGAGACGGGGAGGGGGAGGGATCGAAATCGAACGCACCTTATAAAAACGCGCGCGCGCGAGGAGGAGCGGAGGGGAGAGAAGGGAGGGGGAGGAGGAGGACGGTGGTTGGCGCTGCGAGGAGGGGCGGGGAATGGGAGATCGGACGCTGGAGAAGGCGACGCGGCCCGGGCCGGTGCGATCGGGAAGACGACGGATCCGGGCCGTTCGTCGGTCGGGAAGAGAGAGAAGACAGGAGGCTGCGGGTGGGGCCTCGCCCTGCCGGTGGACCCCCCGGGGATTGAAAAGTGGGTGGGCTTCTTCTTTTTTTTGGAGGAAAGTATCGTTTTCCCCCCGAAATCCTCTTTGATGGATCAATTTCCCCCCAAAGTCTAAAACCGGATCAATCAGCCCCTAAACTCTCCAAAACCGGATCAATTCTCCCCCATGGTGGTTTTGCACCAGATTTAGGTGGTTTTGACTAGTCTCCTTGCTGACTGGACATTGCTGACTTGGCAGATGCAACTTTCCCCAATTTATAATTGCAAGCCGCTCTCGCCGCGAAGCACTCTGCCGTCCCCTCGCCGCCCCATCGCCGTCCCCTCGCCGCCCCATCGATGTTCCCTCGCCGCCCTCTCGCCGTCCCCTCGCCGCCCCATCGCCGTCCCCTCGCCGCCCCTCGCCGCCCCCTCGCCGTCCCCTCGCCGCCCCTCGCCGCCCCTCGCCGTCCCCTCGCGCCCCATCGCCGTCCCCTCGTCGTCCCCTCGTCGTCCCCTCGCCGCCCCATGGCCGTCCCCTCGCCGTCCCCTTGCTCGCCGCAGTCCATGTCGTTTGCTAGCTCGTCAAGCAGTCATCGGTCGCCGCGGTCCATGGCCTTCTCAGGGCAGTCGCCGGTGCCATATCGGGAGCCACCGATGGCGTACTCGCCTGAGAAGGTGTGCCACTGCAAAGTCAAGGCTCCGAGGTGGATTTCGTGGAGCATTGCCAACCCCGGTCGTCGATACTACAACTGCAGCCAGTCTCTGGTAAGCAAAACTGCAGCCACTGCAAAGTCAAGGATCTGTGCCCGCCGTTTCTGTTTGTTGTTTCGTTGAGCAGCAAGTCTTTGTGTGATTCTTTTGACAAAATTGCACAATTTTTTGAATAGGGATATGACTGTGGCTACTTCAAGTGGCATGATGATCCCCTGGATAAGTTTGTCAGTACGCTACTAGGTGACCTGCGAGATGTTGTGAATCGGCTGAAGATAGAGGTTAGGAAGCTCAAGACCGAGAAATCACAGCTGGAGCATGCTCTCATGGATGCCAAGTGCAGCATTGGTGATGCTGATGTTTATGTGCTGGATTTGAAAGCGCAGCATGCTCAACAAATGGATGTTCTTGCCAAGGAATTTCAGAGAAGCAAAAAGATGTACAAATTTGCCATCTTTTTCTGCATTGTGTCTGCTGTTATCATGGCTTTGAAGATGTGATGTAGTATCTTAGTGAACCACCTATGTAAGCTCGAGTGAACAAATGTACTTGAGTTTAAAATTTCAAAAGTCTGAAGTTGTGTCTGAAGATAACTGAACTTTTGGTTGTCTGAATTTTTCTGAAGCGTTGTCTGAAGTTAACTGAACCCACCGCTTTGGCAGCCACCCATTTAAGGCCACGCTCGCCCAGACAGCACTAGCCCACCCACTCTCATCCAGTCGCCGTTCCCCATTCTCATCCCCTCCCTTCGCCTCTCGCCCACCCACTCCCATTCTCATCCCCTCCCATCGCTTCTCGACGCCGGCGATGGCGCCCAAGAAGAGGACTGCAAGAGATGTTCGCCGTGCTCAAGATCGGTGGGAGGAAACTGTGAGCAGGTTCTGCAAGGGGGATTCAGAGAAAAGGGCCGATGTGGAGGAGATCTGCAACAGATTTCCGAGCTTGCAGATGTGCGTGGACCACGCTAGGGGCCTCATCGTTGTGGCAACTGATGATGAGAAGAAGACAATGTTCCCCGACGGCCGTCCCATTCCAGCTATCTCTGTTTTCCTTTGGGCTATGAATGAGGCGGAGAAGTCACCAGATCCGCGTCAGCGTGCCAGGTGGTACGAGTATCGCTCCCGCCGTCGCCCCCCTCCACCTCCAGTTGAAGGTCTCGTCGGCGTCGTGGTCGCTGTACCAGCTGCAGTGAAGCAGGTTATTGTGCACTCTGACAGCGACGGAGAGTGCAGTGAAGATGTGTTGGAGGACAGCGAGCAGGAGCAGGATGTGGAGGACAGCGAGAAGGAGCAGGTGGTGGTGGATGTGGAGGACGACAGCGAGGGGGAGGTGGCGGCTGCCGACGACGACGTGTACGTGGTGGCGCCGGTGATCCCGCAGCTCGGCGACAGGAGCATGCCAATCGAGGCGGAGACTTACATCCACGTCGGCATTCGCCACTCCGACCGCATCAAGAAGATGAAGGACATGCAGAAGTGAAGATAGAGAAGTTAAGTTTCTAGTTCAGTGTCTAGTTCATTATGCACTGAGAAATGCAGTTAAGTTTCTATGTTAAGTTTGTATGTTAGGTACTGGAGAAATGCAGTTATGTATGCACTGTCAGAGTTTCTAGTTAAGTACTGAACAAATGCAGTGATCAAATGTACTGAAGATGTTCAAGCATAAATGTTTTCAACTCTGTTGTCCTCTTTGTTTTAATCCAAAAAATTATAGTAGCAGAAATTTTGCCTCAAATTAACAGAAGCAGAAATTTAGTACAAGTGTGGCACAAATTTAGCACAGTATCACAAATTTTGTAATCAAATGGATGGCCCTTTCTTAGCATTTAGTGCCTCCTTGTATGCAGCAAGGTTGAACACACAATGTTGTGGAACTCTAGGTTGAGAGCTTGGTTGTGAGCTCTGTTGAGAGCTTGGCTGTGAGCTTTGTTGAGATGTAGGTTCATTGATCCTTAGGGTTCCTGGTTTTCTTCTAACTTCCAACTTCTTTGGCCTAGGTTGCACAGCCATTGCCTTGCCTTTTATATCAGCAGCCTGCAAACAAGTTTTTTATTAGTATAAACAAAAAAGCAACCAAGTTTCCATTAGTAGAAACAAAAAGCAACCAATTTTTCATTAGTACTAACAAGTGTCATCTTAACCTGCTTTTCAAGCACAGCTTTCTGTGTCTGAAGAGCATCAAAAGCCTCTTTGTCTTGCTTCTTTTGTTTTGCAGCTTCTCTGACCAAATGAGCATTTCCATGATGTTTAGCTCCATCATTGTTCTTACAGCTTGATCTATTATGTCCTTGCCTTTTGCAAGAACTACAAGTGATCTTGCCACCTACTTTGCTCATCTTAGTACCCTTAGGTTTTTCTCCTTCCTCTCTCCTTCTTTCTGTTTTAGGCCTTCCAGGCAAGCTAATGTGACCAGGTGGTTGTGGCTTTGGATTTGTTGAAATAGGCCAACTCTCCTCTCCCTCCAAAGGTTGTAAGCAATGATCATATATCTTGTTGTACACTTCTATGGAGTAGCAAGGAGCAATATAATCATCAATTTTCTGTCCTGTTTTATAGATAGCACTAATGGCATGGCAGCAGGGTAAACCTGACAGCTGCCAATATCTACACGAGCAAGTCCAGAGCTGCAAGTTAACAGTAAATTTGAATTTCTCATGCTCTTGCACTTCAAATCCATCTTTCCCATTCCACAGCACATGGCAGAAACCTGATCTCCTTATGTTTTACTTCAGTTTTTTGAAAATGTTGGGACATATAGTTCCTTTCCAGTTAACTGACTTCCCTCTATTTTCTTGTACCCTCACCATAATTTTGCACCTGATCCACTCAAGCATTGAGACAATAGCAAGGTACCTAGCTAACAGGATGTAGTTGTTGAAAGATTCACACATGTTGTTATCAACTGAATCACAATTAGACCCCAGCTTCATGTAGGCCCTACTCCAATGTACTGGATCAGTGTTCATCATATCTTTTGCACCCTCAACAGTAAATTGTGCTAGCCTGGCCCTGTTGTAGTTGAAAATCACTTTGTTTGGTGATTTTGCACATCTCCAAAACCTTTTCTGGAGATCATGGTCTGGGTGTTTTTTCTTCCAATTAGCATATATGTGTCTTGCACACATTCTATGCTCAGCTTTAGGAAAAATGTCCTCCATTGCCCCTATAAGTCCCTTTTGTTGATCTGACATAAATACATATCCATCTCCTTGATTGCTTATTTTCAAGTCCTGGTTTATCTTGGCAAGAAACCAGAACCATGACTCATAATTTTCTTTCTCCACAACAGCCCAAGCAATAGGATACATCTGGTTATTTGCATCTCTTCCTATAGCACACAACATCTGTCCATAGCAAGCACCTTTGAAAAAACAACCATCAAGGCCAATAACTTTTCTACAACCTGCCAAGAAACCTTTCTTCAAGGCATCAAAACACATGTAAAACCTTTGAAATACATATGACCCATCCTTTTCATTATGGTCCAACTTCACTGCAACTGTGCTTCCAGGATTAGTTCTCAGCAGCTCTAACTGATAATTAAATAATTTTGAGTACTCTCCTTCAGTGGAATGCAATAGTTTCTGCATGACCATTCTCTTTGCCTTCTTGCACTGTGCAACTGTCACATCAGCAAATAAGTCCTCAAGTACAGTTTTCCTCAAATCTTCCAACTTCCAATTTGGATTTGCTCTTATAAGCCTGCCATATTTTGTAGCAATAACAGTTGATGTGACCAGTTTGTTATCTCTTCTTGGAATGCAATGGTGCTCATCTACAAAGGTAGACACCTGTAGCCACTTATTTCTAGTAGTTTTAGAAGCATAGATCATCCAGTTGCAGCCAGGCCAAGTACACTTTGCACCTACTTTATGATTTTCATCCTTTGTGAAAGCAATATGCACATGTTTCTTAATGCCATATTTTATTAGAGCTTTCTTCATCTGATGTCTTCCTCTAAAAACCATTCCTATCTCAAATGTAGGAATTTCTGATTTGCTGTCATATTTTCTCCATTCACTTTTCCTTCTCACTAGCTGTGTGGCCCCCTCACCATCACTTTCCTCATCAAAAGAGCAGTCATCATCTGATGACACAACATCATCTTCTATGCCATCCAGCTTCTCATCACCAGACAAACCTTCAATCACATTATTATCTTTGATGACAGGCCCCACAGCATCCCCTAATTTCTTTGCTCTCTTCTGCCTCCTAATTTCCCTTGCTAATTTCCTTAATTTCTCTGCCTCTGATTCTTCAGCAGAACTGTGCTCTGACAAAGGCTGGTAGTCAATGTCACTTTCATCATCACCTTCTTCTCCTTCTTTTACATTTTCATGTAATACTTCATTAGCACTTGTTCCATTTTCAACATGATCTGTAGATGTATACTCAAATTCAGAAGTAGCTGTTGGGTTCTGTCCTTGAGTAAATTGTGGCATTATTCCTCTCTATGGTGTACCTGCTACTGCTTTGGTCTTTGCAGATTTTGCTTTATTTCCTACTGGAGCTGAAGAAGATGCACCTGGACATGAATAAGATGCACCTTGGGCTGCACCTGGAGTTGGAGGAGGAGCACATGCACCTTGAGTTGCACCTGAAGATGTAGTTGCTGAAACTGGAGCTGCAAGAGGTACTTTTCTTCTTTTAACTGCAACTCTACTTGCTCTACTTTTCTGAATCTTCACTGGACTCTCAAATGTAGCAAGAAAGTCATTAGCCTCACTTATTATCCTCAAATTTTCTTCCTCAGCAGCTGTCCTTTTCACACCTACAACAACTTCTGGCTCTACTCTGTGTTCTGCTGAAGCTGCTACATTTGATAAAAACATCTCATCGACCATGTTTGTCTCCACAGCATCCACATTTACCAATGCAAATCTGCTACCTTTATGCTTGGAATATGTTTCTGAAACTACCACAGGCACATCATCTACCACAGGCACATCATCTACTCTGTTTTGCAACTGCTTTACTGCTTCTTCACACAACTGCACTTCCTCCACATAGATCTCTGCACATGACCCAATAGGTGTTGCATTCCCCATCTTCTCCACACTTGAATCATCAAAAATAAATTGCAAACCCTCACTCAGTTTTTTCCCTGGAACAAGCCAGTGCATCTTGTAACTATAATCCCCCCTACAATGTCCTCTTTCTACATGATACATGTCCTCAGCATAAGACAACAAAAGCTCAAACTTTAGGCTTTTCCTATTGAACGGAAAAGTAATCATCAGACCTCCGTTGTATACAAGCAATCCATCCACTGTCTCAAATTTGCCAAAATAATGTAGTGACACAAAACTTATTTCTTCTTCATCTGCTGCCTCATCGACAAGACCTGCCCAAAAAAACAATCTTTACCTCATTACGTAGCTCAGGACCTACCCATAAAAACAATCTTCCTATGATCTACCCTACACCTCCACCATCTGCCTGCCATGGCAGCAAAATTGGGTGCAGTACATGACTTCTAAGCGCAGCTCTAATTTCTCCTAAACTAAGATCATGCAGTAGATGACTTCGACGGGAAAGAAAGGGGGCGGTTGACTCACCATCGGGCGGCGTGGAGGCCGGCTGCAGGGCGGACGCCATGGCGGCGTCGGCGGACGCCGCCGGTGTGCTTGCCGCCGTCGCCGCAAGGTTGGGCGTGCTTGACGCCGTCGCGGCACAGGGAGGTTGGACCGACATCACCTGAATTGGGGGCTGATTGGTCGACCGGCTCCCCCAGTTGATGAAAACACCTGAAATCTGCCAAGTCAGCAATGTCCAGTCAGCAAGGAGACTAGTCAAAACCACCTAAATCTGGTGCAAAACCACCATGGGGGAGAATTGATCCGGTTTTGGAGAGTTTAGGGGCTGATTGATCCGGTTTTAGACTTTGGGGGGAAATTGATCCATCAGAGAGGATTTCGGGGGGAAAACGATACTTTCCTCTTTTTTTTGAGGCTAGTGGGTGGGCTTCTTCTAGCAGCATGTTTTTACGGTGGGCTTCTTCTAGCATATGGGCTTCTTTCGTTTTTTTTTTGCGAGAATATGGGCTTCTTTCATTGCGGGATGAAACATTCGTAGGGCTTTTGGGCTCTATGTTCTCGAAGCAAAAAGAAGCTGCTTGTGCTTCACCATGAATTTCCATGTAACCTAAAAAATACCCCTAAAACAATTTAATTCGCAAGAAATTAATCTAGAAAACTATGAATTTCTATTTTTTTGCAGGATCTATCTTATTTTTTTAAAACAATTTTCTGTTGCACACTTTGTCAATCATCAAATGATGCATACATCATCCACAAGTGTTTTTTTTTAATTAATGAATAATAGAGCTAGTGTCTCATCGATCCAATTACAAGGGATTTACGATCATAGCAAAACCAATTATTTCATTCACTGCTTTCGCAATGCTTGAACTGGATGTTCCGAATCGCCATCATCAAATCTAGAGTCTGCCTAAATTGCTGCTCACAATCGCCATCACCAAATCCATACATAAAGGGAAATGTTAACTGGGGAATGTAAATCAGGAAGTGATAGCTTTCTGGAAAAAATTGTCTTATAGTATATACCATAAACTGTCATCCTCTTCTAAAGAAAATGTCATTCTTTATAACTAAAACTGCCAGTGGAAATGTTTGCAAATGTCATCCCTTCCTATGTAAGGTTCGCTGGACATTAGGGTCCATAAAGGAAAATGTTAACTGGAACAGCCTCATTCCGCCAAGTTTTTCATCCAAGCATGCATGGATAAGTTCAAACAATCATATTCATCCTGCAGCTACGCTATGGGCTTCAGCGATACATGTAACTGGCTCCAGTAGCAAATGCCGCACACAGCCACCTACGTGAGAGAACAGATCAAACACAGCCACCTCACCACATTAGGTTGAGATTTGGTGCATGGGACCTTGTTTATTTGGGCTTCAGCTCCAACAGAATCAGCTGCGGATTACTGTGCTGGCAAACCCAAATCAGATTTTGGCTATTCAAAGCTGATTCAAAATAACTGTTTGTTTCAGATTCAGCTTGAATCCGGTCCCTACACCTGAAACAAACAACACCAAATTCTAAATACACCACCAATGCCCAAGGCAATTTCAGGACAAGGGAAATTCATCTCAAACTGGGGAACAAAACTCACAACAGTAGCACTTTCCCTTAACAGGAGCAAAATGTGACAAAGGCATAGTTTTCACCAACACGATCATAAGTTATCAACTTAAAAGTGCTGTAAACACAAAGGAACCACCCTCCTCCTTCAACATCTAAAGGCCGACATACTGTCTACTCCATGCAACGGCAATCTAAGACCTGGGCTTCTCCTTCTTCTCTTTGAAGAGGGCAAGCAGAGACACACCAGACACCTTGACGACCTTGAACCGGACACCGGGAATATCTCCCACGGCATGCCCCTTACGACCGAATCCAGCAATCAGCACCTCGTCCTGGACAACAGGTGAAAGACAGACTTAGTACCTACAGCAGAGCAAGCATTTGAAAAGTACCAAGATGGAGAACATACATTCTCCTCGATGAAGTTCAGGCAACCATCATTGGGAACGAAGGCAGCAATCTTCTTTCCGTTCTTCACAAGCTGCACACGAGCACACTTACGGATGGCAGAGTTAGGCTGCTTGGCCTCAATACCGCTGCAATAGAGTCCAGATATTAGCTTCACCCCATAAAAACAAGGGTAAGAAGAAAAACATATTGCCCATTTCAACATACATCTTCTCCAAAACAATGCCCTTGGCGTGAGATGACCCGGCGAAGGGTTTCTTCCACTCGTTACCCAAGTGGCTCTTCTTGTATGCCTTGTCAGCCCACCTCTGGTTCCTGCGGTGGGTCTTGAGCTTGCGCCCAGCTCCCATACCACGTGTCTTACTGCAATGCAAATAATTCACGGTTACCACAGCAAAAGCAAAACAATATAACAGACTCTTGGTCTGCATCACAACAGTTTGACATTGCATTCGTTTAAAATCAGAATGCTATATCTAGAAAATAAGGGCCACCCTACAGCGCAAATGTATTATCGCTAACGATTCAAAGAGAAACAGCCATCTAAAATGCTTTGTTGTGCACGGACTTTCATATCATTTAGTAGAACAAAATCTCCTAGTACATGTTGAAGTAATTACTCAAAAAGCATGGTTAAAAGTAACAGATTTACTACTAAATCAGGATGATTTCTTATCGAAGTGTATGCTACCATGCATAACCTCCCAGATCCAAGTTTTGGACCAAGAAAATATGACTACACGGCAGCAACGAATTAATATCGCTTATGAATATGTTTAGTGCTGACGTTGTATAATCTGATCAGCACTTGACCGTCCATAAGCTCGAGGCGCAGTGAGAATCTGGCCGGTCTAATCTAACCAAAAGCTCACGCCATGCCTCTAAATCACGCGGTACAGAAGGCAGAAGACTAGCCATTCCAGATCGCTAATCCTAGCCAAGAAACAACCATGGAAAATCAACTGGAAGTGTGCGACGGCGAGCTTACCCCATGTTGGCGAAAGGGGTAGGAAGAACTCCGACGAGGCGGCGGCGGCGGCAGCTGGGCGAGGGAGCGCGAGCTGGGAGCGGCGGCGGCGGCAATAGAGGGGAGGGATGAGGCCGAGGAGGCCGAGCTATTTATATGTGCCCGCTTTGGCGACTAGGGTTTGCTTGTGGGCTCAATGCTTTGAGATTGGTGATGGTCGATGCAGCTACGGCCCTGATGAGGAAGAGGCGAGGGATACGGACGCTGAACCTGGTCTGCCACGTGGGCATGTGGAAACCCTCTTGATGCTTAGACCCTCAAACTGATCTCGAACGTGTTTTTTTTTTCTTTTTTTAAATCGAACTTTTTCTTTTTGACATGATCTCGAACGTTCTTTGATTCCCTTATCATAAAGATCAACCGCCCGAACTACTGTTTGATGAAGCCACAGATAGCTACATGACCCGTTTTTGTTGAGCCGTTGAGCCTTTGCAACAAATATCGAGTTAAGCTTAGAGAGTAGCCGAGGCTGGGGGCACCCCAAGGATCATGGTTTTCTTTGTATTATGTGTATGAATAATGGGAAAAGCTATCGTGCAACCGACCGATCACGCGTCCCGCGTCCGTCGGATCGTCTCTTTCATCGGACGGACGAGAGCGTCCCCGCTCCCACGGCACGCGCGTTCGTTTTCCAGCCGTTGTTTCAGGAAAACGCCCCTGCAGCTGAAGCCGCGGCATGTGCTCGCTGGATTGGGAGAGGCGACGAGGTCTGGATCTGGGAGGGCGGCGGCGTGGCCGGGGCTAACCTACCGCCGTGACGACAACTTCGTCTTCGGGAGCGGCGGCGGTCGCCGACAATCCAAGCAGGTACGGATCTCCCTCCGGTGATTTCTCCCCACGCGCTCGCCCTGCTCCGCCACCTCCCGTCCCCGCCCTCCCCGCGGCTCCTCCTCCTGCTGCTCCTCTCCGTCCTCCGCCTCCGCCGCCCGCCCCACCTCTTCCTGTCCACCTTCAACACCCTCTTCGTCGTCGGCCCCAGCCCCCTGTCGCTCCACCCGCAGCTTCTCCTCCGCCTCCTCTCCGCCCTCTCCTCCACCATCGCTGCCGATGTTGTTGCAAATTTTGCAGCAGGGGTCTTGCTGCAGGAATTGTTTCTGCAACCCGGCCGTTGTTTCAGGAATTGTTTCTGCAATCTCCAATTTTTTGCAACATGGTAGCTGTTTTTGCAACGCAGACGTTGTTTCAGGAATTTTTTCTGCAACGCGATCGTTGTTTCAGGAATTGTTTCTGCAACGCGACCATTGTTTCTGCAACTGGTTTGTTGTTTCAGGAATTAATGTGTCGGGAAGGCAACGCGCGCGTGCGAGGAGTTAGATCGGACGGCTCACTCGCAGAGATCTGACGACTGTCGAGGTGGTGGATGTTTACTAGACATCTACCGGCGGACGTGTAGCGTTGCCCATGAATAATAAGGTCTGGTTCAACAACACCGTCTTTTCAAAATCATTAGTAGTATTTCAAAACCTCAGTATTTGAATACATGGGCAATAAATAAATACTTCAGTTACTAAAAATCATAGTAGCAAGCATTTTCAGTTTTCAAAAAAGAGGTCTGGGCCTCTTTTTTATATACTATAGAAAGACCACGGTTTTAGATATACCATGAATTGTTAAACTACAGTATTTTTTCGTCCAGACAACCTAAAGTATTGAATACCAAGATATCGTCAGAAACCATGGTATTCCTAAGAAACTACAACAATACTTTGCTCCCAAACGCACCCTAGGACTTATGATTTCTCCCCATGCCCCCTCCCCGCCCCCCAAATGTCAGTTTCTGGGCAATTTTGCCTCCGCCACTGTGCTCGATGGTTTGCAACACGAGACTTATTGCAACCTTTGATTATTTTTTCCCGTGATGAAATAATAGTCTTATATACTTGTTGAGCCTTTCCAACAAGCCTCGTGTTGCACTCATTGCTTTGCAATATGAGTCTTGTTGCTATCCTCCGACTATTATTTTCTAGTGTCCAATCTGCTCGTCGAGCCTTTGCAACAAGTCTCATTTTGTGCTTAGCGCTTCATAGCAGGAGCCTTGTTGCAATCCCTTAATATATTTTTTTACCGTGTCCGATCTACTCGCTGAGCCTTTGCAATAAGCCTCGTGTTGTGCTCATTGCTTTGCAACACGAGCCTTATTGCAATCCCCTCAAATAGTTTTTTTCCCGCTTTTTTCCTTCCACTAGTTCGTGTTGTGCTTGCGCGTCTTGCAACAAGGGCCATGTTGCATACGGCTTAGTTAGGGGCACATGATGTGCGGACAATGCGGTGGACGTCTTGCGTCCAACTGGCTAGTTAATGGGAGCGTTTTTTATATATGTTTGCCCAAATTCATCAATAAAAGTAATTGATCCATCATTTGCTTCTTGCTTTCACACGTTGCAAGCCCTTTGCCCTAACCTAGAGCAGTTAGGTCACGAAAGATAAGACCGACATCGTCAATGAAGGAAGGCACGCCGCTGTTGTTTGGACACGAGCGTCGAAGCGGTGTCGCACCTTCCCTCACTCAATTGCATTGCGATGCTACCCCTCGGACTATAAGAAACATTATGACTTTCGAAGTTGTCTGGGCCAGGTACGAGTAACCACGGTCGTACCAAGGGCGGTCTTTTGCTCTGTTTATGGGAACAACCGTCATTCCTTCATATGAGCTCGAAATTTGACGTTTTTGGGCTCATTGGAGTCGCAGGAACGATGGCAATGCACATGAGATATTAGATCTTCATTTTGAGCACTTTGAAAAATGAAACTTTTTGACACTCTCAAATTGCCTAAGTCTGGTGCCTGGAACTTCTCCTTAACCCCAACTTGGACCCTTTCATGTGCCAAGTCCACGGACATGCCGACATACCTAGAAAGAACCCAAAACAAAGAGAAACTAATAGAAGTTAAAATTGTGCAACGAACTTAGTAAAACAAGCAAAAAACAGAAAGTATGCATCGAGGACATGAATAAGTGTTGGATGGATATGTCATGAAAGTGTGCATAAAATCCACTCATCAATCGCATATCTAGATCACAGGATTTGTGGTCCCATCGTACTTGTCACAGTTCATGAGCTTAAAGTTCAACGGGAAGGGATGGGTGCTAGTTCTTGAGCATGCGTTGATTTTTCTCTTGAAGAGGAAAGGGTGATGCAGCAAAGTAGAGATAAGTATTTTCCTCAGTTTGAGAACCAAGGTATCAATCCAGTAGGAAAAAACGCACAAATCACTGAATACATGCACAAACAATCAAACAAACTTGCACCCAACGCGATAAAGGGGTTGTCAACCCCTTAACGGTTACTTGCAAAAGTGAGATCTGATAGAGATAGATAAATGATAAAGTAAATATTTTTGGTAATTTTGGTTTATAGATCGGAAAGTAAAAGATTGCAAGAATAGTAGATCGGAAACTAAAATTGTAGACCGGAAACTAAAATTGTAGATCAGAAACTTGTATGATGGAAAAGAGACCCGGGGGCCATAGGTTTCACTAGAGGCTTCTCTCAAAATAGAAAATAATACGGTGGATGAACAAATTATTATCGAGCAATTGATAGAAAAGCGCAAAGTTATGATGATATCTAAGGCAATGATCATGAATATAGGCATCACGCCCATGTCAAGTAGACCGACTCCTGCTTGCATCTACTACTATTACTCCACACATCGACCACTATCCAGCATGCATCTAGAGTATTAAATTCATAAAGAACGGAGTAATACATTAAGTAAGATGACATGATGTAGAAGAATTAACACATGCAATATGATGAAAACCCCATCTTTTTATCCTCGATGGCAACAATATAATACGTGCCTTGCTGCCCCTACTGTCACTGGGAAAGGACACCGCAAGATTGAACCCAAAGCTAAGCACTTCTCCCATTGCAAGAAGAACCAATCTAGTTGGCCAAACCAAACCGATAATTCGAAGAGACTTGCAAAGACATCAAATCATGCATAAAAGAATTCAGAGAAGATTCAAATATTATTCATAGATAAGCCGATCATAAATCCACAATTCATCGGATCTCGGCAAACACACCGCAAAAGAGTATTACATTGAATAGATCTCCAAGAACATCGAGGAGAACATGGTGTTGAGAAATAAAGAGAGAGAAGAAGCCATCTAGCTACTACATATGGACCCATATGTTTGAGGTAAACTACTCATGCTTCATCGGAAGGGCAATGGTGTTGATGTAGAAGCCCTCCGTACATGATGCCGGAAAAGGCCCTTATATGGGATCTCACGGATACAGAAGGTTGCGGCGGAGGAAAAGTGTTTTCGTGGATGCCCCCGATGGTTTTGGGGTATATGGGAATATATAGGCAAAGAAATTAGGCCAGGAGACCTACAAGGGGCCCACAAGACAGGGGGGCGCGCCCTACCCCCTAGGCGCGCCCTCTGCTATCTCTCAAGCTTGCGTTGGTTTTTCTCTTGAAGAGGAAAGGGTGATGCAGCAAAGTAGAGTAAGTATTTCCCTCAGTTTGAGAACCAAGCTATCAATCCAGTAGGAGACAACGCACAAGTCACCAAATACCTGCACAAACAATCAAACAAACTTGCACCCAACGCGATAAAGGGGTTGTCAATTCCTTCACGGTTACTTGCAAAAGTGAGATCTGATAGAGATAGATAAACGGTAAAGTAAATATTTTTGGTATTTTTGGTTTATAGATCGGAAAGTAAAAGATTGCAAAATAGTAGATTGGAAAGTAATAATATGAAAAAGAGAACTTATATGATGGAAAAGAGACCCGAGGGCCATAGGTTTCACTAGTGGCTTCTCTCAAGATAGCAAATAATACGGTGGGTGAACAAATTACTACCGAGCAATTGATAGAAGAGTGCATAATTATGACGATATCTAAGGCAATGATCATGAACATAGGCATCACGTTCGTGTCAAGTAGACCGAAACGATTCAACATCTACTACTATTACTCCACACATCAACCGTTGTCCAGCATGCATCTAGAGTATTAAGTTCATAAAGAACAGAGTAACGCATTAAGTAAGATGACATGATGTAGAGGAATTAACTCAAGCAATATGATGAAAACCCCGTCTTTTTGTCCTTGATGGCAACAATACAATACATGCCTTGCTGCCCCTACTGTCACTGGGAAAGGACACTGCAAGATTGAAACCAAAGCTAAGCACTTCTCCCATTGCAAGAAAAACCAATCTAGTAGGCCAAATTAAACCAATCATTTGAAGAGACTTGCAAAGATATCAAATCATGCGTATAAGAATTCAGAGGAGATTCAAATAATATTCACAGATAATCTAATCATAAATCAACAATTCATCGGTGAAGGAAATATGTCCTAGAGGCAATAATAAAGTTATTATTTATATTATCTTATATCATGATAAATGTTTATTATTCAAGCTAGAATTGTATTAACCGGAAACTTAGTACATGTGTGAATACATAGACAATACATAGTGTCCCTAGTATGCCTCTACTTTACTAGCTCGTTAATCAAAGATGGTTATGTTTCCTAACTATAGGCATGTGTTGTCATTTGATGAACGGGATCACATCATTAGAGAATGATGTGATGGACAAGACCCATCCGTTAGCTTAGCATTATGATCATTACAGTTTTATTGCTACTACTTTCTTCATGACTTATACATGTTCCTCTGACTATGAGATTATGCAACTCCCAAATACCGGAGGAACACCTTGTGTGCTATCAAACGTCACAACGTTAATGGGTGATTATAAAGATGCTCTACACGTGTCTCCGAAGGTGTTTGTTGGGTTGGCATAGATCAATATTAGGATTTGTCACTCCGTGTATTGTTAAGGTATCTCTGGGCCCTCTCGGTAATGCTCATCACTATAAGCCTTGTAAGCAATGTGACTAATGAGTTAGTTGCGGGATGAAGCATTATGGAATGAGTAAAGAGACTTGCCGGTAACGAGATTGAACTAGGTATGAAGATACCGACGATCGAATCTCGGGCAAGTAACATACCGATGACAAAGGGAATAACGTATGTTGTTGTGCGGTTTGACCGATAAAGATCTTCGTAGAGTATGTAGGAGCCAATATGAGCATCCATGTTCCGGTATTGGTTATTGACCGGAGATGTCTCGGCCATGTCTACATAGTTCTCGAACCCGTAGGGTCCGGATGCTTAACGCTCGAAGACGTTTTGTATTATGAGTTATGTGTTTTTGATGACCGAAGTTTGTTCGGAGTACCGGATGAGATCATAGACATGACGAGGAGTCTCGAAATGGTAGAGACATAAAGATTAATATATTGGAAGGTTATATTCGGACACCGGAATGGTTTCGAGAATTATCGAATAAGTTTCGGAGTATCGGGAGGTTACCGGAACCCCCTGTGAGAGTATTGGGCCTTCATGGGCCTTAGTGGAAAGAGGAGGCCGGCGGCCAGGAGGTGGCGCGCGCCCCCCTGGCCAAACCGAATTGTACTAGGGGAGGGGGCGCCCCCCTTTCATTCTTCCTCTCTCTCTCCCTTCCCCCTTCTCCTACTCCGAAAATGAAGGGGGAATCCTACTAGGACTGGGAGTCCTAGTAGGACTCCCCCTTGGCGCGCCCCCTCTAGGCCGGCCGCCTCCTCCCTCCCTCCTTTATATACATGGGCAAGGAGGACCCCAAAAGCACATCAATTGTTCTTTGTCGTGTGCTGGTGCCCCCCTCCATAGTTTACTCATCCAGTCATAGCGTCGTAGTGCTTAGGGAAGCCCTACGTGGATCACATCATCAACACCGTCGCCATGCCGTCGTGCTGACGGAACTCTCCCTCGACCCTCTACTGGATCAAGAGTTCGACGGACGTCATCGAGCTAAACGTGTGCTGAACACGGAGGTACCGTACGTTCGGTACTTGGATTGGTTGGATCGTGAAGACATTCGACTACATCAACCGTGTTAACTAACGCTTCCGCTTTCGGTCTACGAGGGTACGTGGACACACTCTCCCCCTCTCGTTGCTATACATCTCCTAGATAGATCTTACATGATCGTAGGATTTTTTTTTGAAATTGCATGCTATGTTTCCCAACAGTGATATCAGAGCTAGGTCTATGCGCAGATGATATGCACAAGTAGAACACAAAGAGTTGTGGGCGATAAAAGTCATACTGCTTACCACCAACGTCTTACTTTGATTCGGCGGTATTGTTGGATGAAGCGGCCCGGACCAACATTACATGACCGCGTTCATGAGATTGGTTCTACCAATGTGCTTTGCACATAGGTGGGTGGCGGGTGTCTGTTTCTCCAACTTTAGTTGAATCGAGTTCGACTACGGCCGGTCCTTGTTGAAGGTTAAAACAACACACTTGATGAAAAATCGTTGTGGTTTTGATGCATAGGTAAGAACGGTTCTTGCTAGAAGCTCGTAGAAGCCACGTAAAACTTGCAACAACAAAGTAGAGGGCGTCTAACTTGTTTTTGCAGGGCTTGTTGTGATGTGATATTGTCAAGACATGATGTGATATAAATTATTGTATGAGATGATCATGTTTTGTAACAAAGTTATCGGCAACTGGCAGGAGCCATATGGTTGTCGCTTTATTGTATGAAATGCAATCGCCATGTAATTGCTTTACTTTATCACTGAGCAGTAGTGATAGTCGTAGTAGCAATAGTTGGCGAGACGATAAAGATGCTATGATGGAGATCAAGGTGTCAAGACGGTGATGATGGAGATCATGACGGTGCTTCGATGATGGAGATCAAAGGCACAAGATGATGATGGCCATATCATGTCACATATTGCATGTGATGTTTATCTTTTATGCATCTTATTTTGCTTAGTACAACGGTAGCATTATAAGATGATCCCTCACTGAATTCAAGGTATAAGTGTTCTCCCTGAGTATGCACCATTGTTACAGTTTGTCGTGCCGAGACACCATGTGATGATCGGGTGTGATAAGCTCTACATTCACATACAACGGGTGCAAGCCAGTTTTGCATGTGCAGAATATTCAGGTTAAACTTGACGAGCCTAGCATATGCAGATATGGCCTCGGAACACTAAGACCAAAAGGTCGAACGTGAATCATATAGTAGATACGATCAACATAAAGATGTTCACCATTGAAAACTACTCCATCTCACGTGATGATCGGACATGTTTTAGTTGATTTGGATCACATGATCATTTAGATGACTAGAGGGATGTCTATCTATGTGGGAGTTCTTTAGTAGTATGATTAATTGAACTTTAATTTATCATGAACTTAGTCTTGATAGTTTTTTGCATATCTATGTTGTTGTAGATTAATGGCCCGTGCTACTGTTCCCTTGAAATTTAATGCGTTCCTAGAGAAAGCTAAGTTGAAAGATGATGGTAGCAATTACACGGACTGGGTCCGTAACTTGAGGATTATCCTCATTGCTGCACAGAAGAATTACGTTCTGGAAACACCGCTAGGTGCAAGGCCTGCTGCAGGAGCAGATGCCGATGTTATGAATGTCTGGCAGACTCGATCTGATGACTACTCAATAGTTCAGTGTGCCATGCTTTACGGCTTAGAATCGGGACTTCAAAGACGTTTTGAACGTCATGGAGCATATGAGATGTTCCAAGAGTTGAAGTTGATATTTCAAGCAAATGCCCGAGTTGAGAGATATGAAGTCTCCAACAAGTTCTATAGCTGCAAAATGGAGGAGAATAGTTCTATCAGTGAACACATACTCAGAATGTCTGGGTAGCATAACCACTTGACTCAGTTGGGAGTTAATCTTCCTGATGATAGTGTCATTGACAGAGTTCTTCAATCACTATCACCAAGCTATAAAGGCTTCGTGATGGATTATAATATGCAAGGGATGGAAAAGACTATTCCCGAGCTCTTCGCGATGCTAAAAGCTACGGAGGTAGAAATCAAGAAGGAACATCAAGTGTGATGGTTAACAAGACCACTAGTTTCAAGAAAAAAGGCAAAAGGAAGAAGTGGAACTTCAATAAGAATAAAGGCAAGTGTAACTTCAAAGGAGCATCAAGTGTTGACGCGCCTATAGGGGGAGTCCAACTAGGATTCCTAATCCTAGTTGGAGTCCCCTTCCTTTTCCAAGAGAGGGAGAGAGGGAAAGAGGTGGAGGAGAAAGAGGAAGGGGGGGGGCGCTCCCTCCCCTAGTCCAATTCGGTTTGGGCTAGGGGGCGTGCGCCTCCACCTGTCCACTGCCTCCTCTCTTCCACTAAGGCCCATGAAGGCCCATTAATCCCCCGGGGGGTCCGGTAACCTCCTGGTACTCCGAAAAATGCCTGAACCATTCCGAAACCTTTTCGGTGTCTGAACATAACCTTCCAATATATCAATCTTTATGTCTCGACCATTTCGAGACTCCTCGTCACGTCTGTGATCTCATCCGGGACTCCGAACAAACTTCGGTCATCAAAAACACATAACTCATAATACAAATCGTCATCGAACGTTAAGCGTGCGGATCCTACAGGTTCGAGAACTATGTAGACATGATCGAGACACATCTCCAATCAATAACCATAGCGGAACCTGGATGCTCATATTGGTTCCTTCATATTCTACGAAGATCTTTATCGGTCAAACCGAATAACAACATACATTGTTCCCTTTGTCATCGGTATGTTACTTGCCCGAGATTCGATCGTCGGTACCATCATACCTAGTTCAATCTCGTTACTGGCAAGTCACTTCACTCATTCCGTAATGCTTCATCCCATAATTAACTCATTCGTCACATTGCTTGCAAGGCTTATAGTGATGAACATTACCGAGAGGGCCCAGAGATACCTCTCCGATACACGGAGTGACAAATCCTAATCTTGATCTATGCCAACCCAACAAACACCTCCGGAGGCACCTGTAGAGCATCTTTATAATCAACAAGTTATGTTGTGACGTTTGATAGCACACAAGGTGTTCCTCCGGTATTCGGGAGTTGCATAATCTCATATTCTGAGGAACATGTATAAGTCATGAAGAAAGCAGTAGCAATGAAACTGCAACGATCATAATGCTAAGCTAACGGATGGGTCTTTTCCATCACATCATTCTCCTAATGATGTGATCACGTTCATCAAATGACAAGAGATGTCTATGGTTAGGAAACATAACCATCTTTGATTAACGAGCTAGTCAAGTAGAGGCATACTAGGGACACTATGTTTTATCTATGTATTCACACATGTACTAAGTTTTTGGTTAATACAATTCTAGCATGAATAATAAACATTTATCATGATATAAGGAAATATAAATAACAACTTTATTATTGCCTCTAGGGCATATTTCCTTTAGCAAATGGTTACGTTGATGCAAGTTTTGACACTGATCCGGATGACTCTAAGTCGCAAACCGGATATGTATTTATATTGAATGGTGGAGTGATACGTCTCCAACATATCTATAATTTTTTATTGTTCCATGCTATTATATTACCCGTTTTGGATGTTGTTTATATCATTTTTGGGACTAACCTACTAACCAGAGGCCCAACCCGAATTGCTATTTTTTTGCCTATTTCAGTGTTTCGAAGGAAAGAAATATCAAACAGAGTCCAAACGGAATGAAACCCTCGGGAGCGATCTTTTTGGAACAAACGCAATCCAAGAGACTTGGAGTGGAGGTCAAGTAACGAACGAGGCGGCCATGAGAGTGCCCGGCGCGCCTCCCATCCTCGTGGGCCCCTTGTGGCTCAATCGACCTACTTCCTTTGCCTATATATACTCCTGTACCCTGAAAATATCGAGGAGCACCACGAAAAACTATTTCCATCGCCGCAACCTTCTATATCCGCGAGATCCCATCTTGGAGCCTTCGCCGGCGCTCCGCCAGAGGGGAATCGACCATGAAGGGCCTCTACATCATCTCCAAGGCCTCTCCGATGAGTTGTGAGTAGTTTACCACAGACCTTCGGGTCCATAGTTATTAGCTAGATGGCTTCTTCTCTCTCTTTGAATCTCAATACAAAGTTCTCCTCGATCTTCTTGGAGATCTATTTGATGTAACTCTTTTTGCGGTGTGTTTATCAAGATCCGATCAATTGTTGGTTTATGATCAAGTTTATCTATGAGAAATAATTGAATCTTCTCGAATTCTTTTATGTGTGATTGGTTATCTTTGCAAGTCTCTTCGAATTATCGGTTTGGTTTGGCCTACTAGATTGATCTTTCTTGCAGTGGGAGAAGTGCTTAGCTTTGGGTTCAATCTTGCGGTGTCCTTTCCCAGTGACAGCAGGGGCAGCAAGGCATGTATTGTATCATTGCCATCGAGGATAAAAAGATGGGGTTTTATATCATATTGCTTGAGTTTATCCCTCTACATCATGTCATCTTGCTTAATGCATTACTCTGTTCTTATGAACTTAATACTCTAGATGCAGGCAGGAGTCGGTCGATGTGTGGAGTAATAGTAGTAGATGCAGAATCGTTTCGATCTACTTGTTGCGGACGTGATGCCTATATACATGATCATGCCTAGATAATCTCATAACTATGCGCTTTTCTATCAATTGCTCGACAGTAATTTGTTCACCCACCGTAATACTTATGCTATCTTGAGAGAAGCCACTAGTGAAACCTATGGCCCCCCGGTCTATCTTTTATCATATAATTTTTCCATCTACATTTATTTGCATCTTTTACTTTCCAATCTATATCATAAAAATACTAAAAATATTTATCTTATCTTATTATCCCTATCAGATCTTACTTTCGCAAGTTACCGTGAAGGGATTGACAACCCCTTTATCGCGTTGGTTGCGAGGTTCTTGTTTGTTTGTGTAGGTGCGTGGGACTTTTGAGGAGCCTCCTACTAGATTGATACCTTGGTTCTCAAAAACTGAGGGAAATACTTACGCTACTTTGCTGCATCACCCTTTCCTCTTCAAGGGAAAACCAACGTAGTGCTCAAGAGGTAGCAAGAAGGATTTCTGGCGCCATTGCCGGGGAGGTCTTCGCTCAAGTCAAGACATACCAAGTACCCATCACAAACTCATCTCCCTCGCATTACATTATTTGCCATTTGCCTCTCGTTTTCCTCTCCCCCACTTCACCCTTGCCGTTTTATTCGCCCTTCTTTTGTTCGTCTTTTCGTCTGCTTTGATGTCTTACTTGGTTCGTTTGCTTGTTTGGTTGAAATAGTTGTTTATTTATTGCTAAACAGAGAACCTAAGATCTATGGATCCTCATCCTCTTACCAATATTTTAAGAGATCCAATTATGATGAACCAAATCCTAGTGATTTGAGTGCACTAGATTATCTTTATGAGGTTTTGCTTGAGATTCATGAATCTGAAAATTATGATGAAGAAATTTATGAAGAGATTCACGATAGCTCCTTGAATAAAAAACATGATTGCAATGATTTTATTTTAAATTCTCTTGATGTCAATTGTGCTAATAATATCCAAAACCCTAAGCTTAGGGATGCTAGTTTTGCTATGTCTACTACTTGTTGCAATGATCATGATTGGGATGACTCTTCTTATGATCTTGAAAATTTATTTAAGCCCCATGATGAATATGAGATTGATAATAGTGTTTGCAATAATATTGAAAGTGGGTTTGGAAGAGTGTCAACTTTAGATCCCACATATTTGGAGAATGTTCAATCTTATGGTTTTTTGGATAAAAGTGGGTTTGGAGAGGTCATGACTTTAGTTAATGATAATCCCACTATTTTGGAAGAGTGTCAACTTGACATCCATGTGGATCGTGTTGAGAATATGTTATGTGATAGTTATTTTGTTGAATTTTCCTATGATCCTACATGTAATTATTATGATAGAGGAAAATATGGTCGTAGAAATATTTATCTTACTAAATTACCTCTCGTCATGTTGAGATTGCTATCATCTCTTTCTTCTTCCTTGCATATGCTAGTTTTTGCTTGCCTTGAAAATTTGTTTGATTATAATATTCCTATGCATAGGAAGTATGTTATAATTAGATGTGTTTGTCATGTGTTTCATGATGCTCTCTTTGCGCTTCAATTCTTGTCTTTCATGTGAGCATCATTAAAATTATCAATGCCTAGCTAAAAGGCTTTAAAGGAAAGTGCTTGTTGGGAGACAACCCAATATTTTTATTTGCTGTTATTCAATAAATATTTCATATAGCCTCTCTTTAGATGTGGTTTTATGTTTTAATTAGTGTTTGTGACAAGTAGAACCTATAGGATAACCTACGGTGATAGTTAATTTGATTCTGCTAAAAAAACAGAAACTTTTGCGTGCACGAGAATAATTTTAGTAAATCACAGAAACATGATTTTGCGTTGATTATTCTTGCAGTAGATCAATAGACAAATTTCCCAGGACTTCCTATTTTGGTAGGAGTTTTAGAGTTCCAGAAGTATTCGAAAGTTACAGATTGCTACAGACTGTTCTGTTTTTGACAGATTCTGTTTTTCGTGTGTTGTTTGCTTATTTTGATGCATCTATGGCTAGTATCGGGGGGTATGAACCATAGAGAAGTTGGAATACAGTAGGTTTAACACCAATATAAATAAAGAATGAGTTCATACAATACCTTGTGTGGTGGTTTTTCTTTCTTGCACTAACAAAGCTTATGAGATTTCCTGTTGAGTTTTGTGTTGTGAAGTTTTCAAGTTTTGGGTAAAGATTTGATGGACTATGTAATAAGGAGTGGCAAGAGCCTAAGCTTGGGGATGCCCATGGCACCCCAAGATATTCAAGGATAACCAAAGGTCTAAGCTTGGGGATGCCCCAGAAGGCATCCCCTCTTTCGTCTTCGTCTATCGGTAACTTTACTTGGAGCTATATTTTTATTTGCCACATGATATGTGTTTTGCTTGGAGCGTCTTGTATGATATTAGTCTTTGCTTTTTTAGTTTACCACAATCATCCTTTCTGTACACACGTTTTGGGAGAGACACACTTGATTTGGAATTTATTAGAATACTCTATGTGCTTCACTTATATCTTTTGAGCTAGATAATTTTTGGTCTAGTGCTTCGCTTATATCTTTTAGAGCACGGCGGTGGATTAATTTTGTAGAAATTTTTGATCTCTCATGCTTCACTTAAATCATTTTGAGGTTCTTTTAGAACAACATGGTATTTGCTATGGTTATAAATTTGGTCCTATAATGATGGGCATCCAAGTTGGGTATAATAAAAACTATCATAGAAAGTGAATTGGATGCTATGATAAATTTGATGCTTGATAATTGTTTTGAGATATGAGGATGGTGATATTAGAGTCATGCTAGTGGAGTAATTATGAATTTAAGGAATACTTGTGTTGAAGTTTGTGATTCCCGTAGCATGCACGTATGGTGAACCGCTTTGTGATGAAGTTGGAGCATAATTTATTTATTGATTGTCTTCCTTATGAGTGGCGGTCGGGGACGAGCGATGGTCTTTTCCTACCAATCTATCCCCCTAGGAGCATGCGCATAGTACTTTGTTTTCAATGACTTGTAGATTTTTGCAATAAGTATATGAGTTCTTTATGACTAATGTTGAGTCCATGGATTATACGCACTCTCACCCTTCCACCATTGCTAGCCTCTCTTGTGCCGCGCAACTTTCACCGGCACTACACACGCACCATATACCTTCCTCAAAACAGCCACCATACCTACCTATTATGGCGTTTCCATATCCATTCTGAGATATATTGCCATGCAACTTTCCACCGTTCCATTTATTATGACACGCTCCATCATTGTCATATTGCTTTTGCATGATCATGTAGAATCGTATTTGTGGCAAGGCCACCTTCATAATTCTTTCATACATGTCACTCTTGATTCATTGCATATCCCGGTACACCGCCGGAGGCATTCATATAGAGTCATATTTTGTTTTAAGTATTGAGTTGCAATTCTTGAGTTGTAAGTAAATAAAAGTGTGATGATCTTCATTATTAGAGCATTGTCCCAACTGAGGAAAGGATGATGGACACTATGATTCCTCCACATGTCGGGATGAGACTTTTGACTTAATAAGAAAAGGAGAAAGGCCAAATAAAAAAAGAGAAAGGCCAAAGAAAGAAAAAAAAGAGAGAAAAAGAAAAAAAAGGAGAAAAAGAAAAAGAAGAAAAAAAGAAAAAATGAGAGAAAAAGAGAGAAGGGACAATGCTACTATCCTTTTACCACACTTGTGCTTCAAAGTAGCACCATGATCTTCATCATAGAGAGTCTCCTATGTTGTCACTTTCATATACTAGTGGGAATTTTTCATTATAGAACTTGGCTTGTATATTCCAATGATGGGCTTCCTCAAAATGCCCTAGGTCTTCATGAGCAAGCAAGTTGGATGCACACCCACTTAGTTTCTTTTGTTGAGCTTTCATACATTTATAGCTCTAGTGCATCTGTTGCATGGCAATCCCTACTCACTCACATTGATATCTATTAATGGGCATCTCCATAGCCCGTTGATACGCCTAGTTCATGTGAGACTATCTTCTACCTTTTTGTCTTCTCCACAACCACCATTCTATTCCACATATAGTGCTATGTCCATGGCTCACGCTCATGTATTGCGTGAAAGTTGAAAAAGTTTGAGAATACTAAAGTATGAAACAATTGCTTGGCTTGTCATCGGGGTTGTGCATGATTAAATACTTTGTGTGATGAAGATAGAGCATAGCCAGACTATATGATTTTGTAGGGATAACTTTCTTTAGCCATATTATTTTGAGAAGACATGATTGCTTTGTTAGTATGCTTGAAGTATTATTGTTTTTATGTCAATATGAACTTTTATTTTGAATCATTTGGATCTGAACATTCATGCCACAATAAAGAAAATCACATTGAGAATTATGCTAGGCAGCATTCCACATCAAAAATTCTGTTTTTATCATTTACCTACTCGAGGACGAGCAGGAATTAAGCTTGGGGATGCTTGATACGTCTCCAACGTATCTATAATTTTTGATTGTTCCATGCTATTATAATTACCCGTTTTGGATGTTTATGGGCTTTAATTTACACTTTTATATCATTTTTGGGACTAACCTACTAACCGGAGGCCCAGCCCGAATTGCTATTTTTTTTGCCTATTTCAGTGTTTCGAAGGAAAGGAATATCAAACGGAGTACAAATAGAATGAAACCTTCGGGAGCGATCTTTTTGGAACAAACGCAATCCAGGAGACTTGGAGTGGAGGTCAAGCAACAAACGAGGCGGCCACGAGGGTGCCCGGCGCGCCCCAGGGGGTGGGCGCGCCCCCACCCTCGTGGCCCCCTCGTGGCTCAACCGACCTACCTCCTTTGCCTATATATACCCCCGTACCCTGAAAACATCGAGGAGCACCACGAAAAACTATTTCCACCGCCGCAACCTTCTATATCCGTGAGATCCCATCTTGGAGCCTTCGCCGGCGCTCCGCTGGAGGGGGAATCGACCATGGAGGGCCTCTACATCATCTCCAAGGCCTCTCCGATGAGTTGTGAGTAGTTTACCATAGACCTTCGGGGTCCATACTTATTAGCTAGATGGCTTCTTCTCTATCTTTGAATCTCAATACAAAGTTCTCCTCAATCTTCTTGGAGATCTATTTGATATAACTCTTTTTGTGGTGTGTTTTTCGAGATCCGATGAATTGTGGGTTTATGATCAAGTTTATCTATGAGAAATAATTGAATCTTCTCTAAATTCTTTTATGTGTGATTGGTTATCTTTGCAAGTCTCTTCGAATTATCAGTTTTGTTTGGCCTACTATATTGATCTTTCTTGCAATGGGAGAAGTGCTTAGCTGTGGGTTCAATCTTGCGGTGTCCTTTACGAGTGACAGCAGGGGCAGCAAGGCACGTATTGTATTGTTGCCACCGAGGATTAAAAGATGGGGTTTATATCATATTGCTTGAGTTTATCCCTCTACATCATGTCATCTTGCTTAATGCGTTACTTTGTTCTTATGAACTTAATACTCTAGATGCAGGCAGGAGTCGGTCGATGTGTGGAGTAATAGTAGTAGATGCAGAATCATTTCGATCTACTTGTTGTGGACGTGATGCCTATATACATGATCATGCCTAGATAATCCCATAACTATGCGCTTTTCTATCAATTGCTCGACAGTAATTTGTTCACCCACCGTAATACTTATGCTATCTTGAGAGAAGCCACTAGTGAAACCTATGGCCCCTGGGTCTATCTTTTATCATATAAGTTTTCCATCTACTTTTATTTGCATCTTTTACTTTCCAATCTATATCATAAAAATACTAAAAATATTTATCTTATCTTATTATCTCTATCAGATCTTACTTTCGCAAGTTACCGTGAAGGGATTGACAACCCTTTATCACGTTGGTTGTGAGGTTCTTGTTTGTTTGTGTAGGTGCGTGGGACTTTTGAGGATCCTCCTACTGGATTGATACCTTGGTTCTCAAAAACTGAGGGAAATACTTACGCTACTTTGCTGCATCACCCTTTCCTCTTCAATGGAAAACCAACGCAGTGCTCAAGAGGTAGCATGGAGCTCTCAGTTGGTGAAGTTCCAAGCAGAGCGTCGTGGCGGGATCTACGTGTGAAGCGGAGTACATAGTTGCTTTGGAAGCAGCAAATGAAGGAGTCTGGATGAAGGAGTTCATATCCGATCTAGGTGTAATTCCTAGTGCATCGAGTCCAATGAAAATCTTTTATGACAATACTGGAGCAATTGCCTTGGCAAAGGAATCCATATTTCACAAGAAAACCAAACACGTCAAGAGACGCTTCAATTCCATCCACCATTAAGTCATGGAGGGAGACATAGAGATTTGCAATATACACATGGATCTGAATGTTGCAGACCCGTTGACTAAGCCTCTTCCACAAGTAAAACATGATCGGCACCAAGACTCCATGGGTGTTAGAATCATTACTTTGTAATCCAGATTATCGACTCTAGTGCAAGTGGGAGACTGAAGGAAATATGCCCTAGTGGCAATAATAAAGTTGTTATTTATATTTCCTTATATCATGACAAATGTTTATTATTCATTCTAGAATTGTATTAACCGGAAAGTTAGTACATGTGTGAATGCATAGACAACACATAGTGTCCCTGGTATGCCTCTACTTGACTAGCTCGTTAATCAAAGATGGTTATGTTTCCTAACCATAGACATGTGTTGTCATTTGATGAACGGGATCACATCATTAGAGAATGATGTGATGTACAAGACCCATCCGTCAGCTTAGCATTATGATCGTTTTTTATTGCTACTGCTTTCTTCATGACTTATACATGTTCCTTTGACTATGAGATTATGCAACTTCAGAATACCGGAGGAACACCTTATGTGCTATCAAACGTCAGAACGTAACTGGGTGATTATAAAGATTCTCTACAGGTGTCTCCGAAGGTGTTTGTTGGGTTGGCATAGATCAAGATTAGGATTTGTCACTCCATGTATCGGAGAGGTATCTCTGGGCCCTCTCAGTAATGCTCATCACTATAAGCCTTGCAAGCAATGTGACTAATGAGTTAGTTGCGGGATGAAGCATTATGGAACAAGTAAAGAGACTTGCCGGTAACAAGATTGAACTAGGTATGAAGATACCAACGATCGAATCTCGGGCAAGTAACATACCGATGACAAAGGGAACAACATATGTTGTTGTGCGGTTTGATCGATAAAGATCTTCGTAGAATATGTAGGAGCCAATATGATCATCCAGGTTCCGCTATTGGTTATTGACCAAAGATGTGTCTCGGTCATGTCTACATAGTTCTTGAACCCGTAGGGTTCGCATGCTTAACGTTCGATGATGATTTGTATTATGAGTTATGTGTTTTTGATGACCGAAGTTTGTTCGGAGTACCGGATGAGATCATGGACATGACAAGGAGTCTGAAAATGGTCGAGACATAAAGATTGATATATTGGAATGTTACACCAGAATGGTTTCGGGAAGCATCAGATAAGTTTTGGAGTACCGGGAGGTTACCGGAACCCCCGGGGAGAGTATTGGGCCTTCATGGGCCTTGGTGGAAAGAGGAGGCTGGCAGCCAGGAGGTGGCGCGTGCCCCCCTAGCCAAACCGAATTGGACTAGTGGAGGGGGCGCGGCCCCCCCTTTCCTTCTCCCTCTCTCTCCCTTCCCCTTCTCCTACTCCGAAAAGGAAGGGGGAATCCTACTAGGACTGGGAGTCCTAGTAGGACTCCCTCCTTGGCGCGCCCCCTCTAGGTCGGTCGCCTCCTCCCTCCCTCCTTTATATACGTGGGCAGGGAGCACCCCAAATGCACATCAATTGTTCTTTGCCGTGTGCGGTGCCCCCCTCCATAGTTTTCTCCTCTGGTCATAGCTTCATAGTGCTTAGGCGAAGCCCTGCGCGGATCACATCATCAACACCATCGTGCTGACGAACTCTCCCTCGACCCTCTACTGGATCAAGAGTTCGAGGGACGTCATCGAGATGAACGTGTGTTGGACACTAAGGTGCCATATGTTCGGTACTTGGATCGGCTGGATTGTGAAGACATTCGACTACATCAACCGCATTAACTAACGCTTTCGCTTTCGGTCTACGAGGGTACGCGGACACACTCTCCCCCTCTTGTTGCTATGCATCTCCTAGATAGATCTTGCGTGATCGTAGGATTTTTTTTGAAATTGTATGCTATGTTTCCAACAATCGGATCTCGGCAAACACACCGCAAAGGAGTATCACATTGAATAGATCTCCAAGAACATCGATGAGAACATGGTATTGAGAATCAAAGAGAGAGAAGAAGCCATCTAGCTACTAGATATGGACCCGTAGGTCTGTGGTAAACTACTCACGCTTCATCAGAAGGCAATGGTGTTGATGTAGAAGCCCTCTGTGATTGAATCCCCCTCCGGCAGGACGCCAAAAAAGGTCCCTAGATGGGATCTCACGGGTACAGAAGGTTGCGGTGGTGGAAAAGTGTTTTCGTGGCTCCCCCTGATGGTTTTGGGCTATAAGGTATATATGGGCGAAAGAATTAGGTCAGGAGACCCATAAGGGGCCCACAAGGCAGGGGTGATGTCTGCTAGACTACGTCGGTATTTCCCCAAAGAATAAGGGATGATGCAGTATAGTGACGGTAGGTATTTCCCACAGTGATGATACCAAGGTTATCGAACCAATAGGAGAACCTCCTCAGAACACGTAAACAACACCTGCACATAAATAACAAATACTCGCAACCCGACGTGTTAAAGGGGTTGTCAATCCCTTTCGGGTACGGCATCTCAAGATAGGCAAATAACGTGAGGTAAAAGTGGTAGATAGGATAAATAGATCGCGGAACAAATAAATTGCATCAAGGTATTTTTGTATTTTTGGTTTAATAGATCTGAAAATAAATGCAAAGGAAAAATGATCGCAAAGGCAAACACGATGAAAAGAGAACCGGGGGCCGTAGGTTTCACTAGTGGCTTCTCTCGAGAAAAATAGCAAACGGTGGGAAAAAATTACTATTGGGCAATCGATAGAACTTCAAATAGTCATGACGATATCCAGGCAATGACCATTATATAGGCATCACGTCCAAGATTAGTAGACCGACTCCTGCCTGCATCTACTACTATTACTCCACACATTGACTGCTATCCAGCATGCATCTAGTGTATTAAGTTCATGGAAAAACAGAGTAATGCAATAAGAACAATGACATGATGTTGACAAGATCCGTTTATCTTATTTTCTTAGATATAGATCCCATCTTGTTATCCCCAGTAGCAATGATACATACGTGTCGGTTCCCCTTCTGTCACTGGGATCAAGCATCGTAAGATCGAACCCACTACAAAGCACCTCTTCCCATTGCAAGATAAATAGATCAAGTTGGCCAAACAAAACCCAAATATCAGAGAAGAAATACGAGGCTATAAGCAATCATACATATAAGAGATCAAAGAAGACTAATAACTTTCATGGATAAAAACATAGATCTGATCATAAACTCAAAGTTCATCGGATCCCAACAAACACACCGCAAAAGGCTTACATCATATGGTTCTCCAAGAGACCATTGTATTGATAATCAAGAGAGAGAGAGAGAGGAAGCCATCTAGCTACTAACTATGGACCCGTAGGTCTACAAAAAACTACTCACGCATCATCGGAGAGGCACCAATGGAAGTGGTGAACCCCTCTGTGATGGTGTCTAGATTGGATCTGGTGGTTCTGGACTCTACGGCAACTGGAATTGATTTTCGCCGACTCCCCTAGGGTTTCTGGAATATTGGGGTATTTATAGAGCGAAGAGGCAGTTCAGGGAGCACCCGAGGTGGGCACAACCCACCAGGGCGTGACTAGGCCTCCTACCGCATCCTGGTGGGTGCCGCTCCCCTCTGGGCACCCCCTAGGTGCTTCCTTGGCCCACTGGATGTCTTCTGGCCCACAAAATCCTCCAGGAGTTTCGCTGCTTTTGGACTCCGTTTGATATTGATTTCCTGTAATGTAAAAAACATGCAGAAAATAGCAACTGGCACTGAGCACTATGTCAAAGTACCAAAAATGATATAAAATGACTATAAAATGATTGTAAAACATCCAAGAATGATAATATAATAGCATGGAACAATAAAAAATTATAGATACGTTGGAAACATATCAAGGGGGCGCGTCCTACCCCCCTGGGCGCGCCCTCCACCCTTGTGGCCGCCTCGTGGCTCCTCTGACTTTATCTCCAAGTCTCCTGGTTTGCTTCTGGTCCAAGAAAGATCATCGCGGAAGTTTTATTCCGTTTGGACTCCGTTTGGTATTCCTTTTCTGCGAAACTCTGATAACCCACAAGTATAGGGGATCGCAACAATTTTCAAGGGTAGAGTATTCAACCCAAATTTATTGATTCGACACAAGGGGAGCCAAAGAATATTCTCAAGTATTAGCAGTTGAGTTGTCAATTCAACCACACCTGAAAGACTTAATATCTGCAGCAAAGTATTTAGTAGCAAAGTAGTATGGAAGTAACGGTAACGGTGGCAAAAGTTACAGTAGCGGTTTTGTAGCAATTGTAACAGTGGCAACAGAGAAGTAACTTAACAAAGATCAATATGTGAAAAGCTCGTAGGCAATGGATCAATGATGGATAATTCCGTCGGATGTAATTCCTCATGCAACAGTTATAACATAGGGTGACACAGAACTAGCTCCAGTTCATCAATGTAATGTAGGCATGTATTCTGAATATAGTCATACGTGCTTATGGAAAAGAACTTGCATGACATCTTTTGTCCTACCCTCCCGTGGCAGCGGGGTCCTATTGGAAACTAAGGGATATTAAGGCCTCCTTTTAATAGAGTTTCATACCAAAGCATTAACACTTAGTGAATACACGAACTCCTCAAACTATGGTCATCACCGGGAAGTGTCTAGACTATTGTCACTTCGAGGTTTGCCGGATCATAACACATAGTAGGTGACTATTGACTTGCAAGATAGGATCAAGAACTCACATATATTCATGAAAACATAATAGGTTCAGATCTGAAATCATGGCACTCGGGCCCTAGTGACAAGCATTAAGCATGGCAAAGTCATAGCAACATCAATCTTAGAACATAATGGATACTAGGGATCAAACCCTAACAAAACTAACTCGATTACATGGTAAATCTCATCCAACCCATCACCGTCCAGCAAGCCTACGATGGGATTACTCACGCACGACAGTGAGCATCATGAGATTGGTGATGGAGGATGGTTTATGATGACGATGGCGACGGATTCCCCTCTCCGGAGCCCCGGACGGACTCCAGATCAGCCCTCCCGAGGAAGATTAGGGCTTGGCGGCGGCTCCATATCGTAAAACGTGATGAATCCTTCTCTCTGATTTTTTCTCCCCGAACGTGAATATATGGAGTTGGAGTTGAGGTCGGTGGAGGTCCAGGGGGGCCACGAGGCAGGGGGAGCGCCCCAAGGGGGTGGGCGCGCCCTGCACCCTTGTGGACAGGGTGTGGCCCCCCTTAAGTTGATTCTTTCGCCAATATTTTTTATTAATTCCAAAACGTGACTCCATGGATTTTCAGGTCATTCTGATAACTTTTATTTCTGCACAAAAATAACACCATGGCAATTCTGCTGAAAACAATGTCAGTCCAGGTTAGTTCCATTCAAATCATGCAAGTTAGAGTCCAAAACAAGGGCAAAATTGTTTGGAAAAGTAGATACATTGGAGACGTATCAACTCCCCCAACCTTAAATCTTTGCTTGTCCACAAGCAATTCAGTTGACAAACTGAAAGTGATAAAGAAAAACTTTTACAAACTCTATTTGATCTTGTTGTTGCAAATATGTAAAGCCAACATTCAAGTTTTCCGCAAAAATTATGAACTAAGCATATTCACAATAACATTTAGGTCTCATGTTTACTCATATCAATGGCATAATCAACTAGCGAGCAATAATAATAAATCTCGGATGATAACACTTTCTCAAAACAATCATAATATGATATTACAAGATGGTATCTCGCTAGCCCTTTCTGAGACTGCAAAACATAAATGCAGAGCACCCCTGAAGATCAAGGGTTGACTAGACATTGTAATTTATGGCAAAAGAGATCCAATCACAGTCATACTCAATGTAAGTTAATAACAATGCATGCAAATGACAGCGGTGCTCTCCAACTGGTGCTTTTTAATAAGAGGATGATGACTCAACATAAAACTAAATAGATAGGCCCTTCACAGAGGTAAGCAGGGATTTGTAGAGGTGCCATAGCTCGAATTTTGAAACAGAGATAAATAATATTTTGAGTGGCATACTTTCATTGTCAACATAACAACCAAGAGGTCTCGATATCTTCCATGCTACATATATTATAGGCGGTTCCTAAATAGAATGGTAAAGTTTATACTCCCCCACCACCAACAAGCACATTCCATGGCTGGCCCGAAACAACAGGTACCGTCCAGCTAACAACAATCCTGGGGGAGTTTTGTTTGTAATTATTTTGATTTGATTTGAGCATGGGACTGGGCATCCCGGTTACCGGCCATTTTCTCGTGAATGATGAGCAGAGTCCACTCATCTTGAGAATAACCCACCTAGCATGGAAGATATAGATAGCCCTAGTTGATACATGAGCTATTCAAGCATACAAAACAGAATTTCATTTGAAGGTTTAGAGTTTGGCACATACAAATTTACTTGGAACGATAGGTAAATACCGCATATAGGAAGGTGTGGTGGACTCATATGGAACAACTTTGGGGTTTATGGAAGTGGATGCACAAGCAGTATTCCCGCTTAGTACAAGTGAAGGCTAGAAAGAGACTGGGAAGTGACCAACTAGAGAGCGACAACAGTCATGAACATGAATTAGGATTAACCAACAATGAGTGCAAGCATGAGTAGGATATAAATCACCATGAACATAAATATCGTGGAGGCTATGTTGATTTTGTTTCAACTACATGCGTGAACATGTGCCAAGTCAGGCCACTCGAATCATTCAAAGGAGGATACCACCCTATCATACCACATCACAACCATTTTAATAGCATGTTGGCACGCAAGGCAAACCATTATAAACTCCTAGCTAATTAAGCATGGCATGAGCAACTATAATCTCTAATTGTCATTGCAAGCATGTTTCATTCATAATAGGCTGGATCAGGAACGATGAACTAATCATATTTACAAAAACAAGATAGGTCAAGTTCATACCAGCTTCTCCCATCTCAATCATTTCATCATATATCGTCATTATTGCCTTTCACTTGCATGACTGAACGGTGTGGATAATAATAATAGTGCACATGCATTGGACTAAGCTGGAATCTGCAAGCATTTAATTCAAAGGAGAATACAAGGTAATATGGGATCTTGGTTAGATCAACAATAATGCATATGAGAACCACTCAACATTTTCATCGTGGTCTTCTCCTCTTGACCCCCAAAGAAAAGAAAAGAACTTCAATGAAAATAAAACTATTTACACGGGAAAGCTCCCACCAAGCAAAAGAAGAACGGAAAATATTTTTGGGTTTTCTTTTAATATTACTACTACAAGCATGGAAGTAAACTAGCTAAGGCTACAACTAATTTTTTGGTTTTTCTAAAGGATTTTCAAACACACAAGAAGAAAGCAAGAAAAGAAAATAAACTAGCATGGATAGTACAATGAAAAAGTATGAGCACCGACAACTAGAATGAATGTGTGAACATGAATGTAATGTCGGTGAGAAATACGTACTCCCCCAAGCTTAGGCTTTTGGCCTAAGTTGGTCTATGGCCACGACTGGCATGGTGGATATCCAAAGTCGTAGTTGGGGTTGTACTGAGATGCAGCAGCTACTGCCTGAAGAGCTGCTGCTTGGAGGCGAGCTGCCTCCGTCCTCCTCACATATTCATTTGCCTCCTCCCTAGTTATAAAATATATCGTGTTTGCCCGAAAGTTAAAGAAAGTAGGAGCAGGGAGAGTAATATGGACAGTACACCGTCTGTCAAAGATTAGTCGATACTGGAGGAACTGTTCGTTCCTCTCCAGAAACTGATGGCGAACCATAGCATTATAATCTAGATGAGCAGGTGGCAGCTCAATATCATTTCCATTTATAGGTACACCAAGATAATTAGCTAAACGAGTTACATAAATTCCACCAAGCAAATCTCCACTTTTACCATTAAGATGTAACCTGCTACCTCTTGAGCATGCGTTGGTTTTCCCTTGAAGACTAAAGGGTGATGCAACAAAGTAGCGTAAGTATTTCCCTCAGTTTTGAGAACCAAGGTATCAATCTAGTAGGAGACGACGCACAAGTCACCTAGTACCTGCACAAACAATCAAGAACCTTACAACCAACGCGATAAAGGGGTTGTCAATCCCTTCACGGTCACTCGCAGAAGTGAGATCTGATAAAGATAGTAAAGTAAATATTTTTGGTATTTTTGTTGTATAGATTGGAAAGTAAAGATTGCAAAATAGTAAACGAGATGCGATATAATGGAAAAGAGATGTAATATAATAGAAAAGAGACCTAGGGGCCATAGGTTTCACTAGTGGCTTCTCTCAAGATAGCATGTATTACGGTGGGTGAACAAATTACTGTCGAGCAATTGATAGAAAAGCACATAATTATGAAGATATCTAAGGCAATGATCATGAACATAGGCATCACGTCCGTGTCAAGTAGACCGAAACAATTCTGCATCTACTACTATTACTCCACACATCGACCGCTATCCAGCATCTAGAGTATTAAGTTCATAAGAACGGAGTAATGCATTAAGCAAGATGACATGATGTAGAGGGATAAACTCAAGCAATATGATATAAACCCCATATTTTTATCCTCAATGGAAACAATACAATACGTGCCTTGCTGCCCCTACTGTCACTAGGAAAGGACACCGCAAGATTGAACCCAAAGCTAAGCACTTCTCCCATTGCAAGAAAGATCAATCTAGTAGGCCAAACTAAACCGATAATTCGAAGAGACTTTCAAAGATATCATATCATGCATATAAGAATTCAGAGAAGAACCAAATAATATTCATAGATAATCTTGTTCATAAATCCACAGTTCATCGAATCTCAGCAAGCACAGTGCAAAAGAGTATTACATCAAATAGATCTCCAAGAACATCGAGGAGAACTTCGTATTGAGAATCAAAGAGGGAGAAGAAGCCATCTAGCTAATAACTATGGACCCGAAGGTCTGTGGTAAACTACTCACGCTTTATCGGAGAGGCTATGGTGTTGATGTAGAAGGCCTCCATGATTGACTCCCCCTCCGACAGATCGCCGAAAAAGGCCCCAAGATGGGATCTCATGGGTACAGAAGGTTGTGGCGGTGGAAAAGTGGTTTCGTGGCTCTCCCTGATGTTTCTAGGGTATAAGAGTATATATAGGCGAAATAAGTACGTTGGTGGAGCTATAAGGGGCCCACGAGGGTGGGGGGCGCGCCTACCCCCTCTGGGCGCGCCCTCCTGCCTTGTGGCCTCCTTGTGGCGTTCTGGACTTCTACTCCAAGTCTTCTGGATTGCTTTCGATCCAAGAAAGATCATCGCGAAGGTTTCATTCTATTTGGACTCCGTTTGGTATTACTTTTCTGCAAAACTCTAAAATAGGCAAAAAAAAACAGAAACTAGCACTGGGCCTTCGGTTAATAGGTTAGTCCCAAAAATAATATAAAAGAGCATATTAAAGCCCATTAAACATCCAAAACAGATAATATAATAGCATGGAACAATAAAAAATTATAGATACATTGGAGACGTATCAAGCATCCCCAAGCTTAATTCCTGCTTGTCCTCGAGTAGGTAAATGATAAAAATAGAATTTTTGATGTGGAATGCTACCTAGCATATTTATCAATGTAATTTTCTTTATTGTGGCATGAATGTTCAGATCCGAAAGATTCAAGAAAAAAGTTTAATATTGACATAAAAAATAATAATACTTCAAGCATACTAACAAAGCAATCATGTCTTCTCAAAATAACATGGCCAAAGAAAGTTCATCCCTACAAAATCATATAGTTTGGCTATGCTCCATCTTCGTCACACAAAATATTTCAAATCATGCACAACCCTGGTTTCAGCCAAGCAATTGTTTCATACTTTAGTATTCACAAACTTTTTCAACTTTCACGCAATACATGAGCGTGAGCCATGAACATAGTGCTATAGGTGGAATAGAGTGGTGGTTGTGGAGAAGACAAAAAGGAGGAAGATGTTCTCACATCAACTAGGCGTATTAATGGGCTATGGATATGCCCATCAATAGATATCAATGTGCGTGAGTAGGGATTGCCATGCAACGGATGCACTAGAGCTATAAATGTATGAAAGCTCAACAAAAGAAACTAAGTGGGTGTGCATCCAACTTGCTTGCTCATGAAGACCTAGGGAATTTTGAGGAAGCCCATCATTGGAATATACAATCCAAGTCCTATAACAAAAATTCCCACTAGTATATGAAAGTGACAAAATAAGAGACTCTCTATCATAAAGATCATGGTGCTACTTTGAAGCACAAGTGTGGAAAAAGGATAGTAGCATTGTCCCTTCTCTCTTTTTCTCTCTTTTTTTGTTTGGTTTCTTTGGCCTCTTTTTTTTATCATTGGCTTCTTTGGCTTCTTGTTCTTATTTCCTCACACGGGACAATGCTCTAATAATGATGATCATCACACTTCTATTTATTTACAACTCAAGGATTACAGCTCGATACTTAGAACAAAATATGACTCTATATGAATGCCTCTGGTAGTGTACCGGGATGTGCAATGAATCAAGAGTGACATGTATGAAAAAATTATGAATGGTGGCTCTGCCACAAATACGATGTCAACTACATGATCATGCAAGGCAATATGACAATGATGGAGCGTGCCATAATAAACGGAACAGTGGAAAGTTTCATGGCAATATATCTTGGAATGGCTATGGAAATGCCATAATAGGTAGGTATGGTGGCTGTTTTGAGGAAGGTAAATGGTGGGTTTATGGTACCGGCGAAAGTTGCACGGTACTAGAGAGGCTAGCAATGGTGGAAGGGTGAGAGTGCGTATAATCCATGGACTCAACACTAGTCATAAAGAACTCACATACTTATTGCAAAATTCTTCAAGTCATAAAAACCAAGCACTATACGCATGCTCCTAGGGGAAGGGTTGGTAGGAGTTAACCATCGCGCGATCCCGACCTCCACACATAAGGAAGACAATGAAAGAAACACCTCATGCTTCAAATTTGTTACACAACAGTTACCATACGTGCATGCTACGGGACTTGCAAACCTCAACACAACTATTTCTCAAATTCAAAATTACTTTACTAGCATGACTCTAATATCACCATCTCATATCTCAAAACAATCATCAAGAATCAAACTTCTCATAGTATTCAATGCACTTTATATGAAAGTTTTTATTATACCCATCTTGGATGCCCATCATATTAGGACTAGTTTTATAGCCAAAGCAAATTACCATGATGTTATAAAATACTCTCAAAATAGTATAAGTGAATCATGAGAGATCAATAATTTCTATAAAATAAAACCACCACCATGCTCTAAAAAGATATAAGTGAAGCACTAGAGCAATATTGTCTAGCTCAAAAGATATAAGTGAAGCACATAGAGTATTCTAATAAATTCCAATTCATGCATGTCTCTCCCAAAAGGTGTGTAAAGCAAGGATGATTTTGGTAAACTAAAAATCAAAGACTCAAATCATACAAGACGTTCCAAGCAAAACACATATCATGTGGTGAATAAAAATATAGCCTCAAGTAAAGTTACCGATAGACGAAGACGAAAGAGGGGATGCCTTCCGGGGCAACCCCAAGCTTAGGCTTTTGGTTGTCCTTCAATTTTACCTTGGGGTGCCTTGGGAATCCCCAATCTTAGGCTCTTGCCACTCCTTATTCCAAAATCCATCAAATCTTTACCCAAAAACTTGAAAACTTCACAACACAAAACTTCAACAGAAAATCTCATGAGCTCCGTTAGTATAAGAAAATAAACCACCACTTTAAGGTACTGTAATGAACTCATTATTTATTTATATTGGTGTTAAACCTAATGTATTCCAACTTTTCCATGGCTCATGCCCCATGATACTACCCATAGATTCCTCAAAATAAGCAAACAACACATAGAAAGCAGAATCTGTCAAAAACAGAACAGTCTGTAGCAATATGTAACTTTAGAATACTTATGTAACTCTAAAAATTATGAAATAAATTATTGGATGTGAGTAATTTGTCTATTAATCATCTGAAAAAATAATCAACCTAAAATAACTCTCCAGTAAAAAATGACAGCTATTCTCGTGAGCGCAAAAGTTTCTGTTTCTTACAGCAAGATTGCAAAGACTTCACCCAAGTCTTCCCAAAGGTTCTACTTGGCAAAAACACTAATTAAAACATAAAACCACATATAAACATAAGGAAGATGAATTATTTATTACTAAATATGAACAAAAATCAAAGAACAAAAATAAAATTAGGTTGCCTCCCAACAAGCGCTATCGTTTAACGCCCCTAGCTAGGCATAAAAACATGAATAGATCTAGGTATTGTCATCTTTGGTATGCAATCCATAAGTGGCTCTCATAATAGATTCATAAGGCAATTTAATTTTCTTCCTAGGAAAGTGTTCCATGCCCTTCCTTAACGGAAATTGGAATCTAATATTGCCTTCTTTCATATCAATAATTGCACCAATTGTTCTAAGGAAAGGTCTACCAAGAATAATAGGACATGTAGGATTGCAATCTATATCAAGAACAATGAAATCCACGGGCACATAATTCCTATTTGCAACAATAAGAAAATCGTTAATTCTTCCCATAGGTTTCTTAATAGTGGAATCCACAAGATGCAAATTTAGAGAACAATCATCAAATCCACGGAAACCTAGCACATCACACAAAGTTTTTGGAATCGTGGAAACACTAGCACCCAAATCACACAAAGCATAGCATCCATAATATTTAATCTTAATTTTAATAGTAGGTTCCCACTCATCATAAAGTTTTCTAGGGATAGAAACTTCTAGCTCAAGCTTTTCTTTGTAAGATTGCATCAAAGCATCAACGATATGTTTTGTAAACGCTTTATTTTGATCATAAGCATGAGGAGAATTTAGCACGGATTGCAATAAGGAAATACAATCTATTAAAGAACAATTGTCAAAATTAAATTCCTTGAAATCCAAAATAGTGGGTTCATTGCTACTTAAAGTCTTGACCTTTCCAATCCCACTTTTATCATTTTTTGCATCTAGATCTAAAAACTCTGAATCATTGGGATGCCTTTTAACTAAAGTTGACTCATCTCCAGTACCATCTTTATCAAGATTCATATAGGAAAACAAAGATTTAATAGGAGTCACATCAATCACTTTTAGATCTTCATCATTATTATTATGAAAACTAGAAGAACACGCTTTCACAAAGCAATCTTTTTTAGCACGCATCCTAGCGGTTCTTCCTTTGCACTCATCAATGGAAATTCTCATGGCTTTGGGAGACTCATTGATATCATGCTTAGGTGGAATAGATCTAAGTTTCAAAGAATCAACATTAAGAGAAATTCTATCCACGCTCCTAGCCAACTCATCAATCTTAAGGAATTTTTCTTCAACCAAAGCTTTGAAATTCTTTTGCGAACTCATAAATTCTTTAACACTATTCTCAAAATCAGAGGGCACCTTATTAAAATTTCCATAAGAGGTGTTGTAGGAATTACCATAATTATTAGAGGAATTACTAGGAAATGACCTAGAATTAAAATTTCCTCTATACGCGTTGTTACCAAAATTGTTCCTACCAACAAAATTCACATCCATAGATTCATTATTATTCTCAATCAAAGTGGACAAAGGCATATCATTAGGATCAGAAGAAACACTTTTATTAGCAAACAATTTCATAAGTTCATCCATCTTCCCACTCAAAACATTAATCTCTTCAATCACACGAACCTTTTTACTAGTAGATCTTTTGGTGTGCCATTGAGAATAATTAACCATAATATTATCTAGGAGCTTAGTAGCTTCTCCTAAAGTGATTTCCATAAAAGTGCCTCCCGTGGCCAAATCTAAAAGATTTCTAGAAGCAAAATTCAATCCGGCATATTTTTTTGTATAATCATCCACAAGTTCAAACCATGTGTAGGGCAATTACGTATCATTAATTTCATCCTCTCCCAAGCTTGTGCAACATGCCCATGATCAAGTTACTTAAAATTCATAATATTGTTCCTAAGAGAGATGATCTTAGTGGGAGGAAAATTCTTAGAGATAAAAGCATCTTTGCACTTATTCCATGAATCAATACTATTTTAGGCAAAGAATAGAACCAAGTTTTAGCACGATCTCTAAGCAAAAACGGAAATAGCTTCCAATTAACAATATCACTATCCACATCTTTCTTCTTTTGCATATCATAGAAATCAACGAAGTCGTTTAGATGGGTTGCGGCATCTTCACTAGGAGGGCCAGAAAATTGATCTTTCATAACAAGATTCAACAAAGAAGTATTAATTTCACAAGATTCATCATCGGTAATAGGAGCAATCAAAGTGCTAATAAAATCATTATTGTTGGTATTGGAAAAGTCACACAATTTAGTATTATCTTGAGCCATCGTGACAAACAATCAATCCAACACACAAGCACTCAAGAAGCAAACGAAAAGATACGAACGAAAGAGGGGCAAAGAAAAGGCAAAGGTTTTTGAAAATTGTTTTAGAAGTGGGGGAGAGGAACATGAGAGGCGGATGGCAAATAATGTAATGCGAGGGAGAAGAGTTTATGATGGGTACTTGGTATGGCTTGACTTGACGTAGATCTCCCCGGCAACGGTGCAAGAAATCCTTCTTGCTACCTCTTGAGCATGTGTTAGTTTTCCCTTCAAGAGGAAAGGGTGAAGCAGCAAAGTAGCGTAAGTATTCCCCTCAGTTTTTAGAACCAAGGTATCAATCCAGCAGGAGACGACGCACAAGTCACCTAGTACCTGCACAAACAATCAACAACCTTGCAACCAACGCGATAAAGGGGTTGTCAATCCCTTCATGATCACTCGCAAAAGTGAGATCTGATAAAGATAGTAAGGTAAATATTTTTGGAATTTTTGTTGTATAGATTGGAAAGTAAAGATTGCAAAATAGTAAACGAGATTCGATATAATGGAAAAGAGATGTAATATAATAGAAAAGAGACCCGGGGGCCATAGATTTCACTAGTGGCTTCTCTCAAGATAGCATGTATTACGGTGGGTGAACAAATTACTGTCAAGCAATTGATAGAAAATAGCATAATTATGAAGATATCTAAGGCAATGGCCATGAACATAGGCATCACGTCCGTGTCAAGTAGACTGAAACGATTCTGCATCTACTACTATTACTCCACACATCGACCACTATCCAGCATGCATCTAGAGTATTAAGTTCATAAGAACGGAGTAATGCATTAATCAAGATGACATGATGTAGAGGGATAAACTCAAGCAATATGATATAAACCCCATCTTTTTATCCTCGATGGCAACAATACAATACATGTCTTGCTGCCCCTACTGTCACTGGGAAAGGACACCGCAAGATTGAACCCAAAGCTAAGCACTTCTCCCATTGCAAGAAAGATCAATCTAGTAGGCCAAACTAAACCGATAATTTGAAGAGTCTGGCAAAGATATCAAATCCTGCATATAAGAATTCAGAGAAGAACCAAATAATATTCATAGATAATCTTGTTCATAAATCCACAATTCATCGTATCTCGGCAAACACACCGCAAAAGAGTATTACATCGAATAGATCTCCAAGAACATCGAGGAGAACTTTGTATTGAGAATCAAAGAGAGAGAAGAAGCTATCTAGCTAACAACTATGGACCCTAAGGTCTGTCGTAAAGTACTCACGCTTCATCGGAGAGGCTATGATGTTGATGTAGAAGCCCTCCGTGATCGATTCCCCCTCCGGCAGATCGCTGGAAAAGGCCCCAAGATGGGATCTCACAGGTACAGAAGGTTGCGGCGGTGGAAAAGTGGTTTCGTGGCTCTCCCTGATGTTTCTAGGGTATAAGAGTATATATAGGCGAAGGAAGTACGTCAGTGGAGCTACAAGGGGCCCACGAGGGTAGGGGAGCGCCTACCCCCTGGGCACGCCCTCCTGCCTCGTGGCCTCCTCGTGGCGTTCCGAACTTCTACTCCAAGTCTTCTGGATTGCTTTCGGTCCAAGAAAGATCATCACGAAGGTTTCATTCCATTTGGACCCATTTGGTATTCCTTTTCTGCAAAACTCTAAAATAGGCAAAAAAAACAGAAACTGGCACTGGGCCTCCGGTTAATAGGTTAGTCCCAAAAATAATATAAAAGAGCATATTAAAGCCCATTAAACATCCAAAACAGATAATATAATAGCATGGAACAATAAAAAGTTATAGATACATTGGAAACACATCATAACCTCCGTGCAACAATGGTCCCCAAGTTATATTGTTTATCACCTAATACAACACTCTTGAGGACACATAGATCCGAAACGCACATGTGACGAACCTCATCTTTACCGTTAATGCATCTACCTATAAAGAGAGCAAAGTAATGTATGGAGGGGAAATGAATGCTCCCTTTGGTAGCTTGTGCGATCTCTCTAGTTTCTCCCAGAGTGATACTAGCAAGAAAATCTTTATATTCGGATTTGCGAGGTTCACTAAAGTTGCCCCACTGTGGGATTTTACAAGGAGTGTTAAAATCTTCAAGGTCCATGGTATATTATTTATCACGGAGGTCAAATAAAATAGTGTGAGTGTTGCGCGTGGATGAAAATTTAAACCTCCTCACAAAGGAATCAGTGAGGTAATAGTATTGTCGGCACTTATCTGATATGAAGTCCTCAAGATCGGCATTACGTACATACGCATCAAATTCATCCTTGAAGCCTGCTTGGACCATAAACTCTTCCGACGACCATTCACAAGGCCGCACTTGAGCTTCCCTTGGTGATTCAAGGTCTGGCTCACGTATCGCGAGCCTTGGTTCTTGCTTCCTTGAAGAACCACCTTGGTACATTTTCCTAAATATTTTTCTTCCTCTAAAAATTTCTGAAATTCTTAGTGACTTGAAATAAAAGTGAAACAAACTCAACAAGATTGATAGAAACTACTCCCACAAGTGCCTAGTGGCTATATCATGCATTAAAACTACTTTAGACCATATAAATTTGACATGCAAGCTCAAGAACAGGGTCACCTCACCAGCAAAAATTTGCAATAAATAGAGCACTAGAACAAAAACTAATTGGACCATTAGAGGAGTCACATACGGAAGAACAATCCCCCAAAGCAACTTTGTGAATGGAGCTTTGAGCAAGGAGATCGAAAATGGCAGCAAAACGAGCTAGAACACGGGTTTGAGCTACGGGATGATTTTTTCTAGAGGAAGACAAAGTGTGTGGGTGCTGGAATAAGTGGAGGGGGTCTACGTGGGGTCTGATGTCGCTTGAAGCTACATCGGTATTTCCCCAAAGAGGAAGGGATGATGCAGCACAACGGCGATAGGTATTTCCCTCAGATATGAAACCAAGGTTATAGAACCAGTAGGAGAACCAAGCAACACAACGTAAACAGCCCCTGCACACAAAGAACAACACCTCGCAACCCGACGTGTTAAAGGGATTGTCAATCCCTTTCGGGGTACGGCGCCTCAAGATTGGCAAACACTACAAAAAAAGACACATCCGTGACATTTTGGGCCGAACAAAACTTTTTTCTGTCATACTTATGACACTTCTATGACGATAATTGTGACAAAACCCGGTATCATCATAGATGTGGTGGGCTCCTACTTCTATGACAAAAAATCATGACAGAAAATGGGCTTTTCGTCCTAGGCGGGCCCGAGACGCAGCTGCATGACATTCTTTGGGCCGTCCATGACGGAAAAAACCGTGGTAGAAGCGAGGGCGAGGAAAATTTCGGGGAGTTCCCGGTTACGGTGGGTGGTCGGGGGCCGAGCGATGCGCGTTTCTCTCTTACACGTACGCGTGTGTGTGCGAGGCGTTGGCTCTAACTGAACCCGAGCGAGGCGTTGGGCTCTAACTCAACCCGAGCGATTGCACTGCAGGCTATGCGTTACTGAACCCGAGCAATCGATCGATGGCTGTTAACTGAACCCGATCGAGCGATTCCTTCGCTACTGCTGCTAACTGAAGCCGATCGATGCTGCCTCTAGGATGAACAGTGAGTGTTGCGGGGGGAGGGGGTGGATGAACAGTGAGCGGTGGCATTGCCTATGGTTGAGCAGGACCCCGATCGATTGAGCCGGTTGGGGCTGGATGAACAGGACCCCGTGGAGGGCTGGATGAATAGGACGACCCCCGTGGAGGGCTGGATGAACAGTAGAAGGTGGAGGGGTGCCCGTGGAGGGGTGGTTAAATAGTAGCCGGTGGAGTAGCGCACGGTGGAGGCTGGATGAAGAGGAGCCCGTGGAGGCTGGAGGAGGTCGATGGTAGCCCGTGGAGGCTGGATGAGGTCGACGGTGGAGATGAACAATATCTCGTGGAGTCCCGTTTTGCGGTACACCACACCCCTCCCGATGAACAGGAACCCCGTTTCGACCGTAGCGCTCCAACACAAGTCCATTTCGTCTGTTTTGCGGTACGCCAGAACCCTCCCGATGAACAGGATCCCGCTTCGAACGTGGCCGGTCGAACACAAGGCCGTTTCCTCCGTTCTGCAGTACGCCATGCCTCGTTTCCATCGTTTGTTCCGTCCAAGCCCTCCCGATGAACACGACGACGCATTCCGTTCTGACCCAGCTGGTTGGCTCCCCATGAACACGATGACGATGCTGTTTCTCCGTTCTGACCCAGCCATGTACATGAGCCCTGGACGTACGTATGCACGAGTAGGCGTTCGAGACCCCGCCCGTATGTACACATACATGGCCGTATTTTCTTTCTTGCACACTGGCCACTGTACATACGTGTACATGCTACGTGCACGCCTCTACTACGACACGTGCACACCTCTACATCCACCAGTATGTACGTACACGTTCGTGACTAGAATGACAATGCTACGTACGCTTCGACCAGGTGGGTCCCGCCTGTCAGGAAATTCCTTGCATGTGAAGATGTAGCTGGTGGGTCTCAACAGTAAGGGGGGCGAATCATTTTTTCGGACGCACTTCCTTACGTGCGAAGATGTAGCTGGTGGGTCCCAGCAGTTAGGGGGGAAACATTTTTTTCACGAAATACGGTGGCCCGTCCGATGGGCCCCTGCTGTCAGGTGGAGGAATCATTATTTTCCATGTAATAAGGAGGCACTTCCTTGCTGCGGCCGTGGGCCCAGCTGTCAGCCTCTCCACGTACAATCCACGTCTGATGGAAGTCGTTCCTTAACCACGTTGACCATGCCACGCTGAGAACACCAGGGCGGTGGATGACGGCGAGGCTAGGAAGGGGACGATGTGGAGCCGGGGAAGACGCGGCAATGGATGCCCACGCGTAGAGGAGTATGAGGGTTCACTCGTTCGGCTGCGGTGTGAGGCTGCCGCCGCCGCAGAATAACAGGGGGTGTGGGTGAGTAGAGGGATGACTTGGCCAGTGGTGGGAGTAGTAGGGGCGGTGAGGCCTCCGTGGCATCACAGCCGGCCACTGGCGGCAGGAGCATGCAGCACGACCGGCGCTGCTTTGGGCGGCTGGAGCAAGAAGACCAGAGGTTGAATAAGAACTACGACCGTTGGATGGACATCGTACGATCACTAGAGCTAGAATCGTTCATATATTGACTAAAGTTGACAAAGGCCTCCGTCCCAGTCAACTTAGTAGGCCCACAAGTCAGCCTCCCACCAAGGTGGGTCCCAGCTAGCAGGGGGTATTCATTTTTTTGTGCGTAATAAGGAGGCACTTCCGGTGGGTCCGAGCTGATAGCGGGGTAATGTTTTTTTTGCGAAATACGGTGGCCTGTCCGGTGGGTCCAACCAGTCACGGGGAAGAGTTTTTTTCGCGAAATACTGGTGGCCTATCCGGTGGGTCCCTGCTGTCAGGTGGAGGAATAATTATTTTCCGCGTAATAAGGAGGCACTTCCTTGCGGCTGCCGTGGACCCAGCTGTCAGCCTCTCCATGTACAATACTCTTCCGATGGAAGTCGGTCGTTGACCACATTGACCACGTCGCGCCGAGAGCACCACAGCGGTGGACGACGGAAAGGCCTAGTAAGGGGACGACACGGAGCCGGGGAAGACGCGGCAGTGGAAGCCCGCACGAAGAGGAGTACGAGGGTTCACCGGTTCGGCTGCGGTGTGAGGCTCCGTCATTGCAGAATAATGATGTCTACTACACAACCTTCTTCTTGTAGACGTTGTTGGGCCTCCAAGTGCAGAGGTTTGTAGGACAATAGCGAATTTGCCTCAAGTGGATGACCTAAGGTTTATCAATCCATGGGAGGCGTAGGATGAAGATGGTCTCTCTCAAGCAACCCTGCAACCAAATAACAAAAAGTTTCTTGTGTCTCCAACACACCCAATACAATGGTAAATTGTATAGGTGCACTAGTTCGGCGAAGAGATGGTGATACAAGTACAATATGGATAGTAGATAAAGGTATTTGTAATCTGAAATTATGAAAACAGCAAGGTAACTAATGATAAAAGTGAGCGTAAACGGTATTGCAATGGTAGGAAACAAGGCCTAGGGTTCATACTTTCACTAGTGCAAGTTCTCTCAACAATAATAACATAGATAGATCATATAAAAATCCCTCAACATGCAACAAAGAGTCACTCCAAAGCCACCAATAGCGAAGAACAAACAAAGAGATTATGGTAGGGTACGAAACCACCTCAAAGTTATTCTTTCGGATCAATCTATTCAAGAGTTCGTACTAGAATAACACCTTAAGACACAAATCAACCAAAACCCTAATGTCACCTAGATACTCCATTGTCACCTCAAGTATCCGTGGGCATGATTATATGATATGCATCACACAATCTCAGATTCATCTATTCAACCAACACAAAGTACTTCAAAGATTGCCCCAAAGTTTCTATCGGAGAGTCAACATGAAAATGTGTGCCAACCCTTATGCATAGGTTCATGGGTGGAACCCGCAAGTTGATCACCAAAACATACATCAAGTGAATCACGTGAATATCCCATTGTCACCACAGATAAGCACGACAAGACATACATCAAGTGTTCTCAAATCCTTAAAGACTCAATCCGATAAGATAACTTCAAGAGGAAAACTCAATTCATCACAAGAGAGTAGAGGGGGAGAAACGTCATAAGATCCAACTATAATAGCAAAGCTCATGATACATCAAGATCGTGCCATAGAGAGAACACGAGAGAGAGATCAAACACATAGCTACTTGTACATACCCTCAGCCCCGAGGGTGAACTACTCCCTCCTCGTCTTGGAGAGCACTGGGATGATGAAGATGGCCACCGGTGATGGGTTCCCCCTCCGGCAGGGTGCCGGAACGGGCTCCCGAGAGGTTTTTGGTGGCTACAGAGGCTTGTGGTGGCGGAACTCCCGATCTATCTTCTCCTGCGATGTTTTTAGGGTACATGGACTTATATAGGCGAAAGAAGTCGGTCGGAGGAGCCTCGAGGGGCCCAGGAGACAGGGGGCGCGCCCAGGGGGGTGGGCGCGCCCTTCTATCTCCTGGCTTCCTCAAACCTTCCCTGGCTTGAACTCCAAGTCTCCCGGATCATATCCTTTCCAAAAATCACGCTCCCGAAGGTTTCATTCTGTTTGGACTCCGTTTGATATTCCTTTTCTTCGAAATACTGAAATAGGCAATAAAACAACAATATGGGCTGGGCCTCTGGTTAATAGGTTAGTCCCAAAAGTAATATAAAAGTGTATAATAAAGCATGTAATCATTCAAAACAAATAATAAAATAGCATGAATGCTTCATAAATTATAGATACGTTGGAGACGTATCAGCATCCCCAATCTTAATTCCTACTCATCCTCGAGTAGGTAAATGATAAAGAAAGAATTTATGAAGAGTGAATGCCAGCAGGTGCACAAGTTCGATCAATGATAATTTCAATCACCTTTTCTAGCATGATTATATGTCATAACCGTAGTTCATCTCATAAAACTTCTCACGAACAAGTAACAAGCAATTCACATGTTAAAGCATAGACCATAAACTTTCTTGAAAACTAGCAAACTATGTTCTCAGTCATCAAACAATTACAATTCATCTTATTTTCAGGAAGGGTCTATGTCAGAGCTTTGATTTAGCAAACTCCACATACTCAACTATCATATAGTCTTCTACAATTGCTAACACTCACGCAATACTAATGGTTATGGAGTTTCAATCGGACACTGAGAAAGATAGGGGCTTATAGTGTTGCTTCCCAACGTATTCACCTTTGGGTGATGTCAACAATAATAGTTCATGCTAACTTACATCCAATTGGATATATATATCAGGATCTTTAAAACACGAGGTGCTTTCCAAAGTATAAAATGAAAAAGGGAAAGGTGAAGATCACCTTGACTCTTGCATAAAGTAAAAGACATAAAGTAAAAGATAGGCCCTTCACAGAGGGAAGCAGGGATTTGCAGAGGTGCCAGAGCTCAATTTTGAAATAGAGATAAATAATTTTGAGAGGTATGATCTCATTGTCAACATAACAACCAAGAGTTCCCAATATCTTCCATACTACATACATTATAGGTGGTTCCCAAACAGAATGGTAGAAGTTTTTACTCCCCCTCCACCAAAAATCATCAATCCATGGCTTGCTCGAAACAACGGGTGCCTCCAACTAACATCAAACCTGGGGGAGTTTTGTTTGCAATTATTTTTGATTTGATTTTGATCTTTTGATCATGGGACTGGGCATCTCGGTTACCAGCCATTTTTCTCGTGCATGATGAGCGGAGTCCACTCATCTTGAGAATAACCCACCTAGCATGGAAAATACTGACAGCCCGTAGTCGCTACATGAGTGATTCGGGCATACAAAACAGATTATTATTTGAAGGTTTAGAGTTTGGCACATGCAAATTTACTTGGAACGGCAGGTAAATACCGCATATAGGTAGGTATGGTGGACACTCATGGAAAAAACTGGGTTTAAGGATATTTGGAAGCACAAGTAGTATCTCTACTTGGTGCAAGGAATTTTGGCTAGCATGAGGGGAAAGGCAATCTCAACATGTTTGAATGATCCCTGACAATATACTTTAACTGAGATGTGAGAAAACACAACCCATTACATTGTCTTCCTTGTCCAACATCAACTCTTTAGCATGTTATACTTAATGAGTGTTCACAATTATAAAAGATGTCTAAGATAGTATATCTATATGTGAAATCTCTCTTCCTTCAATATTCTTTCATGAATTGTTCAAATGACCAATACAATGCTTGATAACCTTAAATAAACTTACTACCTCTACTTCTTAGATGTGAAGTCATTACTCCCCATGGGATAAGCAAATGAAGCATATAAAATTTCAGATTTATGGCATTCAACTCATTCAACCATTTACTCATAGGATATAAGTGAAGCACACGAGTAAATGACAAACTACTCTAAAAAGATATAAGTGAAGATCAATGAGTAGGTAAATAATTGTGTAACTATGTGAAGACTCTCTCTCATTTAAGAATGTCAGATCTTGGTATTGTATTCAAACAGTAAGCAAGACAAAATAAAATGACATTGCAAGGATAGCACAACTCATGTGAAGAAGCAAAAACTTAGGCTCAACCGATACTAACCGATAGTTGTTGAAGAAGAAAGGTGGGATGCCTACCGGGGCATACCCAAGCTTAGATGCTTGAGACTTCTTGAAATATTATCTTGGGGTGCCTTGGGCATCCCCAAGCTTGAGATTTTATGTCTCCTTAATTCCTCTCATATCATGGTTTCTCTTCTTTTTATCAAAAGCTTCATCCACAACAAACTCAACAAGAACTCGTGAGATAGGTTAGTATAAACCAATGAAAAACCTTATCATTTTCTACTGTAACAAATCACTAAAATTATTATTCAACATTGCATACTAAATTCCTCTGCATATTTAATACTCATATCCTCAAATAGAATCATTAAACAAGCAAACATATGCAAACAATGCAAACATAACAGCAATCTGCCAAAATAGTATAGTCTGTAAAGAATGCAAGATTCATCATACTTCCCTAACTCCAAAAATTATGAGAAAAACACTAATGTGTAGAAGATTTATCAGATCTCAATATTCAAAAAGATTCAACATTATATCATTCTCTGACTTTTCTAGGGAATTTTTGCAACAGCGGTAAACTTTCTGTTTTCAAACAACAACATGTATACTAGCAAAATAAGCATGGTAAAGGCTATCCTTGACATTTTTATTGAAAATATAGATGAAAAACAATATTATAAATAACAGCAAGCAAATACCAACAAAATAAAATGACGCTCCAAGCAAAACACATATCATGTGGTGAATAAAAATATAGCTCCAAGTAAAGTTACCCATGAACGAAGACGAAAGAGGGGGTGCCTTCCGGGGCATCCCCAAGCTTAGGCTCTTGGTTGTCCTTGAATATTACCTTGGGGTGCCTTGGGCATCCCCAATCTTAGGCTCTTGCCACTCCTTATTCCATAATCCATCGAATCTTTACCCAAAACTTGAAAACTTCAACCACACAAAACTCAAAACAAAACTCATAAGCTCCGTTAGTATAAGAAAATAAAACCACAACTTAGGTACTGTAATGAACTCATTCTAAATTCATATTGGTGTAATATCTACTGGATTATAACTTCTCTATGGTTCATACCCTCCGATACTACTCATAGATTCATCAAAATAAGCAAACAACACATAGAAAACAGAATCTGTCAAAAACAGAACAGTCTGTAGTAATCTGTATCATCCGAATACTTCTGTAACTACAAAAATTCTGAAATAAATTGTTGGACCTGAGGAATTTTTCTATTAATCATCTGCAAAAATAATCAACCTAAAATCACTCTTCAGTAAAAAATGTCAGCTAATCTCGTGAGCGCAAAAGTTTCTGTTTTTTTACAGCAAGATCACATAAACTTCACCCAAGTCTTCCCAAAGGTTCTACTTGGCACACACACTAATTGAAACATAAAAGCAAATCTAAATAGAGGCTAGATGAAATATTTATTACTAAACAAGAACAAAAAGCAAAGAACAAAAATAAATTGGGTTGCCTCCCAACAAGCGCTATCATTTAACGCCCCTAACTAGGCATGATGAAATGATGCTCACATAAAAGATAAGAATTGAAACATAAAGAGAGCATCTTGAAGAATATGACTAGCACATTTAAGCCTAACCCACTTTCATCAATATAATCATCATAATAGGAGGCATGCTTTCATCATAATAAATATTCTCATCAAAACTTGGGGGACTAAACATATCATCTTCATCAAACATAGCATCCCCAAGCTTGTGGCCTTGCATATCATTAGCATCATGGATATTCAAGGAATTCATACTAACAACATTGCAATCTTGCTCATCATTCACATATTTCATGCCAAGCATTCTATGTAGTTCTTCTTCTAGCACTTGAGCACAATTTTCCTTTTCATCAAACTCATGAAAGATATTAAAAAGATGAAGCGTATGAGACAAACTTAACTACATTTTTTGTAGTTTTCTTTTTATAGACTAAACTAGTGATAAAACAAGAAGCAAAAAGATCCGATTACAATATCTAAAGATATACCTTCAAGCACTCACCTCACCGGCAATGGCGCCAGAAAAGAGCTTGATGTCTACTACACAACCTTCTTCTTGTAGACGTTGTTGGACCTCCAAGTGCAGAGGTTTGTAGGACAGTAGAAAATTTCCCTAAAGTGGATGACCTAAGGTTTATCAATCTGTGGGAGGCGTAGGATGAAGATGGTCTCTCTCAAGCAACCCTGCAACCAAATAACAAAGAGTCTCTTGTGTCCCCAACACACCCAATACAATGGTAAATTGTATAGGTGCACTAGTTCGGCGAAGAGATGGTGATACAAGTGCAATATGGATGGTAGATATAGGTTTTTGTAATCTGAAATTATAAAAACAGCAAGGTAACAAGTGGTAAAAGTGAGCGTAAATGGTATTGCAATGGTAGGAAACAAGGCCTAGGGTTCATACTTTCACTAGTGCAAGTTCTCTCAACAATAATAACATAGATAGATCATATAACAATCCCTCAACATGCAACAGAGAGTCACTCCAAAGACACTAATAGCGGAGAACGAATGAAGAGATTATGGTAGGGTATGAAACCACCTCAAAGTTATTCTTTCGGATCAATCTATTCAAGAGTTCGTACTAGAATAACACCTTAAGACACAAATCAACCAAAACCCTAATGTCACCTAGATACTCCATTGTCACCTCAAGTATCCATGGGCATGATTATACGATATGCATCACGCAATCTCAGATTCATCTATTCAACCAACACAAATTACTTCAAAGAGTGCCCCAAAGTTTCTACCAGAGAGTCAAGACGAAAACATGTGCCAACCCCTATGCATAGGTTCATGGGCGGAACCCGCAAGTTGATCACCAAAACATACATCAAGTGAATCACGTGAATATCCCATTGTCACCGCAGATAAGCACGACAAGACATACATCAAGTGTTCTCAAATCCTTAAAGACTCAATCCGATAAGATAACTTCAAGAGGAAAACTCAATTCATCACAAGAGAGTATAGGGGGAGAAACATCATATGACCCAACTATAATAGCAAAGCTCGCGATACATCAAGATCGTGCCATAGAGAGAACATAAGAGAGAGAGATCAAACACATAGCTACTGGTACATACCCTCAGCCCCGAGGGTGAACTACTCCCTCCTCGTCATGGAGAGCGCCGAGATGATGAAGATGGCCACCGGTGATGGGTTCCCCCTCCGGCAGGGTGCTGGAACGGGCTCCCGAGAGGTTTTTGGTGGCTACAGAGGCTTGCGGCGGCGGAACTCCCGATCTATCTTCTCCTGCGATGTTTTTAGGGTACGTGGACTTATATAGGCGAAAGAAGTCAGTCGGGGGAGCCTCAAGGGGCCCATGAGACAGGGGGGCGCGCCCAGGGGGGGTGGGCGCGCCCTCCTATCTCCTGGCTTCCTCGAACCTTCCCTGGCTTGAACTCCAAGTCTCCCGGATCATTTCCTTTCCAAAAATCACGCTCCCGAAGGTTTCATTCCATTTGGACTCTGTTTGATATTCCTTTTCTTCGAAATACTGAAATAGGCAATAAAACAGCAATATGGGCTGGGCCTCCAGTTAATAGGTTAGTCCCAAAAGTAATATAAAAGTGTATAATAAAGCCCGCAATCATTGAAAACAGATAATAAAATAGCATGAATGCTTCATAAATTATAGATACGTTGGAGACGTATCAAATAATAGGGGGTGTGGGTGAGTAGAGGGATGCCCTGGCCAGCGGTGGGAGTAGTAGGGGTGCCGAGGCCTGCGCGGCAGCACAGCCGGCCACGGGAGGCGAGAGCAGGCGGTCCCGCCGGCACTGCTTTGGCGCTAGAGCAAGAAGATCAGAGATTGAAGAAACACGATGGCCGTTGGATTGACATCCAACGGCTACGTCTGCTAGAATCGTTTGTTGACATATATAATAACTAAAAAAATCTTGCATACGCGTTAACTAAACAGGCCCACAAGTCAGACCACTCCCTCTCTTTTTTAATAATTTATATATAGCTCATGGCAACTTCTTATGCAATTTATTGCAGTCTTTTTTGGTTGGCAAGGGACAATTTCACATATTTCTGTGGGTTCCAAACTATTTTTAATACCGAAATGTCGAGCCAAATTTAAAGTACTTTGAAGATATATTTAAATTAGGTCAATGCCGAGTGAAATAGGAATCTAAAAATGTGAAAAAATTCAGAAATTATAAAGTAATTGCCAATTTGTCATCTGTTTTTATATTTACAACCCATTTCATATTACTTTCAAGATTTGCAGGCATCTTCAAAGAGTTGCAGCCCATCACGGCGTAGAAAAATAAGTAGGCCTGGATTGGGTATTCTTCAGAAAAAATAAACTGGGCTCATTTTCACAAAGAAAAAATAGCTAGGTTGGTCACATGGTGAACATAAAATATAAGCCTGGGCTAGACGGGCCACAACCCAGTTCAAAGCCTGCTCCGTCTCAACAATAACAAAAAAAAAATCTGCTCGAGCAGCTACGTCCCAAGTGTCAGCCGATCTTGTGCTATTCTCTTGTCTATTGACTATATACGCTCACAATGTCGTGGGTCCCAGATGTCAGGAAAACACTAGGAGGAAGTATTTTATTTTTCCATATGCTGACGTGGTGGGCCCCTACTATCATCCTCTCCACGTACTTCTGCCGATTCCTGTTGTTTGTTGACCATGTTGACAATGCAAGAGGGCGGCGCCGCGGCGAGCGCACCAAAGCGCGCGGAGGACGTCGGTGTTAACGATTTAGGAGATGGTGGGGTGGCGATGCGTGCGCTGAGGCGCAGCCAGCCGTGGGAGGCGGAAGCAGGTGGCCCCGCTGGCGCTGGTTTGGTTTTGGCGGCTGGAGGAAGACATGACTGAAGAAACACGACAAACTATAAAAGCAGCAGGAGTACTTAACAACCTTAACTGAAACCAGCAGGGGCACTTAACAACCAAAGCTGAAAGCAGTATGAGTACTTATACAGGTTCAACCATACAAAGCACGCCTCGAACAATGCTACTTTGCCTACAATTAACCAAGGGTGAGGCTGCCAAGCCCCAGGACAAGGCCCAGGCGCCACCCCGCGCATCCACAACCTTCTGAAAGCGGCTTCATCTCGCAATGTGGTCAATAAATAGGATATTCACTTTAGAGCCATGGAAAAGCATGAACATAATCTTCTGTCCTATTCTCCAAGATGGACGGGCCTTCATTATTTGAGACCACCCATGAATAAGTATCTTTTCACCTCCAAGGGGAATTGAGTAGGTCGACATAAACATCATGTTGTGACCAAGCGCAAGTCTGACCCGACCATGGTCAGGCATCTGTATAGGAACAATAGAACTGGGCAGTTTCTGTTTCAAGAAGATCACAGCTGTAAAACTATGTATAAGCAATAGTTTATGAACAACATATATAACAGAAAACAGCTCGTACCATAAGTTTCTCGACACAGTTGGACCTATTCAACGAGTGCAGCAGTGGCACACATATCCCACGTGGCCTTCCACCATTGAAACGCCCCACAAGGACCTCAAGACGATCAATAAAGTGTAGGAACTTGTGGATGTCGTCCCAGTCAACTTCAGTGCCATCAGTAACAACTGAGTTACTACAGAATAACAAACGAGCAGCCTCCTTAACTCTGAAAAAACCTACACGTGAGAGATTTATTGCTACTTCTAAAGTTAAATTGTGATTAGTTAGATGGAATAAGTGGATTAAGAAGTAATCGAGGCAACAAGCAAGAACCAGATACAAAACTAACATGGATGAACAATTGGAATGACGTCGGGGTGGAAGATCACAGTGAAGATGAGACCAGGTTCTGCTATTTCCATCAACATTCATGCGCCAACTTTCAGTCCGTAACACTTGAGAAAGTTTATCCAAGTTCGACCATAAAAAAAGCAGCGATCTTCTTGGTTCATGAAGCCAACTCGGAACTTATATCCATGGCTTGTCTTCACTGTGACCATTAAACTAGTGTATTCAGTTATGGCAAGGCCGATCATCTTGAGTACATGTGTTCTGGCAGAGCAAATAATACATTGCAGGAAAAATAATATGAGAACACAATGTATCCCCTATCCAAATCTAGAAATAACTTCCTCCTTCACGTCAGTGTTGACCATCGTACTAGTAGTACCTTTTATCCAAATATAGCAATCGAAATTTCCAAATTAGTCAACAGCATGTTAAAAAAAACCCCACCCTCCCGGATAGAAAAGAGGATTCTAGGAACATACTTTGCGTGTTTCAAAATCCTGTGTTAGGATGAGAAGGAACAAGTGTGGCGTCTCGCCGAGGGTGCAGAAACCTGTAGGGTACTCGCACTTTGGGCACTGCAAATGAAACACACTAGATTCAGTAGGAAGAAAAATGCATCAACGGCGGCGGCTATCGTGGTTCTAAGCCTGACAGTAGTGTAGGGGGGTAGGAATGGAGAGGCAAGATCCTAGCTATGGAGTAGTTGTATACGCAAGAGATTTACGAGTTCAGGCCCTTCTCAGAGGAAGTAACAGCCCTACGTCTCGGAGCCCGGAGGCGGTCGACTGGATTATGTGTGTATGAGTTACAGGGGTGCGAACCCTTTACACTGAGGAAGGGGTGGCTTATATAGAGTTCGCCAGACCCCTCCGACCCTCAGTTATGTAGGGTTTAAGGTACATTAAGATCGGGCGTTACTGGTAACGCCACAAATAAAGTGCTATGATGACCATAAAGGCTACTTAATGACCGGCCGATTGTGTGCAGAGCGACTTTAGATCTCCTGGCCGTCGAGTGGTTGGCTTCATGGTCGAGTGTCTTCGAGTCCGTCGAGTGGAACACTTCTGAGTCGATTGAAAGGTGGTTTCTTCTGGAGATGTCCTTGGAGAGGGTAGTTTGGACATGTCCATGACCCTACCCTAGGTACATAGCTTCATCATTAGCCCCCAAATGGATCGAGGTTTGAGTGGGGAATGAGTTGAGAACTCTTCCGACCCATTTTTCGTGCTATGAGTGTATATTGTTCTGGATCCATGAACTTAAGTAACGACACCAACTTCTTTTTCGGTCGCCTTGATCCATTCTTGGTTTTAGTCGAGTGAATTTCTTTACTTGAAAAGCTCCGAGTGACGGTGTGGAGGAGATCCTCCGTCTGACAAGTTGTTCTGCTGCTCGCGGATTTTGCGGGATTCGAATTTTGGGAAGCGCGCGGGGCGGAGGAGGCCACAGTAATCGGACGGGATAGGGCAGAGACGCCTCGATCTCTGCACCACCTTTTTTGCCACGTATCGCGCGCGCGACTGTTGCGGGATTTGACAGGATCGTCTGGGCCTATAGGTCAGTCACTCCGAAGCAACTCCATATAAGCCGCTAGCCCAGGGCTTTTGAACAGTGCGCCTTCATTTTTCCTCTTTCTTCTCGAATTCCTCCGCCACCTCTGCTCTCATCCTAGTGCCGTCGGTCCGTTTGAGCTTCGTTTGCAGCGATGGTGAAGGAGAAGACGGCGGCCCTGGAGCACGCGAAGAAGGCGATGGCGCAGGCGAAGGCGAAGAAGTCCGACCGGGGCGGATCTTCCTCAAGGTCTGCCTTGCTGCGGGGCTGGATCCAGGGCGATTGGATGCCCTCGGCAATTCGTCAGGAAGACATTGATGACCTGGTCGAGGGGGGATTCATTCCTCATGAATATGCGCGCCTCCCGGGGAATGAGATCGAGCCGCAGCCTCTCGAGGGTGAGTGTGTCCTTATCGCCACTCACGTCAACCGCGGATTCTCCCTGCCCCCTCATCCTTTTTTCCGGAGTTTCTTGAACTTTTTCGGAGCGCAACTCCATCACTTTACACCAAATTCCATCGTATATCTTGCTGCCTTTGTGTCTTTGTGCGAGAATTTCTTGGGTTGCCATCCTCATTGGGGCCTCTTCAAGCACATTTTCACTTGTCGTTCTCAGTCGGTTAAGAAAGCCAAGTCGAGTGACAATAAGACGCAAGTGATTTAAATGTGCGAGGGTCTTGGGATCCAGATGAGAAGCAAAAGTTCTTTTCCAGCTATGACTCTTCCTGACTCAGTCCGCGGGTGGCAGTCGACCTGGTTCTACTGCAGAGACCAGCCGACCCCAGGACAGGCGATGGGTCTTCCCCCTTTCTCCCTGAACCGAGCAGAAAACCTTCCTCTCTGAAAGTGACACCGGAAGAGAAGGCACAAGTCAAAGTGTTGGTTGGTCGAGTGGTTCATCTTGTCCGCGACGGGGTAACTGGTATGGATTTGCTAGAGGTCTTCCTCCGGAGAGGTATCCAACCGCTCCAAGCTCGTGACCATCCGATGTGGATGTATTCGGGTCTCGATGACACCACTCGGATTCACCCGGAGGAGGTCGACGAGGCTACGTTGGAGGGGTGGTTGTCAAGTATCATAGGGAACAAAGACAACCCCCAAGGAGCCAAGAGGATTCCTCCACTCAACCAATCGTATGAAGTAGATCAGGTCCAATTCTGCATCTCTGACTATGGCCTTGCTTTCTTCATTCTGTTTGCTTAAAATCAATCGACTGGCTTTTGTCCTGTTTGTTGTCTTCTAGACCATTACTGAGATGTACTCGATGCCCAACGGGGCGCAATAATAGACCGAGGAGGAGGAAGTGAGCGGAGGTGAAAGTGAGGAGGAGTGGCAATCTTATGGTGAGGGGGAAGAGGATGACGACGGCTCCAGTGGAGAGGAGGAGGAGGAAGTCGATCCTCCTCGCACGGAAAGGCGATCTAAGCTTAGCCACGACCCCGCGAGCGAGCGTGGCAAAGCGGCTGCGCCTGTTGGGCAGTCGTCAAAACACCCTCGGACGGTTTCTCCGGCGCTGACTGAAAAAGCACCGAAGCATCCGCGAGCGGCGTCATCAAAGCCGCCGAAGGCCTTGCCCAAGATGAGAATGGCCATTCCCACCATTTCTGGGTAACAGCGGAACTTGTGTTTTCTCGTTTAGCATGGACAGACTCTTGGTCGACTCATTGACTAACCGACTGGTTTATCAAATCTGCAGTGCTTCTACCTCCGAGACCTCCGCCAAGAACGAAGACCAGGAAATGGAAGACACTATCACCTCCAACCTTGGTACGATTTCTGTAGTTTCACTTTTGGTCGATTGGATTTTCATTTTTAACTTTGGATTTTTCCTGTAGCTCCTCCTCATGTCATTGATCTCCCTGATGGTGACGACGAGGCGCCACTGAGGCCAAGGAGGAATAGAAAGGCGCCGGCTGGCAAGACTACTCAGATTACATCAGTGCCTGAGACATCGGTTCAAGAGGGTGGCAATATCACTCGGAATTCCGTGTCCTTGCTGTGCCGCTGACGAGTGTTCGTTCTTCGTCATCGACTGCTGACCTGCCCTCCCTTTTTGCGACACACCACGTCCCAGAGGACCAAGTGGGTGCTGCTAAGGAGGCTATACGCCAGGCGGGGATCATGATGGAGCAGGTGAAGGCGGTCCGGGAAGCCAGCCAAGCGGCCTATGATGCTAGCTCAGCCCTTCAGAGCAACGTCCATGTTAGTTGGTCACCGCTTGTTCTGTTAGGATATGCTATCTGAAGACTTTCTTACCAAAGATCTTTGTATCTGTACACCCACTGGGTGTGTCGATTGAATTTTTGGATTGGTGGGGGCACGCTGAGTGCACCCACTGGGTGTAGTCCCCGAGACTATGGTGGACTGCTGGCAGTCGACTGTAGTCTTTCTATTTTGAATTTCTTCACCTAACTTCTTCACTCGGTCTGGTCGGACCATGTCGAATGGAATCTTGGAACCAGTGGGGGCACGCTGAGTGCACCCACTGGGTGTGGTCTCCGAGACCATGGTCGACTGCTGGCAGTCGACTAAGGTATGAAGAACCTGTGTTTTTTTGGTAGATCATGATGAGACCATGGCTGACTACTGGCAGTTAGCTATAGTTTAGGATCATAACCTCTTTATCTCTTTCGGTCGACTGATCGGACCAAGTCGGTAGAACTAGTGGGGGCACGTTGAGTGCACCCACTGGGTGTAGTCCCCGAGACTACTGTTGAATATTTTGATTCGGCTGTAGTCTTAGAAATGTTACGATTTTTCTCTTAGTCACTCGGAAGCAACCTATCTTTGATGTCTGTCGACTGACCCTTCGCAGAAATCTTGCGGGCTTGTGGCTCACTATACTGAATTGGAAAACAAATAGATCCAGCTCGACCTTGACTTGAAGCTTGTTCAGGAGAACTTTCAGAAGGCGAAAGACGAAGCAAAAGGTATGGCTGGTGAGAACTTGACGACTGTCTTTATCTTTCTGCCCATTCCTGATTCCGATCTCATTGTCATTTTGTAGATAAAATGAAGGAGGCTCTGAAGAAGAAGGACCATGATCTTGCTGAGGCGCAGAAAGCGGCTTTGGACAAAATGAAGCTTGCGGAAGAAAAACTAGCTTCCGTCAGTAAACTTGAAGAGGAGAACGCCAATCTGAAAGCTGCTCTCGACGCGGCCAACAAGGAGGTCAACCATCTGAAGAATGATAAGATAGCTCTGAATGACAAGGCTAGTGAACTGGTGAGGAAGAGGAATGATCTGGAGGCTTATCTGGGAGGGCTCGCCAAGAAGTTATTCATCATGCTTGAGGGCAATCTCTCCTACCCGACTGACTTGTTATCATCGACTTATCGTAGAACTGCTGGTTTATCTTTGAATTGTGTTTACAGAATTCTGCCAAAACTTCAAGGAGGAGACCAGTCAAGTGGAGACAAGCTTGGACCCCATTAACTCTCCTGTGAAGGATGAAACTACTATGAACGTGCTCTGACTGGAGTCTCGTGTTGCTGGTGTGGTTGACTACCTTGCTCGACTGAAGGTTGCGGCGTCGCGAATCGACATGACACTCTGGCCAGGAGCGACGCTTCAAAATGACCTCGAGTCTCTAATGACTCGACTGAATGAAGTTCCAGGTCGAGTGCAAGAATGGAAGAAGTCTTCTGCCAGGTGCGGCGCTGACGTTGCCCTGTCCCTGGTCCGTGTTCACTACAAGGATGCGTGAGAGGAAAAGCTGGCGTCCATCAAAGTTGCCAATACCAAGAAGCATGACTTCCAATCTTTCATGGAGACCTTCATTGCTGCTGCCACTCGGTCTGCTGACGGAATTGACTTGGACCAGTTTGTCGCACCCTCCAGTCCTCCACCTGAGGAGTAAGAAAAACTTCTATGCTTCGCCTTAAATTTGCCTCGGAATGCTGAGTGGTTTTGTAACCGATAAACTTTTACAGGCTTGACGCCTGAGCACTTCTGAATCCGTAGGATGTTATCTGAACTTGGCTTATCATTGAATATGCTTGCATTTGCCTTCGAGCGAACTTTTTTCTTCACTCGGAATACACTTTAGTGCTTGAGACGCAGCTCTGAAGTGGAAAATCCAGTCGACCTACACTTCATCACTCTTGCAAGTAGGGATGGAGCACAGATTGCAGTCGACCTGCGTCCTTGCGGATCAGGATGGAGCGCACGTTGTATTTGTGGCGTAGCTCTTAAGGAGAAGGCAGCAGTCAACGTGCACCTCGTCGTCCTTGCAGAGCGCATGTTGTATTTGTGGCGTAGCTCCGATGGAGAAGGTAGCAGTCGACCTGCACCTCGTCGTCCTTGCGGATCGGAATGGAGTGCATGTTGTATTTGTGGCGTAGCTCCGAAGGGGAAGGCGGCAGTCGACCTGCACCTCGTCGTCCTTGTGGATCGGAATGGAGCGCACGTTGTATTTTTGGCATAGCTCCGAAGGGGAAGGCGGCAGTCGGCCTGCACCTCGTCGTCCTTGCGGATCGAAATGGATTTCATACTTAGGCGAGTACTTGGATTGCAACTAAGCCTCCGAGTGGGAGGGTTGCTCTCCACTCGGTAGGATTTTTAAATACTTAGGCAAGTACTGGACTGCAGCTAAGCCTCCGAGTGGGAGGGTTGTTCTCCACTCGGTAGGATTTTCAAATACTTAGGCGAGTACTGGACTGCAGCTAAGCCCCCGAGTGGGAGAGTTGCTCTCCACTCGGTAGGATTTTCAAATACTTAGGCGAGTACTGGACTGCAGCTAAGCCCCCAGGTGGGAGAGTTGCTCTC